>NC_140180.1:80000-174887 GCF_963971535.1 Notolepis coatsorum | reverse complement strand
ATATTCTTATTTTAACCTCCACTGTATTTCTTTTTAATAGCGTTGGCGTTTAAGGGAGCCTACTTGTTTCGGTTTCGTCGATAATCCAATGTACAGTTACCCCCCCACCCCGCCTACCCAACCCTTCCCTCCCCAACCACCTCCAATGTACAGTCCCCCCCCCCCCTCCACCCAACCTCCTCCAATGTACAGTTTCTTCGTCAAATGTATATGCTCTCTTTTTTAGACTCTTATTGTATCACAAACAATACTGTGTAAATCTGGTACGTCATAAATGTATAGATGTAGCAGTATTATCTATCTGTATGTCATGTATGTCATATATGTTATGATGAATTGAAAATGGGGGACCCTGATGTAAAGAGGAAAGTCTTTCTCTGGTCTGCAACCCCTTGACAATTGTGTGTATTGAGCTGTACTGTATTGTACCCATTCTGCAATCCGTTATAACAATCAATCAATATTTAACCGATTGCAGAATGGGTACAATACAGTATGGCTCAATACACACAATTGTTAAGGGGATGCAGACCAGAGAAAGACGTTTGTCTTGTTTACATCATCAGGGTCCCCCATTTTCAATTCAGTGACATTTATGACATGCATGACATTGACATCATGACATTTATGGCATAGGGACATACTACAGGTATATAGTACTGTTACATTTGTGACATATACGATATGCAAATATACAGTAATGTTACCCATAGATCCTGACAGAGAGAATATATACGGTGGGGAGGAGACTGTCTACACCTGTGTGATGTTGCTACGGAGTTAAGCTAATAAACGTATACTCACAACCACAGCAGGGGACTCACATATTGTACTGTGAAGTAACACGACAATGACAAACGTGTTGTTTCTGTTTTTCTTTTTGACATCGTTGCGGCACACGGAACAAGTTAACTCACCACTACAGCCCCCAGTAGCGCTGCCTAGCCAGTCTCTTCAAACGTCCTCTCCTCTCGAAACTTTTTGTTAGGTGGTCCCGCTGATACTTTTCATCTGAGAACCCCGCGGTGGGTTCTCTTTTTAGTGGCCGGCTTACTCCTTCCATTTAACAGACGCTATTAAGCTAACGTTAGCTAATCGGTATATAGCAGCGAGTGCAAGCAGCGTGGTGGCTGTGACGTTGGTAAACAAGCAGTTGACGCGTGAGGCTGCAAAAAATGCGACCTGTCTCTCGAGTCGCTGAGTGATGATGACTGCTTGGCGCGATATGAAAAAAAAGCCCTTTTCCATATTTGGCGCCTCTGATTGGCTCAATTTTGTTTCAATCTGTATGCATCTACAAATCATGCAAATACTTCCGTCAGACTGCGAATCAAATGGACGGATCTCCCCAATCAAATTGACGGAAATCCGTCTGGAGACGGAATGCTTTAATGCATGCCCCCCTCTCCTCACCTTGCGCCTCTTGTCCATGAGGCCCTGCAGCATGTCCTCTCTCTCCCCCCCCCCCTCTCTTCTCACCTTGCGCCTCTTGTCCATGAGGCCCTGCAGCATGTCCTCTCTCTCCCCCCTCTCCTCACCTTGCGTCTCTTGTCCATGAGGCCCTGCAGCATGTCCTCTCTCTCCCCCCTCTCCTCACCTTGCGTCTCTTGTCCATGAGGCCCTGCAGCATGTCCTCTCTCTCCCCCCTCTCCTCACCTTGCGTCTCTTGTCCATGAGGCCCTGCAGCATGTCCTCTCTCTCCCCCCTCTCCTCACCTTGCGTCTGCTCCTTTGCAGCACCACAAACATGGGAACTCTCTAACTCTTCCCCCCCCCCCCCCCCCCCTCCCCTCCCTCCCCCTTCTCTCTGAGTACCCGTCTCCTGGCGCTGACCAAGGTGATGGATGCCTCGGGGTCTTGGCCAAGCTTGTAGTGACTGCTCTACATGCACCTCCGAGGCATTGGATCAGTTATTCACCGCCGTCTGTCCGTGGTCCTGTCAACTGATTAACAGACTGTTAACAGATTAACAGTCAACGCGGTTTCATTGCTGGGTTAAGTACTTCTATTCTATTCACATAATACGCTTACTTCATATATCTACTCCATTCACATATATGCCTACCACTTGTATCTATTGCTATGTCCGCCTACTACAATCTCATGAGCTGTCTAACGCCTGTCCCGTCTCCCTGTCTTCCTATGACTTGCTGTCCTGGAGTGTTGACCGGAGTGTTGGACGTCCCGTGACGAAGGCCGGGAGATTGCGACCCCCTCTGCGTGCCCCCCTGTCTTCGGAGGTCTCGTAGTGGTGACCGGAGTGCCGGATGTCCCGCGATGATGTCGGGGAGTTCGCGACCCTCTCTGCGCCACCCCCCTTCCCCCTGTCTCCGGCTGTCCCTGAGCAACGACCGGAGTGTTGAATGTCCCGTGACTAAGACGGGGAGGACGTGACCCTCTTGCGCCGCCCCTGTGCCTCAAATAGATCCGCTATCAACTCTATCTTTAATCTTTCAAAATGTTCAGTTGCTATCGCTATTAGCTCTATCTTTAATTTTTCAAAATGTACAGTTGCTATTGCATGCACTCATCTGTGTTTCACTACACACATGAGTGCATGCTTACCAACTGTCCGTCTGCAACACTACTATCACCGACATCTAAGAAGGGAGATCCCCCCTTGAACGGCCCTTCTAAGGTTTCTCTCCTCCACATTGCCTGTGGAGCTTTTTTTCCCTATTGTTAGGTTTTAGTGAGTTTTTCCTTACCTTCGCGTGGGGTATGTCTGGGAGTGCTTGCATTCTTTCATTTATTTGCATTCATCTAAAAAATGTTTGGACCCTATGGTGTTCTTGTTCTGTTCTTGACTTATTGTTATGTTGTCTTCTTGACTTGTTTAAAGAAGACCTGTACGGCCCATGGGGACATTAACGTGTGTTGTCGGGCCCTATAAATAAATTTGATTTGATTTGATTTGATCTTGTCCATGAGGCCCTGCAGCATGTCCTCTCTCTCCCCCCTCTCCTCACCTTGCGTCTCTTGTCCATGAGGCCCTGCAGCATGTCCTCTCTCTCCCCCCTCTCCTCACCTTGCGTCTCTTGTCCATGAGGCCCTGCAGCATGTCCTCTCTCTCCCCTCTCTCCTCACCTTGCGCCTCTTGTCCATGAGGCCCTGCAGCATGTCCTCTCTCTCCCCCCTCTCTCCTCACCTTGCGTCTCTTGTCCATGAGGCCCTGCAGCATGTCCTCTCTCTCCCCTCTCTCCTCACCTTGCGCCTCTTGTCCATGAGGCCCTGCAGCATGTCCTCTCTCTCCCCCCTCTCTCCTCACCTTGCGTCTCTTGTCCATGAGGCCCTGCAGCATGTCCTCTCTCTCCCCCCCCTCCTCACCTTGCGTCTCTTGTCCATGAGGCCCTGCAGCATGTCCTCTCTCTCCCCCCTCTCCTCACCTTGCGTCTCTTGTCCATGAGGCCCTGCAGCATGTCCTCTCTCCCCCCCCTCTCTCCTCACCTTGCGTCTCTTGTCCATGAGGCCCTGCAGCATGTCCTCTCTCTCCCCCCCCTCCTCACCTTGCGTCTCTTGTCCATGAGGCCCTGCAGCATGTCCCCCCCCCCCCCCTCTCTCCTCACCTTGCGTCTCTTGTCCATGAGGCCCTGCAGCATGTCCTTGGGCGAGGCGAACTTGTGGGGGTCCCAGGTGAAGTAGCGCTTCCCGTCCGTGTGCTCGATGTCCAGCCAGATGAAGTCGTAGGGGATGTCGTGCTCGTCGAAGCCCGCGTCCACCGCCGACACGTCCTCCTGGTCGTTGTAGTTCCAGCGGCACTGGTGGTACGCCAGCGCGGCCAGCGGGGGGAAGGCCTGGGTGCCCGTGAGGGCGGCGTACTGCGAGAACACCTGGTGGGGCGTGGGGCCCAGCAGGATGAACACGTCGATGATGCCGCTCTCGGAGATCCAGCGCACGTCCGTCTGCGGCGTCTCGCTGGAGCCCTGCACGTAGTCCAGCATCTTACCGAACACCGTCTGAGGGGCCGGGGCACAGGGCACAGGGCAGGGGGCAGGGGTCAGGGGGGGTCTCTGTGTGTGTGTGTGTCTCTCTGTGTGTGTCTGTGTGTGTAATGAGTCTCTGTGTGTGTGTGTAATGTGTCTGTGTGTGTGTATTTGATCGGTATACATTATACTTAATCATGCGTGAAGGAACGTTTCAACTAGTGCCGTCAGGCGATACATTTTTTTTATCTAAGTAATCGCATAACCATTTTAGGCCTGATATTCTATAATCATATTTCAAATGGCATGTGTCCGGATGGCAGAGTTCAGTACTGCATCTAGAAAACCTTCCGTTTAATCGTCTTCCATTTATTCATTTGCTTAGATTTTTCAGGTCTGGTCAATTTGAGCATGGTGTTATTCACAGTCAAAGATAAAACATTTATTTTTATTGATATTCTAATTTGGTTCATTACAATTTACTCTGCCTAGTAACAGACACAGTATTTCTGAATACATTCCCTGAGATCCATAGATGTCCCTAGAATCAGATACCAAGAACATGCAAATGGACCATATTAAAAAAAAAGTCTGTAAATGTGTATTCTACGTTCTTATGAAATGAATAAGATAAAAAAATATTAAAATAAAAATAAAAATGTTGTAATAAATTTGAGTTAATTTTCATAACGCGATTATTTGCCGTGTAATTAATTAATCTAATTAATGCGATAAACTGACAGCCCTAGTTTCAACACAACACATTTAATAAGACACTTGAAGTCCCCCTTGAGGATAACCCAGAGGAGCATGGAGAGTTCCTTAAGCTTACCGCGGGCGGCGCGGAGTAAAAAGAAAAAAGGCAGATTAAGAACCAAACCGACCGCTAACACAAACCACTTCAGAGAGCATCCGTGCGTATAGCCGTGATCGTCAGAAGGCGTATAGCCGTGATCGTCAGAAGGCGTATAGCCGTGATCGTCAGAAGGCGTATAGCCGTGATCGTCAGAAGGCGTATAGCCGTGATCGTCAGAAGGCGTATAGCCGTGACCGTCAGAAGGCGTATAGCCGTGATCGTCAGAAGGCGTATAGCCGTGATCGTCAGAAGGCGTATAGCCGTGACCGTCAGAAGGCGTATAGCCGTGATCGTCAGAAGGCGTATAGCCGTGATCGTCAGAAGGCGTATAGCCGTGATCGTCAGAAGGCGTATAACCGTGATCGTCAGAAGGCGTATAGCCGTGATCGTCAGAAGGCGTATAGCCGTGATCGTCAGAAGGCCAGGCGATCACAAGAAAAAAAGTCATGAAATTCATAGGGCTGGACGACGCTACCTTGCCGGCGGTGTTGGAGCTGATGTCGACCCAGGTCTCGGCGGCGTTCAGCCAGAAGATGGCGGTGGTGCGCTGGGCGCTGTGGGCCAGCATGACGGGGACGGCCCCGTACAGCGCCATGGGGTTATTCAGCTCATACTGGAACACATCCAGGTTGTAGAGGCGGTACGGGTCCCCACCACTAGAGGGAGACAGAGAGGAGAGAGAGAGAGAGAGAGACAGAGACAGAGACAGAGACAGAGACAGAGAGATAGGGGGGGAGACAGAGAGAGAGCGAGGGGGAGGGAGAGAGAGGGGGAGAGAGACAGAAAGAGAGAGAGGGGGGGAGAGAGTGGGAGAGAGAGAGAGGGGGGAGGGAGAGAGAGAGAGAAAGAGGGGGGAGAGTGGGAGAGAGAGAGAGAGAGAGAGAGGGGGAGGGAGAAGGTGAGAGACACACAGAGAGAGAGAGAGAGAGAGAGAGATAGGAGAGAGAGAGACAGTTAACCTTCTGTAGTGTGGTTGTGAAAGGGTTCACCTTCTGTAGTGTGGTTGTGAAAGGGTTCACCTTCTGTAGTGTGGTTGTGAAAGGGTTAAACCTTTAAATAATTTGTGTCCATATTTGTGAGTGTAGTGTGTATCTTATCTATTGTGTATCTGTCTGTACTTAGCTGCACATGGTCCTTTACTATATCTGTACATGCCCCACCGTTTACTAGTTACACTGCTGGCCACTAGTAGTCACCCCGTCTCTATTTATATACTACAACTACATACATGTGATTAGCACTATTACTCAGTAGTACTCGTTTATATATTTTATACCCAGTTTAATCACCTGTACATTGTATAGTACTATTGCACTTTACTGTTATATTTGCACTCTGGTTGGATGCCAAACTTCTTTTCGTTGTACTGTACTCGTGCTGTATAATGTAATAATCTAATCTAATGTGACACCTTAGTCTAATGTGACACCACTGCTCAAAACCCACCTCTTCAACTCGGCCTTTAACCCCTAATCTCTCACTTTATATTATGTTGTGTCTGTCCACTATGTTTGTTACTTGTTATTCCCCCTCCTGGATGAGAACTGGACAAGGACACTTCACACTCGCGTCTGGACATGATTGACAGGTCTCCTGTGGGACATGATTGACAGGTCTCCTGTGGGACATGATTGACAGGTCTCCCGCGGGACATGATTGACAGGTCTCCTGCATGGACATGATTGACAGGTCTCCTCACTCACTCTGTGGTTTTGAGTTTCAGGCTGTCGGCGTGTTCCGGAATCCCGTAGACGTGCTCGACCCCCGGCAGGGAGAAGTCCAGGCTGACCGAGGAGGGGCCTGGGGGGGGGGGGGGGGGGGGAGAACAGTCATTTAGCTGAGGGGGGGGGGGGGGGGGGGGAGAGTGAGAGAGTAAGAGCGTGAGAGAGAGAGTGAGAGCGTGAGAGAGAGTGAGTGAGAGTGTGAGAGTGTGTGAGAGTGAAGGCCTCTACATGCTACAGCAACTTCAAAGCAACTTCAACACAACATCAGCGCGATTTCAGCGCGGTTGTTGTTTAGGGTCTTGTAGACTGTGTTGCGAGGAATCTGCGTACATGTCTCCAAAATCTAACCTAAACAACCGTCGCGTTGATATTGCGTAGCAGTGATTGGTTGGTTAGCGAATGGGGGCGGGGCTGTCATAGAATAATATTGGTCTCGCAGAGAATACCATCCGCCATTGTTGTAGCTAGCCAGCCAGCGTTGATGCTAAATAATTAGCGTCACATAGCTGGCCTTTTTCTGAAAACCCAAGCACATATTGTTCCATAGCATACGCCTTCAGTTGATCATGACAAATCCTCTTACCTTGACGATTAAAAAGCCTCCATAATTTAGTAAATAAGGCTGTAGCCAGCCAGCTAGCATTGGTGCTATACAAAATGCTATCCACATTAGCTACATAGCTAACCAACTAAATACAATGGTATCCTGAGGTAACTTTAACGTTAAATACAACGTTTGCTAGTCGAAATGACTGGACACACACAGGGACAAGTTAAACATCAATCAATTAATTTATTCCAATAGGTAGTTTGAGCTGCATGTGAGCCGAGGTCCTCTCCATTGGAAACTAATGACGTTACGGTAACGTTGGCTCGAAAAGCACAGAAAGTTAAGCTGCTAGCAACAGACACTAACACTTCCGGTCGGGGGATTTCAAAATAAAAGAGCGACGTCTAAAATCACCGGAAATACGTTTATTTTGTACATTATCTAACGTTAACACGAACCTAAACTAACTTTAGTTAAACTAACTTTGCGCGTCGATGTTGCAGAAGCATAAAGGCAGAGTGTCTAAAACACCGTTGCTTTGTCGATGTTGCAGTTGCTTTGAAGTTTCTGTAGCATGCAGAGGCCTTAAGAGTGAGAGAGTGAGTGAGTGAGTGAGTGAGAGAGAGAGAGTGAGAGTTAGAGAGTGAGTGAGTGAGAGTGAGAGAGTGAGGAGTACTTGCCATTGGGTTTGGCGTCTGTGTGAGACTTGAATGTCTCCGACCACATGCCGTCCTCTTCCTTCTCTTCTTCTGTGGTTTCTGCCTGGTAGGGAAGGAGGGGGAACATTGGACATGTAAGAGAAGAAGAGCTCTTCTGATCCGTGTTATCCGTCTGAATATACCTGCATTATAATCCTTTTATATACCTACTTATACACCTGCATATAACCCATAACTCTGCATGATAGCATGTACAATAATGCTGTGTGTATGTATATATACAATATCTATATCTGTACATATCTCTTACTAGTTACGCTGCTGGCCAGTATGACTTACTACCATAGTGTCTTTATACCTGTATCACTGTACATATTAATACTACCATAGTGTCTTTATACCTGTATCACTGTACATAGGCCTGCCGCGATAAGCAATAAATCGATTAATTGCCGCGATAATTAAAATTAATGCAATGATTTTGACGGGCGCGATTAATTGCCATTTGCGCGTTTGTTTTAATGAGGCGGAACCAGTGTCAGTCACTGTCCGTGTTGGGAGGCGGGCCGCTGGCTTTACTACAGAGCAGAGAGCACAGGAGCTCCGTGGGGCAACACCACAATCCACATAGCTTAACTACATTTCTCAATAGTGTTGCTCCTTTTAACCAAGTAGCGTTATTTGTAGTGTAACGTTAGCGTTTTAACGTTAGTAGCTAACGTTAAAACTAACTTAAAGTTAGTTGTTCACCAACAATCAACATTTGTTTTATCATTAGCTCATGTCGATCTACTAGTAGCATCAGCAAGCTAACGTTAGCTGGCCCCAGTCCACTAGCAGCATGTCGATCTACCAGCAGCATCAGCAAGCTAACGTTAGCTGGCCCCAGTCCACTAGCAGCATGTCGAAGTAGTAGTAGCATCAGCAAGCTAACGTTAGCTGGCCCCAGTCCACTAGCAGCATGTCGAAGTAGTAGTAGCATCAGCAAGCTAACGTTAGCTGGCCCCAGTCCACCAGCAGCATCAGCAAGCTAGGATAATAACAACAATACTTCCGGTCCGGTCGGTGGGCTTCAAAATAAAAGTCTAAACACCGGAAAAGACGGAGCGGTGGGCTTCAAAATAAAAGTTTTGGGAAATAAATTTCTCAAAAAAAAATTCTCTAACCGGTCGCAATAATATCGCTTATCGCGATATTTTCGGGGGCAATTAATCGCCCAGCAAAATTTGTTATCGTGGCAGGCCTAACTGTACATATTAATACTACCATAGTGTCTTTATACCTGTATCACTGTACATATTAATACTACCATAGTGTCTTTATACCTGTATCACTGTACATATTAATACTACCATAGTGTCTTTATACCTGTATCACTGTACATATTAATACTACCATAGTATCTTTATACCTGTATCACTGTACATATTAATACTACCATAGTGTCTTTATACCTGTATCACTGTACATATTAATACTACCATGGTGTCTTTATACCTGTATCACTGTACATATTAATACTACCATGGTGTCTTTATACCTGTATCACTGTACATATTAATACTACCATGGTGTCTTTATACCTGTATCACTGTACATATTAATACTACCATAGTGTCTTTATACCTGTATCACTGTACATATTAATACTACCATAGTGTCTTTATACCTGTATCACTGTACATATTAATACTACCACAGTGTCTTTATACCTGTATCACTGTACATATTAATACTACCATAGTGTCTTTATACCTGTATCACTGTACATATTAATACTACCATGGTGTATTTATACCTGTATCACTGTACATATTAATACTACCATGGTGTCTTTATACCTGTATCACTGTACATATTAATACTACCATAGTGTATTTATACCTGTATCACTGTACATATTAATACTACCATAGTGTCTTTATACCTGTATCACTGTACATATTAATACTACCATAGTGTCTTTATACCTGTATCACTGTACATATTAATACTACCATAGTGTCTTTATACCTGTATCACTGTACATGTTAATACTACCATAGTATCTTTATACCTGTATCACTGTACATATTAATACTACCATAGTGTCTTTATACCTGTATCACTGTACATATTAATACTACCATAGTGTCTGTATACCTGTATCACTGTACATATTAATACTACCATAGTGTCTGTATACCTGTATCACTGTACATATTAATACTACCAGTGTCTTTATACCTGTATCACTGTACATATTAATACTACCATAGTGTCTTTATACCTGTATCACTGTACATATTAATACTACCATAGTGTCTTTATACCTGTATCACTGTACATATTAATACTACCATAGTGTCTTTATACCTGTATCACTGTACATATTAATACTACCATAGTGTCTTTATACCTGTATCACTGTACATATTAATACTACCATAGTGTCTTTATACCTGTATCACTGTACATATTAATACTCTGTACATACATCTGATTAGCACTAGTATTACTCAGTAGTAGCACATCGTTGCGGGCAAGACCACCCGCATTTCATTGTATACCTGTATGCCGTGACAATTAAAACTCTTGACTTGACTTGACTAGTACTCATTTATATTTTACTGTTACATCTGCACTCTGGTTGGATGCCAAACTTCTTTTCGTTGTACTGTACTCGTGCTGCATGAAGACGATAACATTTTAATTCAATGCATTTTAATTTAGGGACGCACCGATCCGACTTTTTCAGTCCCGATACAGATACCTGGGCTTTGGGTGTCGGGCCGATACCGAGTACCGATCCGATACCCATCGTTCAAATTAATAATGAATCATTTTGTGCAAGGCAATCAGGCTCGACTTAAAACATGACTTTCCTATCTTAGTGAAACTAAATGTAACAAATTAACACATGGATATAAATGTACTGAATTGTTATAAATAATTTTTTATATTATTATTAGGGATGCTCGATATTGGCTTTTTTACGATACTGATATACCGATATTGTCCAACTCTTAATTTCCGATACCGATAAACCGATATGCAGGGTTTCCCCCCCAAAAAATTGAATCATTTCAGGTATTTAACATTACATATCTCGTTGTGGAATTAACACCACATTATGCATACTTTTGACAATAAATAAAATCAGAATTTGTTCTTACTTGCTTGCCTGGGTAAATAAAGGTTATAGAAATGTTAAAAAAAAAAAAAAAAAAAAAAATTTAATAGATAGACCGATATTTTTTGATATCACATTTTAATGCCAATATCGGCCGATAATATCGGACATCCGTAATTATTATATTTTGTATCCGATAAAAATACACGATCCAGCTATTTTAGTCATATCGGGGCCGATATCCGATATCAATATCGGATTTGCGCATTCCCTAATTTTAAATCGAATCTAAAATAACAGGGGGGGGGGGGTCTACCTCTTCCGCCTGGCCAGCTGGGTCGGTCTCTTCCTTCTTCTCTGCTTCTGGGTCTGCTTGGCTGCGGGGGGGGGGGGAACAGAGACGCGTCACAAAAGCAGAATAGCGGTTGATGACTATAGATCAGAACAATAAAACGAATCGCACTATGACAAAAAAAGGGGGTACATCTTTTTTTAATACAAACAAACAAAAGGGGATTAATCTCTAGTGTTCAGCTTTAACACACGTCTACTCTCTCTAGTGTTCAGCTTTAACACACCTCTACTCTCTCTAGTGTTCAGCTTTAACACACCTCTACTCTCTCTAGTGTTCAGCTTTAACACACCTCTACTCTCTAGTGTTCAGCTTTAACACACCTCTACTCTCTAGTGTTCAGCTTTAACACACCTCTACTCTCTAGTGTTCAGCTTTAACACACCTCTACTCTCTAGTGTTCAGCTTTAACACACCTCTACTCTCTAGTGTTCAGCTTTAACACACCTCTACTCTCTAGTGTTCAGCTTTAACACACCTCTACTCTCTAGTGTTCAGCTTTAACACACCTCTACTCTCTAGTGTTCAGCTTTAACACACCTCTACTCTCTAGTGTTCAGCTTTAACACACCTCTACTCTCTCTAGTGTTCAGCTTTAACACACGTCTACTCTCTAGTGTTCAGCTTTAACACACCTCTACTCTCTAGTGTTCAGCTTTAACACACCTCTACTCTCTAGTGTTCAGCTTTAACACACCTCTACTCTCTAGTGTTCAGCTTTAACACACCTCTACTCTCTAGTGTTCAGCTTTAACACACCTCTACTCTCTAGTGTTCAGCTTTAACACACATCTAGTGTTCAGCTTTAACACACCTCTACTCTAGTGTTCAGCTTTAACACACCTCTACTCTCTAGTGTTCAGCTTTAACACACCTCTACTCTCTAGTGTTCAGCTTTAACACACCTCTACTCTCTAGTGTTCAGCTTTAACACACCTCTAGTGTTCAGCTTTAACACACCTCTACTCTAGTGTTCAGCTTTAACACACCTCTACTCTCTAGTGTTCAGCTTTAACACACCTCTACTCTCTCTAGTGTTCAGCTTTAACACACGTCTACTCTCTAGTGTACAGTGTTCAGCTTTAACACACGTCTACTCTCTAGTGTACAGTGTTCAGCTTTAACACACGTCTCTAGTGTTCAGCTTTAACACACCTCTACTCTCTAGTGTTCAGCTTTAACACACCTCTACTCTCTAGTGTTCAGCTTTAACACACCTCTACTCTCTAGTGTTCAGCTTTAACACACCTCTACTCTCTAGTGTTCAGCTTTAACACACCTCTACTCTCTAGTGTTCAGCTTTAACACACCTCTACTCTCTAGTGTTCAGCTTTAACACACCTCTACTCTAGTGTTCAGCTTTAACACACCTCTACTCTCGTGTTCAGCTTTAACACACGTCTACTCTCTAGTGTTCAGCTTTAACACACCTAGTGTTCAGCTTTAACACACCTCTACTCTCTCTAGTGTTCAGCTTTAACACACCTCTACTCTCTAGTGTTCAGCTTTAACACACCTCTACTCTCTAGTGTTCAGCTTTAACACACCTCTACTCTCTAGTGTTCAGCTTTAACACACGTCTACTCTCTAGTGTACAGTATTCAGCTTTAACACACGTCTACTCTCTAGTGTACAGTGTTCAGCTTTAACACACGTCTCTAGTGTTCAGCTTTAACACACCTCTACTCTCTAGTGTTCAGCTTTAACACACCTCTACTCTCTAGTGTTCAGCTTTAACACACGTCTAGTGTTCAGCTTTAACACACCTCTACTCTCTAGTGTTCAGCTTTAACACACCTCTACTCTCTAGTGTTCAGCTTTAACACACCTCTACTCTCTAGTGTTCAGCTTTAACACACCTCTACTCTCTAGTGTTCAGCTTTAACACACCTCTACTCTCTAGTGTTCAGCTTTAACACCTCTCTAGTGTTCAGCTTTAACACACCTCTACTCTAGTGTTCAGCTTTAACACACCTCTACTCTCTAGTGTTCAGCTTTAACACACCTCTACTCTCTAGTGTTCAGCTTTAACACACCTCTACTCTCGTGTTCAGCTTTAACACACGTCTACTCTCTAGTGTTCAGCTTTAACACACCTAGTGTTCAGCTTTAACACACCTCTACTCTCTAGTGTTCAGCTTTAACACACCTCTACTCTCTAGTGTTCAGCTTTAACACACCTCTACTCTCTAGTGTTCAGCTTTAACACACCTCTACTCTCTAGTGTTCAGCTTTAACACACCTCTACTCTCTAGTGTTCAGCTTTAACACACGTCTACTCTCTAGTGTACAGTATTCAGCTTTAACACACGTCTACTCTCTAGTGTACAGTGTTCAGCTTTAACACACGTCTCTAGTGTTCAGCTTTAACACACCTCTACTCTCTAGTGTTCAGCTTTAACACACCTCTACTCTCTAGTGTTCAGCTTTAACACACGTCTAGTGTTCAGCTTTAACACACCTCTACTCTCTAGTGTTCAGCTTTAACACACCTCTACTCTCTAGTGTTCAGCTTTAACACACCTCTACTCTCTAGTGTTCAGCTTTAACACACCTCTACTCTCTAGTGTTCAGCTTTAACACCTCTCTAGTGTTCAGCTTTAACACACCTCTACTCTAGTGTTCAGCTTTAACACACCTCTACTCTCTAGTGTTCAGCTTTAACACACCTCTACTCTCTAGTGTTCAGCTTTAACACACGTCTACTCTCTAGTGTTCAGCTTTAACACACCTCTACTCTCTCTAGTGTTCAGCTTTAACACACCTCTACTCTCTAGTGTTCAGCTTTAACACACCTCTACTCTCTCTAGTGTTCAGCTTTAACACACGTCTACTCTCTAGTGTACAGTGTTCAGCTTTAACACACGTCTACTCTCTAGTGTACAGTGTTCAGCTTTAACACACGTCTCTAGTGTTCAGCTTTAACACACGTCTCTAGTGTTCAGCTTTAACACACCTCTACTCTCTAGTGTTCAGCTTTAACACACCTCTACTCTCTAGTGTTCAGCTTTAACACACCTCTACTCTCTAGTGTTCAGCTTTAACACACCTCTACTCTCTAGTGTTCAGCTTTAACACACCTCTACTCTCTAGT
This sequence comes from Notolepis coatsorum, assembly GCF_963971535.1. Taxonomy (NCBI): domain Eukaryota; kingdom Metazoa; phylum Chordata; class Actinopteri; order Aulopiformes; family Paralepididae; genus Notolepis; species Notolepis coatsorum. The sequence goes on along the minus strand of NC_140180.1, from coordinate 160,618 downwards.
GTTCAGCTTTAACACACCTCTACTCTCTAGTGTTCAGCTTTAACACACCTCTACTCTCTAGTGTTCAGCTTTAACACACCTCTACTCTCTAGTGTTCAGCTTTAACACACCTCTACTCTCTAGTGTTCAGCTTTAACACACCTCTACTCTCTAGTGTTCAGCTTTAACACACCTCTACTCTCTAGTGTTCAGCTTTAACACGTCTCTACTCTCTAGTGTTCAGCTTTAACACACCTCTACTCTCTAGTGTTCAGCTTTAACACACCTCTACTCTCTAGTGTTCAGCTTTAACACACCTCTACTCTCTAGTGTTCAGCTTTAACACGTCTCTACTCTCTAGTGTTCAGCTTTAACACACGTCTACTCTCTAGTGTTCAGCTTTAACACACCTCTACTCTCTAGTGTTCAGCTTTAACACACCTCTAGTGTTCAGCTTTAACACACGTCTACTCTCTAGTGTACAGTGTTCAGCTTTAACACACGTCTCTAGTGTTCAGCTTTAACACACCTCTACTCTCTAGTGTTCAGCTTTAACACACCTCTACTCTCTAGTGTTCAGCTTTAACACACCTCTACTCTCTAGTGTTCAGCTTTAACACACCTCTACTCTCTAGTGTTCAGCTTTAACACCTCTCTAGTGTTCAGCTTTAACACACCTCTACTCTCTAGTGTTCAGCTTTAACACACCTCTACTCTCTAGTGTTCAGCTTTAACACACCTCTACTCTCTCTAGTGTTCAGCTTTAACACACCTCTACTCTCTAGTGTTCAGCTTTAACACACGTCTAGTGTTCAGCTTTAACACACGTCTAGTATGTTCTCTCCAGACACTTAGGCCATGGTTACACTTACGTTTCATTTTCGAATTATTTCGTTTGCATGTCCAAGTTACAGGGCAACGCTCAAAGGGTGTTTTCGTTTTGAAAACTCCCCGACAACAGTGTCATGAAATTTGCGCGAGCAGGATACGGAGCCGTTCATGCCCAACGCCCATGCGCAGTACGGCAGTAGAGACCGAAGCCAAATTCTCCCCTGGCTGGACCTCGACTCCGTCCATTAGTCCAAACATCAGAACTATTTCTGGAAGTCACTTGCAATATCGCGCTATAATTAATATAATTTGCTGTCTCGACACCAACCGGCCATATGGGGAGGCTATACAGGATATCAGCTGCGTCCTCCTCAGATTGCTTATTCATGCGCTTTATAACGGAGCAGATGGATAAACATTCGACTCCCTCCTCCCAGAGACACCGTCGGAGGAACTAAATCCTCAATTTGAATAAAGTGATTAATCTGATTAAATTAGTATTTTCTTTTTAATTAAATCAACTTTCTTTACTATAATATTAGTGTAGCCTAATCTTTATCTGCAACTGTGAAGGAAAAACCCCATTGGTTTAAACAATGAATACACATCAAAAAAAGTTTATAGAAAAAAAATTAAATGAATATAAAAAAAAAAGAATTAAAATGTTGATTTAGAATTCGAATGCCAACGTAACGAATGAAAGTCCGAACGTTTGGGCCTCAGCCCCGCTAGTGTTCAGCAGAACGTTTGGGCCTCAGCCCCGCTAGTGTTCAGCAGAACGTTTGGGCCTCAGCCCCGCTAGTGTTCAGCAGAACGTTTGGGCCTCAGCCCCGCTAGTGTTCAGCAGCAGAACGTTTGGGCCTCAGCCCCGCTAGTGTTCAGCAGAACGTTTGGGCCTCAGCCCTGCTAGTGTTCAGCAGAACGTTTGGGCCTCAGCCCCGCTAGTGTTCAGCAGAACGTTTGGGCCTCAGCCCCGCTAGTGTTCAGCAGCAGAACGTTTGGGCCTCAGCCCCGCTAGTGTTCAGCAGCAGAACGTTTGGGCCTCAGCCCTGCTAGTGTTCAGCAGCAGAACGTTTGGGCCTCAGCCCCGCTAGTGTTCAGCAGAACGTTTGGGCCTCAGCCCCGCTAGTGTTCAGCAGAACGTTTGGGCCTCAGCCCCGCTAGTGTTCAGCAGCAGAACGTTTGGGCCTCAGCCCTGCTAGTGTTCAGCAGAACGTTTGGGCCTCAGCCCCGCTAGTGTTCAGCAGAACGTTTGGGCCTCAGCCCCGCTAGTGTTCAGCAGAACGTTTGGGCCTCAGCCCCGCTAGTGTTCAGCAGCAGAACGTTTGGGCCTCAGCCCTGCTAGTGTTCAGCAGAACGTTTGGGCCTCAGCCCCGCTAGTGTTCAGCAGAACGTTTGGGCCTCAGCCCCGCTAGTGTTCAGCAGAACGTTTGGGCCTCAGCCCTGCTAGTGTTCAGCAGAACGTTTGGGCCTCAGCCCCGCTAGTGTTCAGCAGAACGTTTGGGCCTCAGCCCCGCTAGTGTTCAGCAGAACATTTGGGCCTCAGCCCCGCTAGTGTTCAGCAGAACGTTTCCCTCTTAACGACAAAGGGGACGAGCGACTCCCTGCCTTGTGGCTATTTCCAGTAGCTCTGCGTCGAGGTGCAGTGTGTCGCCCCCTAGAGGTTACCGACACACACACGCCTCACACCCAGCCTGCTGCAGGGAACGTCGTCATGGCGCCCGATTTGCCTCAAACGCACACGTTTACAAAGCGAGTAGAGGTGCAATCGACCCATATACCACCGTGGCACTACGAGGTGCCCGCTACCACCGTGGCACTACGAGGTGCCCGTTACCACCGTGGCACTACGAGGTGCCCGTTACCACCGTGGCACTACGAGGTGCCCGTTACCACCGTGGCACTATGAGGTGCCCGTTACCACCGTGGCACTACGAGGTGCCCGTTACCACCGTGGCACTACGAGGTGCCCGTTACCACCGTGGCACTACGAGGTGCCCGTTACCACCGTGGCACTACGAGGTCCCCGTTACCACCGTGGCACTACGAGGTGCCCGTTACCACCGTGGCACTACGAGGTGCCCGTTACCACCATGGCACTACGAGGTGCCCGTTAGTCTCAGAATCATCAGTGAGTAACGGGAGCTTCGTTCGTCAGCGAGGCGGGTAGATGAGAGCTGTGAGACAGGATCTGGTGGCTCTCATGATGTTCTGAGAAGAACCGGGTTTAAAAATGAACGTTGGATTATTGTTTCTTTAAACTATTTCTTATGCCGATGTAAAAAAAAAGAAAAGAAAACGAAAACTGAACCTGGACTGAACCTGCTGTCCTGGGACTTAAACTTTTTTAAATACTTTATTTCTCAGTTTTCAAGTTTCAAAATGAACGTTGGATTGTTGTTTCTTTAAACCATTTCTTATGCCGATGTAAAAAAAATAAAAAAAAAATAAAAGAAGAAATCAAAGCCTTCAAATTGGGGTTTTTTTTTTTTTTTTTCTGCGCATATATCACAAAATATTTCTTAACCAAGAGGGGAACTGGACGTGATATTTGGAAATTAAGACCTGGACTGAACCTGCCGTCCTGGGACTTAAACTTTTTTAAATACTTTCAGTTTTCAAGTTGACTATAGACAAGAACAGACATACAAAAAGGAGACAGAACACAAATAAACAAGACATAACAAAACTAAAAAGACTGCCAGACAGGAAAATGAAATAACAGTGTGACTTAACTCAAAGCATTACAGTGTGTTGTATAGCCAGGTGTTACAAGGTGCAGGTCAAACAGGAGATATACAGGGCATTTACAACAAGCGGTGCATGGGCAAGGCTAAGAGAATGATCAAAGACTCCAGCCCCCCAAACAACTGCCTCTTTGAACTGCTGCGGTCAGGCAAGCGATACCGGAGTCTCATGGCCGGCTCAGAGAGACTCAGAAGGAGCTTCTATCCCGAGGCCATCAGGATGCTCAACGAACAATAACACTATGTAACACACCATGAAATGCACTCACAGCACACACATCCACACGCACACATACAACTCACTGCAGCACCCACTTTAGTACACCCAAGCACACTTTATATTTATCGGTAAAGAATTTGCACTACAACCCATACCGCATTACAGCTTACTGTAAATTATATTGTACCTAAATTGTACCTCATCCCACTTCTGCTTTGCACTGTATAGTATATTGTATGGTAACTCAGTTACTTCTACATAGAGCATTGTATATACTGAACATTTGTCTACGTACTTGACTTCTATTTTATACTTGCTATACTTATTTTATTATCTATCTTTGGCTAGCACAGTCTCTGGAGCGAAACAGAAAGAAGCATTTTGTATAAAAGTATTCTGTACTTCTGTATGACAACTAATAAAGAAACTTGAACTTGAGTCTCTGCAGAATGCAGTTATTTGTCCTTCAGATAGTCAATGAATGAGCTCCATATGTCCGAAAACCTGTTGTGCTCTTTGGATCTGTAATAGCGGATCCTCTCCATCTGTATGATTGTGATCATTTCATTGAGCCATTTCTGGAAACACGGGGGTGTAGGTGATTTCCAATCGGTTAGAATCATTTTTTTGCGGCTACCATGCTGAGCATTAGTGTCTGTTGCTCCTCCCTTGTGTACCTTAAGGCCGTCTCTGAACACCCACCATGGGACTACGAGGTCCCCATTACCATGTTCTCACAATTATCAGTGAGTCATCTTTTCCTGCACATATTTCACAAACCACCCCCAGGTAAAGCCACCCTAAAGTAGCCATGGTGATTTAACTCCTGGGACACAGACAGTGTAGTCAAGTAGGTACCATGCAGTGGAAAAGCACCAAATGTGACAGGCGACATTATGGATCATTTTAATTCTCTCAATCCAAGCACTGTCTGTCATTGTCCATAATGGTGACGTTAGCCTACCAGACTATTCAATCCACTTCACTGTCATTGTCTAACATTACTAGTTTGCATTATCACCCTACGTTATCCGAAATGTATTATGCATAGACTAGAATTCATAGTACTAGTAACGTTAACACGCAGATAATTACAACATTTCACCACTCACGAGACTGCCTCAGCTCTGAATTCTCAATCCCTTTGTTACCCGCGGGCGAACACCCGTTTGAAGGTGCAAACAGCATGAGCCGACTGGAGAGGGATCAGGTATATTGGCGAATCTGTAGTGTGGTAGTGAAAGGTTAACCTTCTGTAGTGTGATAGTGAAAGGGTTAACCTTCGGTTTGAAAATGGAAATGGGGGACCCTGATGTAAACAAGACGAAAGTCTTTCTCTGGTCTGCATCCCCTTAACAATTGTGTGTATTGAGCCGTACTGTATTGTACCCATTCTGCAATCTGTTAATAACATTTTCAATCAATCAATCTGTAGTGTGGTAGTGAAAGGGTTAACCTTCTGTAGTGTGATAGTGAAAGTGTTAACCCTCTGTAGTGTGGTAGTGAAAGGGTTAACCTTCTGTAGTGTGGTAGTGAAAGGTTAACCTTCTGTAGTGTGGTAGTGAAAGGGTTAACCTTCTGTAGTGTGGTAGTGAAAGGGTTAACCTTCTGTAGTGTGGTAGTGAAAGAGTTAACCGTCTGTAGTGTGGTAGTGAAAGGGTTAACCTTCTGTAGTGTGGTAGTGAAAGGTTAACCGTCTGTAGTGTGGTAGTGACAGGGTTAACCTTCTGTAGTGTGGTAGTGAAAGGTTAACCTTCTGTAGTGTGGTAGTGAAAGGTTAACCTTCTGTAGTGTGGTAGTGAAAGGGTTAACCTTATGTAGTGTGGTAGTGAAAGGTTAACCTTCTGTAGTGTGATAGAGAAAGGGTTAACCTTCTGTAGTGCGGTAGTGAAAGGTTAACCTTCTGTAGTGTGGTAGTGAAAGGGTTAACCTTCTGTAGTGTGGTAGTGAAAGGTTAACCTCCTGTAGTGTGGTAGTGAAAGGTTAACCTTCTGTAGTGTGGTAGTGAAGGGTTAACCTTCTGTAGTGTGGTAGTGAAAGGTTAACCTTCTGTAGTGTGGTAGTGAAAGGGTTAACCTTATGTAGTGTGGTAGTGAAAGGTTAACCTTCTGTAGTGTGGTAGTGGAAGGGTTAAGATGCGTTCTAAAAATATATTTCCCTAAACAATTACTTATTAATTAATGCATGTACTCGATCTGGAAAACATCCCTCCTGCCCGTCACCACTAGAGGGACATTCTTCTAGGCAGATGATTCAGGAAGGAAACAAAACAGAGATTCTTCTAAAGACAATGACATGCAGTGGAAATCATGACTAGGGCCAAGAGTGAGGCCTTCACTTTTCAGAATGATTGTTCATATATATATATATATATATCATTCAAAAAAAATATATATATCCCTTTTCACTTAACCCTGTGAAGTATGCACCCTAGCAGAGCCAATTTGGAACCCCTACCGTTTAGCGTCAAACACTGCCATGCACACAGTAGCTCTCTCTCTCACATACACACAAGGATAGTACTGCGCTCAATTAAATACTATGGGATATCTAGCAATCCCTCCATCATCATTATGATCATTGTGATTATAAATATATATTTTTTTTTACTAATCTCTTCTATTGCCAGCATTAGCACAGTAAGTGAGACAGAGTGTATGGGGGTGTTTACCTAGAGAATACCCTCTTGATATTATCCCACGCGCTAGCCACTGTGCTCGCTACTCTATAGGAGAAACTGGGATGAGGAGAAGAAGAGGACACAGCATCAGAGACAAATACTGCAAAATAATCAACTAATTCATGGTGAAGAAAAAAAAGAAAAGAACCGCCCACCTAGTGATGTGGACCGAAGCTAAGATCGGTGTGTCTGCAACCCGGTCTCATCAGAAAACCGAAATAAAGTACTTAGGAAAAAAAGGGTACATAATGTACGTTATGTTACAGCCATAAGTCATATATTTTCTAATTGTATAAGTATCGGTAAAAGTCCAAAACAAACTAGCAATGATTGTGGTTGTGGGCGAGTGCTCTTACTTTTTACGAAAGGGAAGGACTCAAATAGAGCTGCATAGTTCAGGGTTTTATTTCAAAGTCGGTCTACAGACACCAGTGTTGTCTCCTCTTCTGTGTTTTATTTAAAAATAAGAGTTTGAGGTTTCCCTTTGTTATAACAGGTAAAAACAGCAATAAAAAGTCAAAACTTTTCTTTTTGTTGCTTTATAATTCCATTAATGCAATAAGTATAAAGTATAATAAATCGCAAATTACTTTGGGTATGCAATCGTCAGGCGTTTTATGCTAAATGTGGGGTATGCTTGGGGATATATAAAACGTTATACACCGGTATCTTCATTTTAAGGGTAAATAGGTTGTGCGGCTCCCTGAGCATTTTATTTTGTGGGAGGGGGGAAAGTGGCTCTTTTGATAGTAAAGGTTGCTGACCCCTGGTTTAAGGTAACAGTGTGGTTAGGGTTAGAGTTAGGGTTTGGGTGAGGCTATTCAAATATATATTCAAATATATTTGTAGCTAAACAATTAGCTAAGCAATTATATTTGATTTATTAGCCTATTCGTAATAATTCGTTATTAGCCTAGCTAACTCCGTATTATCTTGGCTTACCTGCAGTGGACGTGCATGGAGATGGAACACTGCGAGCAAAGCAGTCGAAAACGGCGCATTTCTGCAGACTAATGTAATGTTTTGACAACTTGCTTGTATTGCCACCCATACTTGCAAATGTTTTATTGCACTTGTGGCAACGTGCGTTGTCGGCATCGACTTTCGTAAAGTGTAGCCAGACTTTCGAGCGTTTCGTTCGCTCCGCCATGACGAGCGCATGCAGAGCTGTCTGTGTGCGACGCGCTTCAGCAGCACGGAGCCAAGTACCTGTGTGTGCATTTGTGTGAGTGTGAGCGACTCAAGCCACGATTGTAAGTAAGTGTGTAACTCAGTCACGCTTCTCGTGCAGACAGAGCGAGAGGAGAGAGTTCGCAACGTTTAAATTCCTCGAAAAAACCCTCCATAATTTCTCGAGTATCGATAGCAGTACCGATAACGTCGGAGCTTATCAATACTCCGTTTTTTTTCTAAATTTTGTACCGGTTCCCGTTTAGAACCGGGTTTCGGGGGGCATCCCTATACTCATGGCTATAAGATAACATACAATATGTACCTTTTTCCTGTGGTTGATACATTTACATATTTTAAGCAAGATTGGGCTGGTCGTGCATGTGTGTGTATATGTATATGCGTGTGTGTCCTTGCGCGTCCTCAGATGTATATGTGTGTGTTGTCCCTCAGGTGTGTATATAGGTGTGTGTGTGTGTATGTGTACAGGTGTGTATATATATGTGTGTATGTCCCTCACGTGTCCTTGCTCGTCCTCAGGTGTGTATATAGGTGTGTGTACAGGTGTATATATATGTGTGTGTATGTCCCTCACGTGTCCTTGCGCGTCCTCAGGTGTGTATATAGGTGTGTATATATATGTGTGTATGTCCCTCACGTGTCCTTGCGCGTCCTCAGGTGTGTATATAGGTGTGTGTACAGGTGTGTATGTATATGCGTGTGTGTCCTTGCGCGTCCTCAGGTGTGTATATAGGTGTGTGTACAGGTGTGTATATATGTGTGTGTATGTCCCTCACGTGTCCTTGCGCGTCCTCAGGTGCTCGAAGGCCAGCAGGCCACGGGAGTTGAGTGACATCAGCACCTCGCTGCCCTCCATGATGTCCAGCCTGAAGGGGCGGGCGCTGAGGATGACGCGCTGGAACTCTGTCCCCAGGGAGAGGACCACCCCGTTCTCATCCTGGGAGAGGAGAGACAGGCTGAGGGGAGAGGGGGAGAGAGAGGGGGAGAGAGAGAGAGAGAGAGAGGGGGAGAGACAGAGAGGAGGGGTGAGACAGAGAGGAGAGGAGGGGTGAGTAGCAGGAGAGGTGGGTAGGAGAGGAGAGGAGAGGAGGAGAGAAGAGGTGGGGAGGAGAGAAGAGGTGGGTAGGAGAGGAGAGGAGTGTAGGAGGAGAGGGAGAGGAGAGGTGGGTAGGAGAGGAGAGGAGAGTAGGAGGAGAGGGAGAGGTGGAGAGGAGAGTAGGAGGAGAGGAGAGTAGGAGGAGAGGGAGAGGTGGAGAGGAGTGTAGGAGGAGAGGAGAGGAGGTGGGTAGGAGAGTGGAGGAGAGTAGGAGGAGAGGGAGAGGAGGTGGGTAGGAGGAGAGGGAGAGGAGGGAGAGGGAGAGGAGGTGGGTAGGAGAGGAGTGTAGGAGGAGAGGGAGAGGAGGTGGGTAGGAGAGGAGTGTAGGAGGAGAGGAGAGGAGGTGGGTAGGAGAGTGGAGGAGAGTAGGAGGAGAGGGAGAGGAGGTGGGTAGGAGGAGAGGGAGAGGAGGAGAGTGGAGGAGGAGAGGAGGAGGAGGAGAGGAGGAGGAGAGGGGGATGATGATGAAGGTGCAGAGGCCTGGCTTTAGTAAGGACATCAGGGATGTGAGAGATTAAAGTGTGATGCAACAACTAATGACTAGACACTCGGCAGCAGGAACAAAGCACCAGAGCTCCACGGCTCCTTCATTAAAACACTGCAAATCACATATGTTAATGTACATCTAACTTAAACAAACAACAGGGAAAGGGAACAGTTGTACAGAGCAAGGTGCTATGGTTTTAAACACTAGTTTATCAAGTGAAATAAATTAGACACAACCTGAAAATGGATGATGCATGATGATGATGATAGTTCTTTACACGTCTTTCTGATGGAACGACCAGGAGAGGGGCGCCACACCACGCAAAGTCACAGGAGATGACCTTGCCCTGACCCCGCCCTGACGCCAAGCGACCCGGCCTGACCCCCGCTGTGACCCCGTCCTGACCCCCACTGCGACCCCGTCCTGACCCCCTGACTCACGGCTGGGTGAGGGGCTCCTGGACCTGGTAACGTGACCCCCCCCCCCTGACCCCTGACCCCTGACTCACGGCTGGGTGGCTCCTGGACCTGGTAACGTGACCCCCCCCCCCCCCCCCCCCCCTGACCCCTGACTCACGGCTGGGTGGGGGGCTCCTGGACCTGGTAACGTGACCCCACCCCGACCCCCGACCCCTGACTCACGGCTGGGTGGGGGGCTCCTGGACCTGGTAACGTGACCCCACCCTGACCCCTGACCCCTGACTCACGGCTGGGTGGGGGGCTCCTGGACCTGGTAACCTGACCCCCCCCTGACCCCTGACCCCTGACTCACGGCTGGGTGGGGGGCTCCTGGACCTGGTAACCTGACCCCCCCCTGACCCCTGACCCCTGACTCACGGCTGGGTGGGGGGCTCCTGGACCTGGTAACGTGACCCCACCCCGACCCCTGACCCCTGACTCACGGCTGGGTGGGGGGCTCCTGGACCAGCACGTCAGGGACCTCGTAGCGCGGCCTCAGGGGCTTCAGCTCGTTGATCTTCACCCTCGTCATGTTGCCTTGGAGACGATACAACTCCAACAGGAGACGCACCTGGGGGGGGGGGGGGGGGGGGGGGGGAGAGAAGCATGACCATCAGAAAGATATATCTATATATACAGAGTAGGACTACATCTGAAACTACTGAAATATAAACACTCATGACCCACAGCAGCAGTCTGACTGAGTGAGGAGGTCAGTGAGGTACTGAGTGTGGGGGTGGAGGAGGTCAGTGAGGTACTGAGGGAGGAGGAGGAGGTCAGTGAGGTACTGAGGGAGGAGGAGGAGGTCAGTGAGGTACTGAGGGTGGAGGAGGTCAGTGAGGTACTGAGGGTGGAGGAGGAGGTCAGTGAGGTACTGAGGGTGGAGGAGGAGGTCAGTGAGGTACTGAGGGTGGAGGAGGTCAGTGAGGTACTGAGGGTGGAGGAGGTCAGTGAGGTACTGAGGGTGGAGGAGGTCAGTGAGGTACTGAGGGTGGAGGAGGTCAGTGAGGTACTGAGTGAGGGGGTGGAGGAGGTCAGTGAGGTACTGAGGGTGGAGGAGGTCAGTGAGGTACTGAGGGTGGAGGAGGTCAGTGAGGTACTGAGGGTGGAGGAGGTCAGTGAGGTACTGAGTGTGGAGGAGGTCAGTGAGGTACTGAGGGTGGAGGAGGTCAGTGAGGTACTGAGGGTGGAGGAGGCGGTCAGTGAGGTACTGAGGGTGGAGGAGGAGGTTAGTGAGGTACTGAGTGTGGAGGAGGTCAGTGAGGTACTGAGGGTGGAGGAGGAGGTCAGTGAGGTACTGAGGGTGGAGGAGGAGGTCAGTGAGGTACTGAGGGTGGAGGAGGTCAGTGAGGTACTGAGGGTGGAGGAGGTCAGTGAGGTACTGAGGGTGGAGGAGGAGGTCAGTGAGGTACTGAGGGTGGAGGAGGTCAGTGAGGTACTGAGTGTGGGGGGGTGGAGGAGGTCAGTGAGGTACTGAGTGTGGGGGTGGAGGAGGTCAGTGAGGTACTGAGTGTGGGGGTGGAGGAGGTCAGTGAGGTACTGAGGGTGGAGGAGGTCAGTGAGGTACTGAGTGTGGGGGTGGAGGAGGTCAGTGAGGTACTGAGTGTGGGGGTGGAGGAGGTCAGTGAGGTACTGAGTGTGGGGGTGGAGGAGGTCAGTGAGGTACTGAGTGTGGGGGTGGAGGAGGTCAGTGAGGTACTGAGGTGTGGGGGTGGAGGAGGTCAGTGAGGTACTGAGGTGTGGGGGTGGAGGAGGTCAGTGAGGTACTGAGGTGAGGGGGTGGAGGAGGTCAGTGAGGTACTGAGGTGTGGGGGTGCAGGAGGTCAGTGAGGTACTGAGGTGTGGGGGTGGAGGAGGTCAGTGAGGTACTGAGTGTGGGGGAGGAGGAGGTCAGTGAGGTACTGAGGGTGGAGGAGGTCAGTGAGGTACTGAGGTGTGGGGGTGGAGGAGGTCAGTGAGGTACTGAGTGGGGGGGTGGAGGAGGTCAGTGAGGTACTGAGTGGGGGGGTGGAGGAGGTCAGTGAGGTACTGAGTGAGGAGGAGGTCAGTGAGGTACTGAGTGAGGGGGTGCAGGAGGTCAGTGAGGTACTGAGGTGTGGGGGTGGAGGAGGTCAGTGAGGTACTGAGGTGTGGGGGTGGAGGAGGTCAGTGAGGTACTGAGGTGTGGGGGTGGAGGAGGTCAGTGAGGTACTGAGGTGCCAGGGCAGAGCGTGGAGGGATTTGTAAGTGTAACCCCTAATTTCTCACTTTGTATGTTGTGTCTGTCCACTATGTTACTTTGTTACACCCGCCCCCCCTATGTAAAGCGACCTTGGGTCTTCTGAAAGGCGCTATATAAAACGAAGTTGTTATTATTATTAGAGGTTAAAGTCCACCTTGTTGTTGTCGTTGATGAGCTGCAGGGTGAGCCTGGTGTTGGTCAGCTCCAGCGTCTCCAGCAGGGCCCGGTAGGGGGACTGGCCGGGCTTCAGTGCTCGCTGGCGCCTGAGCGGAGACACACAGTGGTTCAACGTCATCGTACAGGGAGTAGCATTTGTAGCCAAATGTCTTGGGGTCAGTTTAGCTCAGTGAGTTAGCGTCCCTCCATTAGCTACAGCATCGCAGCTAGTGTATATACACACACAATAACTAAACACGTGTAGCACTCATGGTGTTCCATTACATCATCATCACCACAGATATCTTAGTTTAGTTTATTTGACTATTATTAAAATACATTACATGTTACAACAAGTCATGCATCCTAAAATTATCAAGGATAGCACAAAAAAGTCACAGACTTATTTCCATTGTGGTCCTTGGTCTCAGCAGCACGTGGTATTTACAAAAACATGCATTACACATATTATCATCAGCCTACAGTATATTGCTAAAAATATTAAAAAGTAAAATACAACATTATTAATGAAATATGTACAGACACTAAAACTACACTTCCCCGACTTATTCTGGGACATTTTCTAGGAGCCATTTCCTCACGTTCTCATTGGAACTACACAGGTTCAAGCCCTGTTTGGGGGTCAAAGGCAACTCATTCCACTCCTGTGCTCCTGTGTGAGAAGATGAGCACTGTCCCATCTCTGTTCTACACCCTGGACTCAGCAGGCCGACTGGTGGGGGTGGGAATCACCAGAGGCCTCACGATACGATATTATCACGATACTCAAGTCACGATACGATAGTATTGCGATTCAAAATATATTGCGATATGCTGAGTATTGTGATATTAATATTGCGATTAGTGCCGTCAGGCGATTAAAAAGATTAATCACAGGATTTGTAATTAATTAATCACATTTTAATCGCATAACCATTTTAGGCCTGATATTCTATAATTCCATGAGGTCCATAGATGTCCCTAGAATCAGATACCAAGAACATGCAAATGGACCTTTTAAAAAAAAATAAGTCTGTAAATGTTTATTCTACGTTCTAATGGAATGAATGAGATTAAAAAAATAATAATATTTTTTTATTAATTTTTAGTTAATTTTCATAACGCGATAATTTGCTGTGTAATTAATTAATCGAATTAACGCGATAAACTGACAGCCCTAATTGCGATATATTACCTTTTTTCAACTGCAAAGTAAAACCTTTCTAACAACAGACTTTGCGCGATATTTATTTTGTTCCACAATAACTCATGACCCACCAATTACATAATCCAACATTGTGTAAGAAACTAACACATTCCACGTGACAGAATAGTTTTTGAATGAGTCGTTATGACGCTTTCAACACATCCATTCGTAAAGATTATTGTCCGCCATCTTGGTTTTTCCTAAAAAGTCGAACTGGTGGAGTGCTTGTAATTCGGTTGTGGGCGGGTTCTGGGATCACGAGCGTGGGTTATGAGAAATAACCACATCGAATCGAGAAATTTGCATGCCGTTGTATAAAATAAAGTTCAGCCTGTTCATCTCACTTCAATAATTTTTATTGCAGAACATGGTATTTTCTCAAGCAGTCAGATGTCAACACTGTAATCTGTGTTGCATGTACCTGACAAACTGCACTGTTTGTATTACAGTCATACTCCAACTTAACTGAATACACACGTGTGTGTGTGGACTACTGTACTATTACAGGTATTGAAATTAACAATGCAACTTCCTTATTATATATAAAAATAAAACATTTGTATAATAAAATATCGATACTTGGCGTATCGATACAGTATCACCACTAGGCTTGGTTGGTATTACGGTATACCAGGATATTTCGAAATCCCGTCGGTATGATTTTCAATACCGTGACGTCACAGACTGTGCGCCAATGGTTGTAGTGCACAGCACGCGCCAGCAGAGGGCAGGGCAGTCTGTCTTTCCCTCTCTCAGTCAGAGCTCAGCAGAGCCACGCGCGTGTTCCTGTTTTGAAATGGATTCATGCATGACTCTGGGACACGTCGTTTGGGTAAGTTATGTTATGTTGCTGGGATATAAGATATGATGGGATATAAGATATGAATGCTGGGAGTGTATGTTTGGTAAACCGTTCCAGTTCGACTGTGTGTGTGCGTACGTATTGGCTTCGCGATTCACTACATGGGTTTAACGGCTTAAGCTGGGTTTTGATGATCACTTAATCAATGCAGAATCAATTTTATGCGTCTGTATGTGTAGTTGTGTACTACTGTTATACGTTATTTGTTCCGTATGACTCGTTTCATATCCGTGTCTCGAACGTGCGCGGTGTTTTTTTTTTTTTTTTTACTTTGGCAACACGGGTCGCTAAGGAATTTAGGTTTGAGGTTGAAGAAAATGCACTTTTAGGTTGAAAGAACGGCCCTAATGTCAACATATTTCAATATAAGCGTTATGTATGGTGATAACGAGTATATTGTATTGTTAACTTAGCTCCTAACTTTTTTGTTTTGCTCCTAAAAGTGTGAGATCATAGGATGCTTGGTTCATACACATACAGCTCATTATAGTAATATTCCACAATTATAACATTTTAGATAGTAATAATGGCACAGAACATAAAATCACAGACATGCGCATCGTTGATACATGCAGGCCTAGGTTAAGGGACTCACTTGCAGAAGGAACTCTGGTCACAGGTCTTGAAGTTGCCCCGGTCCACTGCCCCCGTGCCAGTGAGGCACCCAGCCAGCAACACCCACAGCACCAGGACCGACGCCATGCTGGAGGACAAACACAACTTTATTAACCCCCACAGCACCAGGACCGACGCCATGCTGGAGGAGAAACACAACTTTATTAACCCCCACAGCACCAGGACCGACACCATGCTGGAGGACAAACACAACTTTATTAACCCCCACAGCACCAGGACCGACACCATCCTGGAGGACAAACACAACTTTATTAACCCCCACAGCACCAGGACCGACGCCATCCTGGAGGACAAACACAACTTTATTAACCCCCACAGCACCAGGACCGACGCCATCCTGGAGGACAAACACAACTTTATTAACCCCCACAGCACCAGGACCGACGCCATCCTGGAGGAGAAACACAACTTTATTAACCCCCACAGCACCAGGACCGACGCCATCCTGGAGGAGAAACACAACTTTATTAACCCCCACAGCACCAGGACCGACGCCATCCTGGAGGAGAAACACAACTTTATTAACCCCCACAGCACCAGGACAGAGAGACGGGCAGCAGCAGCTAAATCAACGGCCACAACTTGTATGATTTACAGAAACACAACTTTATCCACCTGCAGGAATAGTTAGTGCACCTCGAGGTCACTGAACACTGAACTCTCCACACACACAAAACACACACATGCTGCAATTGCTTTAAACAAAATGGAAAAGTCACTTTAAAGGAATGAGGAATAATAAGTCACTTTAAGGAAAGAACAGATGTGGTTCTTGTAATGTATAGTATAGATAAGATATAGTAAGTATAGCATAATGACGGAGTTCAAATTGTATAGTAGTGTACATAGGAACCAGTGCCTTCTCAGGAATTTAGCATGTCTATTTTTATCATGCACATCTTATGTCTTCTTATCGTTTTTTTTTAAATTTCTTTTATCCACTTTTTCTCATCCTATTTTCTGTATTTCCCTCCCATCCCAATTTAGTCGTTATGCCAATTCCCCCCACCCCTTCCTGGTCATTGCGCACATGTGCCACCCACTGGTCTAGGGAGCCCTGAAGTCTATCACATGCTTCCTCCGATACATAGGAGACAGCCAGCAGCCTCTTTTCACCTGGCAGCGAGGACTCCCATTGGTGAAGTGTAACGCGTGAGAGGTCACACTACCTTCACCATTTCCCTCCCTCGCTGTGCAGGCGCCCTGACCGACCTGTAGGAGTCGCCGTTTACAACGACCAGATTACCACCCACCGGCTTCCCTCCCGCTGACACTGCCAATTGTGCCAGTATGACGACCGGCCAAGCCGGAGGCACCGTTTGACAGCTGGATTCGATACCAGTGTATCTGCGGTGGTAGACAGACGCTTAGTCCGCTGGGTTACCCGGCCGCCCTTATCTGTTTTTTTACGTCTATTTTATTATTGTATTATTGCACAATCGATGCGGGCATGACCACCCGCATTTCACTGTATGCCCTGGTATGTATGTGACAAATAAACCTCTTGAATCAAGTGGGCAGCAACAAACATTGGACTTTGATCTCTGTTTAGTGATTGATTGAACATTTTATTAACAGAGATTGCAGAATGGGTACAATACAGTACAGCTCAATACACACAATAGATTAACCCTTTCACTGTGACAATACAGAAGGTTAGCCCTTTACTATCACACAACCGACGGTGATGCTCCATCATTAGCTCCGCTAATGCGGAGCTAATGATGGAGCATCGCCGTCGCCGTCGTTGTGTGATAGTAAAGGGCTAACCTTCTGTATTGTCACAGTGAAAGGGTTTAACCGGCTGTCGTGTGGCAGTGAAAGGGTTAAAGGGGCCCATTTCCCGTTTTGCACACAACCCGCGTTCATCGATGTGTATATAATATAATAGCTATTAAAATGATGAAGCCACAGTATCTATCGTTGACATTTATTCACGTCTCTCTCTCCTCCTGTCAAAAGCTTGAATGTTGTCAAAATGTTATGATGAATTGAAAATGGGGGACCCTGATGTAAACAAGACGAAAGTCTTTCTCTGGTTCCCCTTAACACTTTGATTGCCAGCGTGGCGTGCACTATTTATCGTTGAATGCCACCAACACTTCAATGATAGCGCTCTAAACGCATAATTTATGTCTTAAATTATGGCTATGTGTCTGATCTGCCCGTCGCTTATCAATGACTTGTTTGCAGTCAACATTGTCGGATTTTATTTTTATTTTTTTTCGGTTCATTTCCGTTTTATAGCATTTTGAAAAGCCCTAGTTTTCTTGAAAGTTTCAGGAAAATATATAGATTCCGTGATAAACGGCATTTACACAAAAAACTTTGAAACTTGCATTTTTCGGCCTATTTTTGAATAGTTTTCAAATAAACGCTAGATTATCAACAGTATGTGTACTTATGCATGCTAGAGAAGCGGGCTGAAAAATATATTCTCTCATTTCCTGATCAGCACACACACACGGGGCAAACGCTGATATATAGGTGAAAACAGATCCGATTACCCCAAGACTGGTAAAATAAATGGCTTACCTAAGATCAGATGTTGTCCAAAAAGATTATTCCAATTGCTGATCGCCATTTCAAATATCGATCGCGTTTATTGATTCAGCGCTGGGTACTGTAAATATGTATTCCACGTTGTTTTGCGGCTCTGCGATCACTTCAGATGCCTCGCCGGAAAAGTAAAATGAGGAAACTGGACGCCCGCCCCCCCCCCCCCCCCCCCCCCCCCCCCCCCCGGAAGTGAGGCCAAGTTTGAATTAGCTTAGCCGGCTAACGTGACGTTAGCGATCGTTAGCTACGCTAAGGTGTGTGATTTTTTCCTGTGTGCGAAGACGCTCTCTGATTGGCTAGCCGCGTACAGCGAGGACCCTCTCTGATTGGTTTAGCGCCGAAGGGTCTCTTCCGCCTAACCCTAACCTTAACCCTAACCTTAACCCCAACTCTAAGCATAACCCACTTCGAAAGAGGGCCAAAGCATAACCACTTTGAAGCAGAGAATATATATGTACAAGGCGGAAGAGACACTTCAGCGCTAAACCAATCAGAGAGGGTCTTCGCTGTACGCGGCTAGCCAATCAGAGAGCGTCTTCGCTGTACGCGGCTAGCCAATCAGAGAGGGTCTTCGCTGTACGCGGCTAGCCAATCAGAGAGGGTCTTCGCTGTACGCGGCTAGCCAATCAGAGAGGGTCTTCGCTGTACGCGGCTAGCTAATCAGAGAGGGTCTTCGCTGTACGCGGCTAGCCAATCAGAGAGCGACTCTTCGCTGTACGCGGCTAGCCAATCAGAGAGCGTCTTCGCTGTACGCGGCTAGCCAATCAGAGAGCGTCTTCGCACACATAGGCGCGGTAAGGTGCACAAAAAAACCTGTCTTTTCCAGTCAGTCAGTCACAGCGGCACATAATCATTCATATCTATTTAATATCAGCCAGGAAACGAACGTTAAGTAGGTTTAACCTGTACCGCTACGCTTTGCTTCGCTTCACACCACAGGAGAATGAACACAGGACTGAAATGAAGTGAATGTAACTTACGTCCTGCAGCTAAAACACATGCTTCAGAGTTATTAAGTCAAGTGACATGACATGACGCTACCGTTACTTTATTTCAGTCCATTATCCCGGCTGTGATATGAAGCTAGTTGTAACTTAGCTACAATACTACTGTGATATGAAGCTAGTTGTAACTTAGCTACAATACTACTGTGATATGAAGCTAGTTGTAACTTAGCTAGTGCTACACAATAACAATACTACTGTGATATGAAGCTAGTTGTAACTTAGCTACACAATAACAACACTACTGACTGTGATATGAAGCTAGTTGTAACTTAGCTACACAATAACAACACTACTGACGGTGATATGAAGCTAGTTGTAACTTAGCTACACAATAACAACACTACTGACTGTGATATGAAGCTAGTTGTAACTTAGCTACACAATAACAACACTACTGACTGTGATATGAAGCTAGATGTAACTTAGCTACACAATAACAACACTACTGACTGTGATATGAAGCTAGTTGTAACTTAGCTACACAATAACAACACTACTGTGATATGAAGCTAGATGTAACTTAGCTACACAATAACAACACTACTGTGATATGAAGCTAGATGTAACTTAGCTACACAATAACAACACTACTGTGATATGAAGCTAGCTGTAACTTAGCTACACAATAACAACACTACTGACTGATATGAAGCTAGTTGTAACTTAGCTACACAATAACAACACTACTGTGATATGAAGCTAGATGTAACTTAGCTACACAATAACAACACTACTGTGATATGAAGCTAGTTGTAACTTAGCTACACAATAACAACACTATTGACTGTGATATGAAGCTAGTTGTAACTCAGCTACACATAACACTACTGACTGTGATATGAAGCTAGATGTAACTTAGCTACACAATAACAACACTACTGTGATATGAAGCTAGTTGTAACTTAGCTACACAATAACAACACTACTGACTGTGATATGAAGCTAGTTGTAACTTAGCTACACAATAACAACACTATTGACTGTGATATGAAGCTAGTTGTAACTTAGCTACACAATAACAACACTATTGACTGTGATATGAAGCTAGTTGTAACTTAGCTACACAATAACACACTACTGTGATATGAAGCTAGTTGTAACTTAGCTACACAATAACAACACTACTGTGATATGAAGCTAGTTGTAACTTAGCTACACAATAACAATACTACTGACTGTGATATGAAGCTAGTTGTAACTTAGCTACACAATAACAACACTACTGACTGTGATATGAAGCTAGTTGTAACTTAGCTACACAATAACAACACTACTGACTGTGATATGAAGCTAGAACACTCCTGACTGTGATATGAAGCTAGAACACTACCGACTGTGATATGAAGCTAGAACACTACTGACTGTGATATGAAGCTAGCTGTAACTTAGCTACACAATAACAACACTCCTGACTGTGATATGAAGCTAGAACACTACTGACTGTGATATGAAGCTAGTTGTAACTTAGCTACACAATAACAACACTCCTGACTGTGATATGAAGCTAGAACACTACTGACTGTGATATGAAGCTAGAACACTACTGACTGTGATATGAAGCTAGAACACTACTGACTGTGATATGAAGCTAGAACACTCCTGACTGTGATATGAAGCTAGAACACTACTGACTGTGATATGAAGCTAGTTGTAACTTAGCTACACAATAACAACACTACTGTGATATGAAGCTAGAACACTCCTGACTGTGATATGAAGCTAGAACACTACCGACTGTGATATGAAGCTAGAACACTACTGACTGTGATATGAAGCTAGCTGTAACTTAGCTACACAATAACAACACTCCTGACTGTGATATGAAGCTAGAACACTACTGACTGTGATATGAAGCTAGAACACTACTGACTGTGATATGAAGCTAGAACACTACTGACTGTGATATGAAGCTAGAACACTACTGACTGTGATATGAAGCTAGAACACTCCTGACTGTGATATGAAGCTAGAACACTACTGACTGTGATATGAAGCTAGAACACTACCGACTGTGATATGAAGCTAGAACACTACTGACTGTGATATGAAGCTAGCAACAGTAACCTACATACTAATATTGTTATATTATGAAAGCTAGCGGTAACCTACAGCTACATCACACCACTGTGAGATGAAGCTACACAATTACAAGTCTATATAAAATGATAAATATATATATATAATAGTGTAATAGAGATATAGATATATTTATAGTGCGGCTGGAGGCTAACAGCCGGTGATAACGAGCTCAGTGCGGACTGCTGTCAAAGACGTTTACATTCACGCCGGTGTTCCGGTATCACGGTCACAGACTAGTCCACGATTTAAATACATTATCTGTACAAGTACATTCTTATACACCAGGTGTTGGATCCCCGCTGTGATGACAGTCCCAGGTTGAATCTCTGTGAATTGAGAATGAATTAATCAGATTAATAAAAGCTGCTGCGGCGCGGCGTCGTCTTTACCTCTCGGTGCAGGCGGCCATCTTGATGATCGTGTCGTGCTCCCGTTTGGCCCCGCCCCCGTTTTATCAGCTCACAACAAAGAGTGTCGAGAGAGCGAGATGGTCGAGATTCACCGGAAGTGACGGGGGCGATAGGAGCGAGATCAGAACTAGATATCTATGAGCGAGATACTCCAAGATGGTGTAATGTTACAGGAAGTGACGGAGGGACGAGAGAGCGAGATGGTGTAATGTTACAGGAACTGACGGGGGGGCGTTCGTTTTTTTTTAATTTAATTTCTACCAGAATGATAAGGGAACTTGCTTTTTTATTTATTTGGACGGGACAATGCAACATTTATTAACACTTGTGGAGTGTGAAAATTGCCGGATTTAGCACGAGGCTAATTTTCCATCCGTTGTCCCCAAACATAAAAACAGGACTCATACTAGAAACAGTAAGAAATGTACAAATACATAAAAACAGGACACATAAAAACAGTAAAAAAAAAAAAGTACAAATACATAAAAGCAATACACAGAAATACTAGTGGCTATATGTCACATGTGTTCACATGACTGGTTGGTCTTCAGCCATTTTTTTTAGTTGCCCTCTAAAAGAAGCAAGGGTGGGGCTTTCCCTCGTGGAAATGGGGATGCTGATGATTTTACAGACTATAATATAGTTAGCTACTATAATGGGGAGAAAAAAACATTCCGTTAATTTATTATAATAACAGAGGTCAGGTGTCGGGTGTGTGTAAAACTGATGATGACGGGTGGAGATCTCGCTTCTGAGGGTCTTTGTCCTCTCGCGCGCGGACACGTCAGCTCGAAGCTCTGCGTCATCGTCATATCGGGGCACGCGACTGCTTTGAATGAATGAATGAATGAAAACTTTATTAACAGATTGCAGAATGGGTGCAAATACAATACAGTACGGCTCAATACACACAATTGTTAAGGGGATGCAGACCAGAGAAAGACTTTCGTCTTGTTTACATCAGGGTCCCCCATTTTACATTCAGATTGACTTTGCTTTCAAAGAGCCACATAAAAGACACAGATAATAGAACATGTAGTATGAGTACTGATAGGACACTTAATTATTACACAAGTGTAATTCATAATAATCCTGAGAGGCTTGTAAATGTGTTTGTTTTGTTACGCTGCTGGCCAGTATGATTTACTACCAGTGTCTTTATACCTGTATCACTGTACATATTAATATTACAACTCTGTATATACATCTGATTAGCACTATTACTCAGTAGTACTCATTTATATATTTTATACCCAGTTTAATCACCTGTACATTATATTACTATTGCACTTTACTGTTATATTTGCACTCTGGTTGGATGCCAAACTTTGTTCGTTGTACTGTACTTGTGCTGCATGATGACAATACATTTTAATCTAATCTAAAGAAAATACATTATGGAGACTATATGAAAGATGTGACAAAATATTAATCTTGAACCAGTTGAAACTTTATTTTATGAAATAGTTTGTAGAACGTAGAAACTAGTTTGTAACAAGTCATATTTTGAGCGATGCAAGGCATCGTCTCACAACATATATACACCTAGAATGATGGAAATCTATATTATGATCTATAATTGCTCCAGGGTTGCATTTCTTAAATCCTATTAAAAGGTGCTGTATGTTTTTTGTTGTTTAAAACAACTGTTAAATAGCTCTACATTCTGACAGCCATCACTGATATAGTCAAATAATCTACCAGTGCAGTAAACAAATCTGGCTTGGCAAGAAATACATACAAGATATCTAGTGTTTTCTCTCCTGATTGGATACATTGTGAACAGGATACCAGAACATGTATTTAGTGTTTACTGCAGAGTGGAGGGACTGGGAGACCCATGTTACTGACCAGACACTCTATATCAGTGATGGCTGTTTACTGCAGAGTGGAGGGACTGGGAGACCCATGTTACTGACCAGACACTCTGTATAAGTGATGGCTGTTTACTGCAGAGCAGGAGGGACTGGGAGACCCATGTTACTGAGCAGACACTCTATATCAGTGATGGCTGTTTACTGCAGAGCAGAGGGACTGGGAGACCCATGTTACTGACCAGACACTCTATATCAGTGATGGCTGTTTACTGCAGAGTGGAGGGACTGGGAGACCCATGTTACTGACCAGACACTCTATATCAGTGATGACTGTCTACTGCAGAGTGGAGGGACTGGGAGACCCATGTTACTGACCAGACACTCTGTATCAGTGATGACTGTTTACTGCAGAGCAGGAGGGACTGGGAGACCCATGTTACTGACCAGACACTGCATATGGCTCGCTGATAACAAACTATCATTACACATGGGCAAAACAGAGTCCATTCTCTTCGGTTCAAATAACAAACTCAGCAAGACCGACGGCTTCTCAGTTACAGTGGGTGACAATATTGTCACAAGGAAAGATGAAATTACCTACCTGGGTTCCATCCTAGAGGCTAATCTCTCCTGTGACAAAATGGCATCCAATGTAATAAAAAAAGTCAACCAACGAACTCGATTCTTGTACCGGATCTCCTCTCTGGTAAACAAGAACACCCTGAAGACTCTGGCAGGAGCACTCATTCAGGGGTACTACGACTATGCTTGCACCTCATGGTACCAAAGCACCTCAAAGGCGCTAAAAACAAAATTACAAACTTCTCAAAACAAACTGGTCAGACTACTGCTTGACCTTACTCCTAGAACCCACCTCACCCCTGCCCACTTTGACAACCTAGGATGGCTTAGAGTAGACGACAGAGTACAACAACTTGCAATGGGCCTGGTCTACAAGATACACTACACGACCAAGGTACCCATGTACATGTCAAAATACTTCCCAAAGGTCAGTGAATACCACGATCACAACACCAGAGGGAGCTCCACAAATCATGTTAAACCCAGATTCGGCTCAAATAAGGGACTAAACACGCTTCGCAATTATGCCACATCAATGTGGAACGCCCTACCCAAAGCTGTAAAGGAATGTGGATCACTACCCACTTTCAAAACCTCTCTCAAGGGACACCTACGGGAGACTGCAATTCAACACTGGCCCCTGTAAATATCCTAACCCAACCCCCTCCAATGTACAGTCATTTACCTAGTATGGTTTTGTCAATAGTTCAATGTACAATTGTGTTTGTTTGTACAGTGTCTCCTCCCCCCCCCCCCCTCAATGTACAGTGTTACTTGTTTATACAGTGTGCCCCCCGCCCCCCCCCCCCAACCACCTCCAATGTAAATTACCCAGTATGGTTGTCAATATCCCAATGTACCCAACCCCCCCCACCCAACCTCCTCCAATGTACAGTTTCTACGTCAAATGTATATACTCCCTTTTCTTGACTCCTTCTGTATCACAAACAGTACTGTATTTGCAAATCTGGTATGTCATAAATGTATAGATGTAGCAGTACTGACTATCTGTATGTCATGTATGTCATATATGTCTATATGAATTGAAAATGGGGGACCCTGATGGAAACAAGACAAACGTCTTTCTCAGGTCTGCATCCCCTTAACAATTGTATGTATTGAGCCGTACTGTATTGTACCCATTCTGCAATCTGTTAAATAAAGTTTTCATTCATTCATTCATTCACACTCTATATCAGTGATGGCTGTTTACTGCAGAGTGGAGGGACTGGGAGACCCATGTTACTGACCAGCCACTCTATATCAGTGATGACTGTTTACTGCAGAGTGGAGGGACTGGGAGACCCATGTTACTGACCAGACACTCTGTATCAGTGATGACTGTTTACTGCAGAGTGGAGGGACTGGGAGACCCATGTTACTGACCAGACACTCTATATCAGTGATGACTGTTTACTGCAGAGTGGAGGGACTGGGAGACCCATGTTACTGACCAGACACTCTATATCAGTGATGACTGTTTACTGCAGAGTGGAGGGACTGGGAGACCCATGTTACTGACCAGACACTCTGTATCAGTGATGGCTGTTTACTGCAGAGTGGAGGGACTGGGAGACCCATGTTACTGACCAGACACTCTATATCAGTGATGACTATTTACTGCAGAGTGGAGGGACTGGGAGACCCATGTTACTGACCAGACACTCTATATCAGTGATGACTGTTTACTGCATAGTGGAGGGACTGAGAGACCCATGTTACTGACCAGACACTCTATATCAGTGATGACTGTTTACTGCAGAGTGGAGGGACTGGGAGACCCATGTTACTGACCAGACACTATATCAGTGATGGCTGTCGGAATGTAGAGCTACTATTTTAACATGTAGACCAGTTACTTTAACAAACAAAACAAAAATATCACTTACAGCACCTTTAAAATATCAAGGAATGAGGAAGGGAAACAGGAAGCAGAGGAAGGGAAACAGGAAGCAGAGGCCACATGGTGTAATCAAACATTTTAATACTCCTGTGTCGTTTATTTTTGTACTCAGTCGCTTGAAACAACTAGTTAGAAAATAATCAAGTCTAAAAATATGGTACAAAACGTGGACAGAGCCGTACTTGGGATATAGAAGTGAACAACAGTGAAAACACCTCTGACGTCCACACGATGAAAAGCTGAAAAGCAATGCGTCCCCCTCCCCCCCTCAGAGCTGGAAGCGCCAGCACAGGTGTCCCGGTCGGTCCATGTTCTCCCCCCAGTCCCCCTCAGAGCTGGAAGCGCCAGCACAGGTGTCCCGGTCGGTCCATGTTCTCCCCCCAGTCCCCCTCAGAGCTGGAAGCGCCAGCACAGGTGGCCCAGTCGGTCCATGTTCTGCCCCCCGTCCCCCTCAGAGCTGGAAGCGCCAGCACAGGTGGCCCAGGCGGTCCATGTTCTTGTGCAGCACGCTGTGGATGGGCGCCACGTAGCGTGCCACGTCGCCGTCGCGCGAGAAGTCGCGGCAGAACACACCCGTCTCGGCGCAGAACACAAACTTCTGGGGCGCGGGGGCCGTTGCCGCGCACGTACTCCCAGACGGCCAGCAGCAGCAGGCGCACCTCGAAGGGCGTGAGGCAGGCGAAGGCCTCGTGCACGTTGGCCAGCACCGGCGGCAGCAGCTGGCCCTCGCCCATGCAGGACACCAGGAGGCAGGAGGCCCGCAGGTGCCAGGGCGAGTCCAGCGCCGAGGGCTCCCGCGACGCCTCCCAGTGGGCCAGCAGCGTGGCCAGCAGCCCCCGCAGCAGCGCGGAGCAGCGGCAGAGGGCGGGGCGCCCGGCGGCCACCACGTGCAGCAGCGGGAACAGCAGCGGGTGCGCCTCGAAGCAGCGGCGGATGTGGATGTCGCGCTCCACCGTGGTGCGCGCATGCTCCTCCGGCGGCCACAGCAGCTCCCCGTTGGCCACCTCGGGGCACACGTTCTCCACCAGCGCCACCGCCACCACCTGGGCCGCCTCGGCGCTGATGACGGGGGGCGGGGGGGGGCCCGGCGTCGGGGTCGGAGGAGGTCGGGGGTCGGGAGCCGCCGGAGGAGGAGGCAGAGGTGGCGCTGCAGCACTGGACCATCACGGCCATGAGCGTCTGGACGTTCTGAGAGGGGGGGAGGGGGGGGGGGGGGGAGAGGGGGGGGAGAGACGAAGAGAGAGAGAGAGGGGGGAAGAGAGAGAGAGAGGGGGGGGGGGAGAGAGAGGGGGGGGGAGAGACGAAGAGAGAGAGAGAGGGGGGAAGAGAGAGAGAGGGGGGGGGGGGGAGAGGGGGGGAGAGAGAGGGGGGGGGGGAGAGAGACGAAGAGAGAGAGAAACAGAGAGAGAGAGAGAGAGAGAAAGAGAGAGGGAGAGAGACAGAGCGAGAGAGAGAGCGAGAGAGGAGAGAGAAAAAGAGAGGGGGGTAGAGAGAAGTAGAGAAAGGGGGAGGTAGAGATAGACAGACAGAGGGAGAGAGAGAGAGAGGTGGGGGGGGGAGAGAAACAGAGAGATGATGATGAAGACCATATTAGTTATTAGGTGTATTTATTTACACACATTCCTGAAGAGAAATCATGAATCATGAATATAGGTTTACTATATTGAAATAATACGTCTACTGGTCTGGTTGACTCAAAAACCTTTTTGCCGGTTTCAACAAGTTCAATTATTGACTTTTTAAGACCTTTTTTTAACACCACTAAGAGCAAAGTTTAATACCAATTTCACGACCATACTAGTAGCAACAACAAAAACACAGACCTGGCGACCGCCGCACGTTGGCAGTTTAAATGATCGGGCGTTCCAGACAAGCGCTCGGCAGACGCGGCAGCCCCGCAAACATCTCATATATTCAATATTATTCAATCTCCCGACAAAACTTTATACCTTATGCAAATTCAATTCTATGCCTTTTTAATACCTTTTAAGGCCTTCAATTAAGAATTATGAATGTAAGACTTTTTAAAAGAGTGATTTCTAGCGGCTAAGTGGCGCAGTGGGCAAGGCGCTCGCCACTAGTGCAGGAGATGCTGGGTTCGAGCCCAGCTCTCGGCATTGCTACCAGCTTGGCTGGTCGTTCATACTAACACAATTGGCAGTGTTAGGGGTGGGAAAGCTGGCGGGGTGGGTCCTGGTCGTTGTAAACAGCGACTCCTACAGTTTGGTCGGGGCGCCTGCTCAGCGAGGAAAGGATCTAAGGGGGGTAGTGTGACCTTCCACACGTTACACTCTCTCAGTGAGAGTCCGCGCTGCCAGGTGAAAAGAAGCGGTTGATTGGCTACACATGTGTCGGAGGAAGCATGTGATAGTCTCCGCTCTCCCAGACCGACCGTAGGGGGTAGAGTGCGCAGCGACCAGGAAGGGGATTGGGAATTGGCATAACGACTAACATTGGGATGGGAGAAAAACTGAGGAAAAAGGAGGGAAAAATAAAAAAAAATAAAAATAAAAGTGATTTCTAAATGAAAAATAAACTCATTGGAACTTTCTCGACTCATCGTGAATCGTTTTTTTACTCCAAAGATGTTTTACAGACAAGAAATGCAGCAAATATAATTAAGAACTTGCATACCTGGCCTGCTGTGTCTAGAGTTAGTCTGTAAGGAGGAGCTCAGTCCATCACCTGCAGAACACCTGCTGTGTCTAGAGTTAGTCTTTGGGGAGCTCAGTCCATCACCTGCAGAACACCTGCTGTGTCTACAGTTAGTCTGTAAGGAGCTCAGTCCATCATCACCTACAGAACACCTGCTGTGTCTACAGTTAGTCTGTAAGGAGCTCAGTCTATCACCTGCAGAACACCTGCTGTGTCTAGAGTTAGTTAGACAAGTTTTGTGCTCTGTACACAGGCATCGACAAATCCCTCCTCCGCCGCCTACAACTGTGGCAGAACGTGTTAGTCTGTAAGGAGCTCAGTCCATCACCTGCAGAACACCTGCTGTGTCTAGAGTTAGTCTGTAAGGAGCTCAGTCTATCAGCTACAGAACACCTGCTGTGTCTAGAGTTAGTCTGTAAGGAGCTCAGTCCATCACCTGCAGACCACCTGCTGTGTCTAGAGTTAGTCTGTAAGGAGCTCAGTCTATCAGAACACCTGCTGTGTCTAGAGTTAGTCTGTAAGGAGCTCAGTCCATAACCCTCACCTGGATGACCCCTGCTGGGTGTAATAACCCTCACCTGGATGACCCCTGCTGGGTGTAATAACCCTCACCTGGATGACCCCTGCTGGGTGTAATAACCCTCACCTGGATGTAATAACCCTCACCTGGATGACCCCTGCTGGGTGTAATAACCCTCACCTGGATGACCCCTGCTGGGTGTAATAACCCTCACCTGGATGACCCCTGCTGGGTGTAATAACCCTCACCTGGATGTAATAACCCTCACCTGGATGACCCCTGCTGGGTGTAATAACCCTCACCTGGATGACCCCTGCTGGGTGTAATAACCCCAGGGATTAAAGCAAAAAAAAATCTCCTGACTGAACTTTTTTTCGGGCCAAATCATATTCTTATTTTAACCTCCACTGTATTTTTTTTTAATAGCGTTAGCGTTTTAAGGGAGCCTACTTGTAGAGCCTACTGTCCTGACTGTGACTATAGACCCTACTGTTGTGGTTGTTGTGCCAGGCAGGGAGGCTGTGTGCTGGAGAGCGTGAATGCAAGTCTTGTGGCTAGCTTCTGATTGATGGCGAGCTAGCACCCTTTCCCATTACTTTGAACCGTGAACTAAACGGCTTGTTATCATACAAACAAGGGACTAAACACGTTTAGCAATTATGCCACAACAACAATGGACAGTCTCCTCCCCACCGTTTGTATATATTTTTTACCACCCACCCACCCCCTCCTAATGTACAGTCTCCTCCTCATCATATGTATATATTTACTGTTAGGATCTCTGGGTAACAGTACTGTATATTTGCATATCGTATATGTGACAAATGTAACAGTACTATATACCTGTAAGTCATGTATGTCCCTATGTCATAAATGTCATGATGTCATGTATGTTGTGTATGTCATAAATGTCACTATGAATTGAAAATGAGGGACCCTGATGATGTAAACAAGACAAACATCTTTCTCTGGTCTGTATCCCCTTAACAATTGTGTGTATTGCTACTGGATTTACCAGATCCAGAGTGAATGAATGAATGAAAACTTTATTTAATACACGAGACCCTCTTCTTGGGACCAAGTAAGGTTTCGTCGATAATCCAATGTACAGTTACCCCCCCCCACCCCGCCTACCCAACCACCTCCAATGTACAGTCCCCCCACCCCACCTACCCAACCTCCTCCAATGTACAGTTTCTTCGTCAAATGTATATACTCTCTTTTTTAGACTATTTTTGTATCACAAACAATACTGTATTTGTAAATCTGGTATGTCATAAATGTATAGATGTAGCAGTATTGTCTATCTGTATGTCATGTGTGTCATATATGTTATGATGAATTGAAAATGGGGGACCCTGATATAAACAAGACGAAAGTATTTCTCTGGTCTGCATCCCCTTAACAATTGTGTGTATTGAGCTTTATACAACGGCATGCAAATTTCTCGATTCTGATTGGCCATTCACACGTCTTTATTGGTAACAATCCACGGTCCTGGGCTCAGGACCCGCCCACAACCAAATCACATAACCCTCCCCGGCTCACTCCGGGAGAAAACAGGATCGCGGAGAACAAATGGTTATGTTGAAAGCACCATAACGACTAAATATGAAGCGATTCTGTCAAGGGGAATGTGTTAGTATTTTAAACAATGTTGGATGATGTAATTGATGGGTCTTGACTCAATCTAGAACAAAAGAAAAATCGCGGATTGATTGATAGATTAATTGATTGATTTAAATTTCTTCCTTCCTACTTTCCGACTGCAGCGTTCTCTCTCACACTGTCCGACGCTGGCGTACCCACAAACACACACATACACACACACACACACACACACACACACACACACACATACACACACACGCACACACACACTGTGACACACACACACACACACACACACACACACACACACACACACGCACACACACACACACACACTCCTGTCTGCAACAGCGGGGGAGTCAGACTGAGAGAGAAGCAGCGCTGTTTTAAGTGAGCATGGTCTATTGAATTGATTGATTGGTTGATTGCTAATTTTATTACTGTACCCCTGGTTTCCAACTGGTTAAGTTTAGGCTAAAAGAAATAAATAAAAAAATAGGGCGAAGAAAACGTTTTTTTCCTATAGGGCAAAGAAAACGTTTTAATAAATTTTCAATCAATCATTCCAATAATACACAGTTGGATGTGTTAGTTGGTTGGATGCACTTCAAGCTGCTTCCACATGAGGCAACTTCTCTCAATCATTCCAATAATACACAGTTGGATGTGTTAGTTTGGTTGGATGCACTTCAAGCTGCTTCCACATGGAGTTGTGGGAACTACTTTTTCTGGCGGATGGTTTTTTCAATAAATCTTCGATTAATGTGTGTTTATTGTATAGAAATAAGGTTGGATGAATCTGGCAGTTGTATAAAAGCTTTACACCACGTGCAGTCGTGATTTGTGACCAATAAACCATGCCTAGGGGGGTCTAACGACCCTCGGCTGCGCCTCGGGCCTAACAACCACCCCTAGGCATGGTTTATTGGTCACAAACCACTCCTGCGTGTGATGTAATGCTTAAGTACTGTATTGTACCCATTCTGCAATCTGCTAATAAAATGTTCAATCAATCAATCAATATTTAACAGATTGCAGAATGGGTACAATACAGTATGGCTCAATACACACAATTGTTAAGGGGATGCAGACCAGAGAAAGACGTTTGTCTCGTTTACATCATCAGGGTCCCCCATTTTCAATTCATAGTGACATTTATGACATACATGACATTGACATCATGACATTTATGGCATAGGGACATACATGACATACAGGAATATAGTAATGTTACATTTGTGACATATACCGTATATAGCCTAGTACTATTCTTACTATATTAAACTTTGGATTCATCTTTTGTGGTGGCTCAACATTATTCACACGGAACTATGTGTTGGGGATAATGGTTCCGCACGGACCATATTGTTTGTTACATTGCTGTCGGCAAACTCGCTCAGAGTGTCAACATAGTGTTGACATTGAGTTGATGTTAGCTGCTAGCTGGCTACCCGAATCCACAACAGCAAGGCAGCCAACCGTACAAAATACAGTCTCAGCCAATCACATGGATTTGTACAGTTACTTAGCTCCACTCCATTGCGAATTAAGTTAGCCAGCCAGGACAGCCCGTATTAGCAAGCTACAGTTGCTAGGTAGCTAACGTTAGCCACCCGAAGATCGGTAGCTAGCTAACGTTAGCCACAGCTTCAAAAACGAATTTCAATTATGTTATGAGCTATCAGCTAGCCAGCTAGATAACGTTAGACAACGTGTCGTGTAGTAAACTAAAGTGAATAGTTTACTGGGCCATTGTTTAATGCTTCAGTGGTGTTAAAAGAGGACCTGCACGCTTGCTATCTTCGGTGCAAATGATACGGGTCTGTGACAAGACGGGTCTGTGAGGGGGAGGGCACTGCGAGCAGCGTGTGTGTGCGTCAAGCTCACGTTTGATTGGTTAGAATGGTCAAAACGCCCCTTTTCATGATATTCGACGCCTCTGATTGGCTAAATGTTGTTACAATCTGTATGCATCTACAAATCATATTATACCAGGTAGCCAATTCCGTAAGACTCCAAATCAAATTGACAAAAAAATAAAATAAAAGACTGAAATCCGTCTGGAGACGGAACGCTTTAATGCATGCCTCACCTGGATGACCCCTGCTGGGTGTAATAACCCTCACCTGGATGACCCCTGCTGGGTGTAATAACCCTCACCTGGATGACCCCTGCTGGGTGTAATAATAACCCTCACCTGGATGACCCCTGCTGGGTGTAATAACGCTCCCCTGGATGACCCCTGCTGGGTGTAATAACCCTCACCTGGATGACCCCTGCTGGGTGTAATAACCCTCACCTGGATGACCCCTGCTGGGTGTAATAATAACCCTCACCTGGATGACCCCCGCCGGGTCGGTCAGCGGCCTGGTGGTCCTGACCTTCAGCCCCTTCCCGATGACCCCGGCGTGGAACACGGACCACACGCTGCCCGAGAAGTTGACGGTGGTGCCGAAGCGGCAGTTGATGTCCAGCAGCGAGGCGCCGAGGTCGGGCGTCTGGGACGGCGCCACCAGGGGGTCGCCCGCCATGTCGGCCAGCCGGCCCCCGAACAGGTGGGCGTTGCCCCGGTGCAGCGCGCCCTCCACCAGCTGCTGCAGCACCGCCTTCAGGCCCAGCGAGGAGCCGGCGGCCAGGCGCGACAGCAGCAGCGCCGAGCAGCTCACCGCCTCGCCCGCCCGCTGGCTGCCCCCCCCGCCGTCCCCCGCCTCCCCGCGCCGCCGCAGCGCCAGGAAGAAGTGGGCGACGGCCACGCGGGCCAGCAGCAGGAGGTGCGCGGGGGAGGGGGCGCGCGGCAGCGGGCTGCAGGAGAGGAGGCGGGCGGCGGCGTGCGACACGGCCGCGTCGCCGTGCAGCAGCAGCGGGCAGAAGTCGTGGAGGTGCGCAGACACGGCCGCGCCCACCTGCAGCGCCATGGAGGACTGGGCCCCCCCCCGCCCGCCCCCCCGCTGCTCCTCGTCGCGGCTCTGCACGGCCGCCGCCAGGTTGAGCAGCAGCGTGCGGAGCGTGCGCGGCGCCGGGGTGTGCGTGTGGATCTGGGCCACCAGGCGCCCGATGGCGGCCGGCACCAGGCCCGGCAGGCAGGCGGACAGCGGGGTGTGCAGCTGCCAGGCCAGCGCCAGCTCCTCCGGGTTGCGGGCCTGCGTCAGCAGCTGGCAGAGGGCCTCCGTGGCCACGCTGGGGCCGCCGTACACCGACAGCAGGCAGAGCAGCTGGTGGAGCCACAGGTGGCGCTTCCTCTCCAGCCGCAGCGTCTCGGCGCACAGCTCGCCCACGTGGCTCTGCAGCTCCTCCAGGAAGGGCACCACGCGCTGCGCCTGGGGGGAGGGGGGGCATCGTTAGGGTGGGCATCGACACTACTACTCTTTATCGATACTGCTTAACGGTTCAGTACTTTATCGATGCTGCTTAACGGTTCAGTACTTTATCGATGCTGCTTAACGGTTCAGTACTTTATCGATGCTGCTTAACGGTTCGGTACTTTATCGATGCTGCTTAACGGTTCGGTACATCGATGCTGCTTAACGGTTCAGTACTTTATCGATGCTGCTTAACGGTTCAGTACTTTATCGATGCTGCTTAACGGTTCAGTACTTTATCGATGCTGCTTAACGGTTCAGTACTTTATCGATGCTGCTTAACGGTTCAGTACTTTATCGATGCTGCTTAACGGTTCAGTACTTTATCGATACTCTTATCGGTTCTTTTAGATTATTATTATTTAAAAAAAAAGTATACATTTATTATTTGAACGGCTTAAGGCTATATCTGTACTTGATGTTTGTTTGTTGTGTTGCATACTTGAAATAAACTTCAATCAAACCCCCCCCCCCCCTCTTAAAAACTAAAACCTGTGTTTAACCTGGCCGCCTATAGCTTATTCCCAGCCGAAGAGTGCTGCCGAGTGCTTCCACGTTTTCCCTGATTGGCTGCGACACGCCCCGCGGCAGCCGCAGAGCGGAGCGGCAGAGCTTGCGGCATTATGTAGCCGTAATCCCCGATGTGTTTCATTCGACGCTTAGCTCAACTGGCAGCGCTGCGGTCCGTTGGTGACAAGTTCGAATCCCTTCAATTTTTTTTTTTTTTTTTAACATGCATTCTTTCGCCGGTTAAGTTTAGGCATGTGAACTTAAGGTTAAGGTTAAGGTTAGGCATTGTTTCGGAGTTGGTTAAGGTTAGAAGGGTTAAGTTTAGGCGCTGTTAAGGAGCTGGTTAAGGTTAGAGTTTGTCTTAGAGAATGGCAATAGAATGCAGCCTATTTCCGCGCTGCAGCTCTCGCGCTGCCGTGGTCACATGGGCGTCGTGGCCAATCAGAGAAAACGTGGAAGCACGCGACGCACTCTTCCGCTGGGAATAAGCTACACGCAACCTGGCCATCTATAAAACATCATGCTAAAACTGTGAAACAAAATGTCCCACTCCCCTAAAGAAAGAAATACATAGCGCAAACATGACTCGGTTATCCAATAGTGCTGCTGCTTTTTATTTTGTTAAAATCTTT
Organism: Notolepis coatsorum; assembly: GCF_963971535.1. Classification (NCBI taxonomy): domain Eukaryota; kingdom Metazoa; phylum Chordata; class Actinopteri; order Aulopiformes; family Paralepididae; genus Notolepis; species Notolepis coatsorum. The sequence continues at coordinate 126,203 of NC_140180.1, read as the reverse complement.
TAGTTAATATAAGACTAAAAGACGGAGACTTCCGGTTTGGAGATGTGTGGGTAGTCGACCGTTGAAAGAGCTCCCGGTCAAACAACATCGAAAGGAGGAAGTAAAACGGTCTAAAAGGGTCTAAAACAAAATAAAAAGTGATAACTCAAAGATATAAGAGAAAAGGAAGGATGACCACGAGAAAGAGCGAGAGAAAGAGGACCCCGGAGGACGTACAAACACCGGAGGAAAGATCGCGACACGAGGAAATGGCGGAAGAGATAAATCAGGCGAGCGTGACGCAGGTGGGCAGAGGCGTGGAGAACGTGGAGCCCGCCTGGGTAGCGAAGATACAAGCGACCATGATAGCCAGCGTAAAAGAACTACGGGCTGAACTACGGGCTGAACTACGGGCTGAACTACAGGCTAACGCAAAAGCTATCCAAGCTATACAGAATAGCATACAAACCAACACGCAGAACATACAAGCTGGCGCGTTGACTAGCCAACAGGCTAACGAGACAGCTAATCAAGAGTTAAAAAATAGCATACAAGCCGCTAACGCAATGGCTAACCAGGCGAGCACGCAGAATATCCAAAGCAGCATCGGTGGACTGAGGGAAGAGTTGATGAGGGGACAGGACGAGCTCAGAGGGGAAATGGAGAAAGGACTCGAGGCAATGGATGGAAAAATACAGGAACAAGAGAAAGACATAAAGATGTTGGAAGAAAGGACGGCTGAAACGGAAGAATGGAATACAGAAATACATGATATTCTAAAGGCGACGCTCGAACAACAGAACACGTTGAGAGAAAAGTTAATGGACTTGGAGGGGAGGTCGAGGAGAAACAACATACGGATATGGGGACTGAAAGAGGGGATGGAAGGAGACTCGATGATCAAATATGTGGACAGCCTAAATCGAAGAGAATTGAAGATGACAGCCCTCGACAAGACAGGGATTCAAAGAGCGCACAGGACGCTGGCGCCGAAGCCGAGGTGGGACAAGCCACAGAGAGCAGTTATAGTCAACTTCTTGGAATTCGAGGTGAAAGAGAACATTCTTAGAGCAGCCTGGCAGAAGAGGGTGGAGGTGGAGGGAAAGAGAGTAACCTTCGACCATGATTATGCAACGGAGGTGGTGGTAAAAAAACTCTGAAGGAAGGAGGAATCAGATTTCAATCGCCAATGACCATGCTGAAGGTTCATTGGAAGGAAGGCGTAAAGGTGTACGGCGATGTGCAAGAGGCAGGGAGGGACATGAACCAGAGAGGATGGAAGGTGCCGGGAGGAGGAGACGAGAGACCGACGCTACTGCAGAGGTTGGAGAAGGCGAGGAGATGGACCAGGGTCGGCGGGGGACGAGGAGGAGACGAGGAGAACGGGAAGGTGAAGGGGATCTGAATCGATTCCAAGCAGATCAACTGAGAAGGAGGACGCAAAGACACGGAGAAGGGGGGCAGAGAGGAGACGAGAGGGGACACGGTGATCCAAGGGAGGATACGTACAATACAGGTTAAAACCTGTTCCACCCCACGGGGACGGTACCGACCCCTTTTTGACATTATTATCATATATTAATATTTTTACGAGTGATGCAATAAATTAACGTTTTTAAAATCAAACGTTTTCAAGTATTATTATCACTACTATGTCACAAATACATGTAGAATGTAAAACGTTAGGTTGGCAATAGTTTAGCAATAGGTTAAAAGTGAGTTTATATCATTTTAAGTTTTAATTTTTCACTCGCGTTTTTGACGCGGAAGCGGAAATGGAAATGTTGAACCATGGGAATTGTAGTTTTTTTGCGGCCATTTTGAAGAGCGACTCGCCAGCTATCTGCCAGCGTCGGAATTTCTCAAAACTACACTTCCTGTGGTCCGCTATGGTCGTTCAAAGTTCGGCGTTCTGAATGAATCATATCAATAATTGTTATGATTCGCGATAATAAGCTACAAAAGGTAACGTTTTTGACAAATATTGAAACGCAGTCAGTTTCTCCACACTATTGTAATCATGTAGGAATAATTAGATCTGAAATTAGTTACAAAATGATTACACTGTGGGAGAAATAAAAAAGTACAGTCGATTACATTAAATATCTGTATATGTTATTATGCATGCCTGGTGATACTATATCCAAATTGAACTCGGCCATTTGAAAGATACTATATGTATATATATATAAATGTGCGAATTGGCTATAATAAGGTAATGTATAAGCATATATTCTATATTCTATAATAATATTTCAAATTGCATTGGTCCGGATGGGAGAATTCAGTACTGTATATACAAAACCTTCAATTTTATCATCTTCCCTTTATTAATTTCCTTAGATCTTTTGTACACATGACCTCAAGAGGGTACTGAATTAGCTCAGTGGCAGTTTTTTAAGTTTGGTCATTATTATCATGGTTTTATTCACTGTCAAAGATGAAAAGAAAAATCATAATTCATATTTTCCTTTGTTTCATCAGAATTTAAGCAAGCCTAGTAATAGACACAATATTTCTGACACTGAGAATACATTCATTGAGGTCCATAGATGTTCCTAGATACCAAGAATATGCAAATAGCCCTTGTAGAAGTGGAGCAATATTCCATTTACCTAGGTATACATTTTATGCAGATTTCACCTGGGGTGGAACAGGTTAATGTATACACGAGAAGGACTGATGCAATGAGAAGATGGTAAAGTACATACGAGATCATTCAACCAAAAATTAGAAAGAAGGGCATGGAGATTCAAGACACATTAGACTGATATATACATATGACGCACACAATACAAGAAAGTGAAAACATGAAAAAGACTTATGCAGGAAGAAGATGATCACAGGAAGGAATTCAAGGGGAAGACAAATACTAGATTAAGATACTAATAGTGGCAGCCAAAAAAGCTTTAACTAAACTGTGGTACAGGGTAGAAGCGCCGACGAAAGACCAATGGATAGAGTTGGTAGAGGGGATACAGGAAATTGAGAGAATCACACATCTGCTGAGGCTGCAAGAAGAGAAGTTTGAATGGAAATGGGAAAAGTGGGAAGAATACAGGAGGGGAAGGAACGACATCACAGAGGTTTGAAAAGGATACAGGGAAATGATGAAAAATGTAAATAAAGGATGCAAATATAGAATGGACCGAAGGACCCATGCCACACTTTTTCTTTTCTCATTTTTGTATTTTTGTATATCTGTTTTATTTCTATTTCTTGTTGATAAGTCTTTATAATTTTGTATGTGGAAATGTATTGTCTATGTATGTTGTTGAAAAAATGAAAATAAAATAAAAGACTAAAAGACTACAATGACTACAACGATTTCATTTTCACGATTTCGTTCGATGGCACAAGCTTCGAACATAAAAAAAAACCGAAGTTAAAAAAAATTTATAAAAAAATCCAACGTTTATTTTTTCAATTTTTTTTTTACTTCGATTTTTGTGTGTGTGTGTGTGTGTGTGTGTGTGTGTGTGTGTGTGTGTGTGTGTGTGTGTGTGTGTGTGTGTGTGTGTGTGTGTGTGTGTGTGTGTGTGTGTGTGTGTGTGTGTGTGTGTGTGTGTGTGTGTGTGTGTGTGTGTGTGTGTGTGTGTGTGTGTGTGTGCGCGCGCGCATGGGGCCATTGGGTGGGGCCGGGGGACAAATACACTGGGGGAAAGTAACCCAGCTCAGCACTGCCCAAATTATATCATCACTATTGCCTGTTTGAAGGATATCATCCTCAAACACATTATACACCTACATGCCTTGGAGAATTCCACACATAAGAAAGAAAGATACTGGGATGAATAAACAAAATAGGAAATAAAATGTAGAAATGCATGCAATACATCAATAAATATGAATCTCCATATATGAAATAGAACATTTAGATGAGGTGCTACTGAGATGTTTTGGTGAGTTCTTTGTTTTTTTAGGCGTGGTGGGGGGGGGGGGGCTCCCTACCTGGGCGGAGGCGTGGTGGGGGGGGGGGGCTCCCTACCTGGGCGGAGGCGTGGTGGGGGGGGGGGGCTCCCTACCTGGGCGGAGGCGTGGTGGGGGCCTCCCTCCCCGTCAGACCGGTTGTACACCAGCTTGTGGAGGTGCAGCAGCAGCGTCTGCAGCAGCCGGTCGCAGGCCTCTCGCACGCCCTCGTGGGGGGAGGAGGGGGGGCCCGAGGTGATGACGGAGGCCGGCGTGGCCGTGTCGGCCAGGAAGCGGAGGACCCGGGCGCCGCCCGCCGGGCTCTGGCTGATGAGGTGCACGGCCAGGCCCAGCATGTGGTCCAGCTCGTCCCGGGGCAGAGCCCCCAGCGAGGCCTGCAGCTGGAGCAGGACGGGGGGCCGCAGCAGCTCCACCAGCTCCGCAGACACGGCGCCCAGCAGGGCGGGGGACAGCGCCGCCAGCTGGAGGAGGAAGGGCACGGCGGCCTGACGCAGCTGGGGGGAGCTCTCCCAGGAGGAGGAGGAGGAGGAGGAGGAGGAGGAGGAGGAGAGGGAGGGGGACAGCGGGCCGGCGGGGGGGGGGCTCAGGCTCTCCTGGAACATGCGCAGCAGCTCCCGGCGGATGCTGTCCGAGTGGTGCGCCGCCAGGTGGCCCAGGATGCCCACCACCGAGCCGATCTTCGGCACCCGGCTGCCCGCGTCCGTCGTGCCCTCCTTGGAGCCGTGCGCGCGGAAGTCCTTCAGGCCGCACGCCAGCACGCGGCTGATGATGGTGCCGGGGAAGGCGGAGCCGATGTGCGCCACCACCCAGTCGAAGTGGGGCGCGTGGCGCACCGAGGTGTCCAGCAGGGCGTCCACGCAGGCGTCGGGGCACCATGCCAGCATGGCGGCCAGGCACTGGGAGTAGGCCTCCATGAGGGAGCGCGTGGCGGCGCAGGACATCCACAGCTGCAGCAGCTCGTTGAGGCTGGAGGCGTGCGGCGCGGCCCGGCGCCCGGCGTGCTTACTGCTCAGCTGACCCAGCAGGTCCACGGCCCAGGAGGACACCAGGGGGGCCCAGGCACGGGGGCTGAGGGCGATGAAGTCCGAGAGCACGCCGTGCACCTCCTGGGGGGGGGGGGGACACGGGGACACACACAGGCACAGTCACGATACTGGAACTTCGATACGATACCTTGAAAAGTATCGATATTCGATACCATTTTCGATACCACGGGGGGAAAAGATTCAATCTTAACACTTTGGGTGCCGGGAACCGTGTTTAGACGTCATTGCTGGCCATGCTCAAGTTGCCGAAGACGCTTTACAGCGTCTTTAATATCAATATTTCAAAAATCTGCGATCGGATTCATATGTCCCCTCCGCTGGCCTGAGATCCACCAGCAGGACCCACTGAGCTCTCTGGCGGTTCAGGAGCGCCATCTGGTGGCCGATCGGCGCAACTGCTTAACAGGATGTGCCATAGAGGTTGTGCTGGACTCCGTATTACTTCCGGGCACTCGCTATAGGTCCCGGGACTCTGGCTCGTCACGCTACACAGTGATCGATTGCCAATAACTCGATAAACAACATGATTTGGACGTATATACCATTATACAAGCTGGAGATGGACCGGGTAAATCGCCATCCCATAATGATAGAATTTCTACTCGACGATGATCGCCCAACGGCGCGCGGAGACTGGGGTGAGTTTCAGCGTGTAACGTTACCGTCTTCGATACTAACTGCTATTATCAACATTTGACCCACATTAGATGATTGGTATAACGCTGCCCACGGAATTATAAACGCCCCCTCGCCCATCCGGTCAACATCAGATGACGTGTAGTAACTTCTAGAAGTACGTCTAGTTGGAATTTTTTATATCGCGCTGATTGCCATCAAACTGTATTTCATCATCAATATAATGCATTTGGGGCTATATATCACGTTCTGGAGAAAGCTGCAGAAAGAGATGAAAACATACTTATACATTAGACCATACTTTACTATGAATATGTGAATGAAAAAGTTTAACGTTGCTACACAATGAACAATACATATAGGACTTTGAATGGGCCCTAATAATGGCAATGTAGCAATATAATTTAAAAAGTTATAGCCCTGCAAAGAAGGGGACTTTCTCCATAGACAAATAGAGCTGGCAATCTATGGTATATCATGAATTTAACCTTAGGCAGCCAAAGTGTTAAAATGTTAATTTTTTTTATTATTATTTTTTTTTAATACATTTTGCGTTTGTTGCTGGTTGATGATTCTCCTCAGCTTCTCTCTGGTACTATAAGAGAAGATAAATATAACACTTTTAAAACCCTTTGTTTATCTTTAGATCACACATTTAAAAAGAACTGCTCGTCTCACTTCAATCATTTTTATTGCAGAACATGGTATTTTCTCTCAAGCAGACGGACGTCAACACTGTAATCTGTGTTGCATGTACCTGACAAACTGAACTGTTATTACAGTCATATTCCAACTTAACTGAATGCACACATGTGTGTGTGGACTACTGTACTATTACAGGTATTGAAATGAACAATGCAACTTCCTTATACAATTTTTTTTTATGAATAATTAAATATCTATATATCGGGAAATGAGTATTGAAACCGTTTTAAATATTCAGAATCGATATATATCGATTTTTCGATATTTTTGACAACACTAACACACACACACACACGCTGCAATCACTTTAAACAAAATGTCGCACAACGTTGTTTATCCCCTTTTTTCACAATAATTGACCTCAAATAATCAATAGCAAGCTATTGATAACAAGCTCCAACGCTACCTGCAAGGTAGTGAGAACTTCTACCTATAGACTGAACTAATAGATGAACAACTTAATAACTCAATATTCCCAGGTTGTACCAGGATACAGATGGTTGGTTCTAAATATTGCCTAAGTGATGTGGATAATAAAGAACCCAAGGGAGCACCAATTTTTCTGTTTTGCTTTTATAATTATCACTCATTTTAAGTCTGTTGGGATTTTTTTTTATACTTTTTTTTAAAGTTATATCTCGTCATTATTATTATTATTATTATTATTATTATTATTATTATTATTATTATTATTATTATTATTATTATTATTATTATTATTATTATTATTATTATTATTATTATTATTATTATTATTATTGATGTCAATGTTATTTGTGTTCGGCCATAAAAAAAGAAATTGAAAAAAATAATTTGATTTGATTTTTATTTGTCTCGAACATAGAAACATAAAACAAGTTTAAAAAACAAAAAGGTAAATAGTCAAAGACTATTTCCATAAAATAAGTGTTCGAGAAGGAACTGGGGGAAGCAAACAAAATAAAAATAAAAACGTATCAAGCCCTGCCCCTTCCTTACAATATTTGACATTATAATTTAATAAAAATAAAAATAATATAACAATGAAAAATAAAATGTCCCTCTAAAATTATAAACACTCTGTCTAGCCATGATTTTTTCTTTTTTATGTTGCATGGTAACAGTGTTTCCCACAGGATTTTCAGAGAACTTTTTTGTTGTTGTACATTTTAAATGTTAAATGCATCAGTCTGGTGCACTTTGAGAGCAAAATAAAGAGGCTAGATCTATGATGAACTTTGTGCTCAAAACACTAAATCGACTAGACTAGTGCCTCCCAATCCTCTCCTCGAAGCACCCCAGCCGTTCAATGTATTTGTTAAATTCCACCACCAGCACACACCTGATTCAACTTAACTAGCCCTTTATTAGTTGAATCAAGGTGTGCTGGTGGTGGAATTTAACAAATGCATGGAACGGCTGGGGTGTCTCGAGGAGAGGATTGGGAAGCACTGGACTAGAGCAGACATTTGAGCCATCAAAGAAATTAAGCAAAAGTGGTTACCTGTGTTGAACTGGTTTATTTTTTAGGAAAAAAATATATATAGTGGATTACTATTACGACTACTACCACTGCCAATACTACTGATACATCCCTATTGGCAAACTTTATATTTAAAAAAAATAGTAAAAAATAAAAAATAAAAACATTTTTAATAAAAAGAAATGTGTTCATTATACAACTGTGGCAGGACTAATTAGACTGTGGCATCTATATCCTCTGGTAGATTTAGATTAATGCACCTATATCCTCTGGTAGATTTATTTAGATTAATGCACCTATATCCTCTGGTAGATATAGATTAATGCACCTATATCCTCTGGTAGATTTAGATTAATGCACCTATATCCTCTGGTAGATTTATTTAGATTAATGCACCTATATCCTCTGGTAGATTTAGATTAATGCACCTATATCCTCTGGTAGATTTATTTAGATTAATGCACATATATCCTCTGGTAGATTTATTTAGATTAATGCACCATTATCCTCTGGTAGATTTATTTAGATTAATGCAGCTATATCCTCTGGTAGATTTAGATTAATGCACCTATATCCTCTGGTAGATTTATTTAGATTAATGCACCTATATCCTCTGGTAGATTTATTTAGATTAATGCATCTATATCCTCTGGTAGATATAGATTAATGCACCTATATCCTCTGGTAGATTTAGATTAATGCAAATGCACCTATATCCTCTGGTAGATTTAGATGAATGCACCTATAACCTCTGGTAGATTTAGATTAATGCACCTATAACCTCTGGTAGATTTAGATTAATGCACCTATATCCTCTGGTAGATTTATTTAGCTGAATGCACCTATATCCTCTGGTAGATTTAGATTAATGCACCTATATCCTCTGGTAGATTTATTTAGATTAATGCATTAATGCACCTATATAAAACTCTGAATCTGAATATGAATATCCTCTGGTAGATTTAGATTAATGCACCTATAACCTCTGGTAGATATAGATTAATGCACCTATAACCTCTGGTAGATATACAATAGATTAATGCACCTATAACCTCCGGTAGATATAGATTAATGCACCTATATCCTCTGGTAGATATAGATTAATGCACCTATAACCTCTGGTAGATATAGATTAATGCACCTATAACCTCTGTAGATATAGATTAATGCACCTATAACCTCTGGTAGATATAGATTAATGCACCTATAACCTCTGGTAGATATAGATTAATGCACCTATATCCTCTGGTAGATATAGATTAATGCACCTATATCCTCTGGTAGATTTAGATTAATGCACCTATAACCTCTGGTAGATATAGATTAATGCACCTATAACCTCTGGTAGATATAGATTAATGCACCTATAACCTCTGGTAGATATAGATTAATGCACCTATAACCTCTGGTAGATATAGATTAATGCACCTATAACTCTGGTAGATATAGATTAATGCACCTATATCCTCTGGTAGATTTAGATTAATGCACCTATAACCTCTGGTAGATATAGATTAATGCACCTATAACCTCTGGTAGATATAGATTAATGCACCTATAACCTCTGGTAGATATAGATTAATGCACCTATAACCTGGCCTGTGAGGTGAGTGTGAGGCTGTAACACTAAAGATGGAGCCTGAGAACTGGAGTGTGAGGGGCTGTAACACTAAAGATGGAGCCTGAGAACTGGAGTGTGAGGGGCTGTAACACTAAAGATGGCGGCAACGACAAAGAATGGCTGCAAAATAAACATACATCTGTTGTTTAAATATATATATATATATTTTTATATTTTTGGGACTTGTAGTTTTTGAACGATTTAGCAGCGGAGAGAAAAAAGCACGACACAGGCTGTAATCTACACTGACGTACACCACGGTGCGAGTCATTGATTTTTTCCCGGTTCGCACACACATATTATTATTAGGGGCAAATGAGAGTGATATGGTGGCACTGTAGAGCCCCGAGTATGAAACATGTCATCGTGATATTATATCGTGATAACATGTTTGACCACGTCTCCCCCAGCAGCCCGTCCCCGCCCCTCTCCCCCTCCCTCCCTCCCTCTCTCCCCCTCCCTCTCTCTCTCTCCCCTCCTCCTCTCCCTCCTCCCCTCCCTCCCCTCCCTCTCCTCCCCTCCCTCCCTCCCTCTCTCTCCCCCTCCCTCTCTCTCCTCCCTCCCTCTCCCCCTCCTCCTCCCCCTCTCCTCCCTCTCCCCCCTCCCTCCCTCTCCTCCCCCTCCCTCTCTCTCTCTCCCTCCCTCTCCCCCTCTCTCCCCCTCCCCTCCCTCTCCTCCCCTCCCTCTCTCCCTCTCTCTCCCCCTCCCTCCCCTCTCTCTCTCTCTCTCCCCTCCCTCCCTCTCTCTCTCTCCCCCCCTCCCCCCCCCCCCCCCCCACCTGGATGATGTCCTCCCTCTCCCCCCCCCCCCCCCCCCACCTGGATGATGTCCTCCCTCTCCCTCTCTCCCCCCCCCACCTGGATGATGTCCTCCCTCTCCTCTCTCCCCCCCCCACCTGGATGATGTCCTCCCCTCTCCCTCTCTCCCCCCCCCACCTGGATGATGTCCCCCTCCCCCCCTCTCCCTCTCTCCCCCCCCACCTGGATGATGTCCCCCTCCCCCCCTCTCCCCCCCCCACCTCCCTCTCTCCCCCCCTCCCTCTCTCCCCCCCCCCCCTCCCTCTCTCCCCCCCCCCCACCTGGATGATGTCCTCCAGGCTGGAGGCCGCGGCCCCGCTGTCCCCCCTCCATCTCCAGGTGGTGCAGGGAAGGCGTCGACGTGCTCGTCGTAGACGCCGCGCAGGTGCTCCAGGACGGCGGCGCGGCAGGCGGGCACGGAGCGCAGGAGGCGCACGGCACAGCGGGCATGCTCCCGCACGCTGAGCTTACGGCCCTGGGCGGCGTCCACGCCACTGATGAACGACTTGATCTCCTGGGACAGCTCCTGGGAGCTGGAGGGGGGGGAGGGGGGGGAGGGAGGGGAGGGGAGAGGGAGGGAGGGGAGAGGGAGGGGGAGGGGAGGGAGAGAGGGGGGGGGGAGAGAGAGGGGGGGGGGAGAGGGGGAGTGAAAACATAGTTAACACTTTGAGTGCCACTCACGAGATATCTCGGATTTTTTTTCTTTTTAGCCATCTGAAAAATTATTGCATCACCCGAGCCTACCCGAGTATGCAAAGCGGCAACGCGGAAAACCGAACAGCGTTGTAGAAGGCATACACGCGTCCCGGTTAACTCTCCAGCAGGGGCTGTCAAATGTTTTCTGAAAACTTAAAAAACGTTTGTTTTTTGAATATGTAATATGTACTTATTTGTAACACGCACAACTATTTTCGTAAATATATGACTTATTGTTATAACATAACGTACAATATGTACCTTTTTCCTGTGGTCGATTAGTAGGCTACTTTATTTACATATTCTAAGCGAGATCGGGCTGGTGTGAATTAATGAATGAATGAAAACTTTTATTAACAGATTGCAGAATGGGTACAATACAGTACGGCTCAATACACACAATTGTTAAGGGGATGCAGACCAGAGAAAGACTTTTGTCTTGTTTACATCAGAGTCCCCCATTTTCAATTCATCATAAGTGGTGTGTGTGTGAAAGAGAGAGGGGTGTAAAGTAAAGTTATGTTATCAGACATTATTATTACAGCTAATCAACTCTTCGTGTAAGGCAATTTGTAAATACAGTGACAATAAACGACAAAAAAATCTATGTTGATACAGTTAATTTCCAACACTTGGGTAACTAAGTTACAACGAAATGATAATAATTAAATTAACCCTTTCACTACCACACGACAGAAGGTTAACCCTTTACTATCAACAACAGCTGGTTAACCCTTTCACTGCCACATGACAGCAGGCCTGTACGCTGCGACGAGATCGTCGCAAATTGCCCCCTAATTTGGCCGGTGCGAATGAAAAATTATATCTACTCGCAAGCTTGCGAATAGTGATTTCACCCCTTCATTCGCATTTCACTACACTAACATTAGCCTACAACCAGGGCTGTACAGGCGACATAATGTTGCGGTTGTAATTTCATTAGACAGACCAGCGCGGACATTTAATAACATGCAATTTAATTGACACGAGCAATGGGCTAACGTTAGCTGGTGGTCCCGAGTGAAGCAGGGACGGCGGAAAAGTGAGGAAAGGGGGTGGGTTATATTGACAAGTGACAACGCTTGACAACAGAAGTTTAAACATAACTTCATATTTATTAGTTATTCGTTTCTGTACTGTATATCATCCACTTTCCATCTCCGTGTTAGACTCTTCCTGTTTACATTCGAGTGTGACGTCATCACCTACGGCAGCTTAGACGATCAAAACGCGAACCTAGAACAAAACCCGGGGGGGGGGGGCTGGCTCTCTTGTGCGTTCTCGCCCCCTCTCTCTCTCTCGCTCTCTCTCTACATTCAATGATTTAAAGTAGCCAAACGTTACAGACAGTATAAATACTAACTGGATAGTTGATAAACATTTAATTTCATTATCTGAAATATTCTAAAATCATTAAGTCTGCTATAAGCCATTATCCCTTTGTGTGTAATTATTATTTTCTCACAGTAGTATATATATATATATATATATATATATTATATATATATATATATATATATATATATATATATGGTGTGTGTGTGTGTGTGTGTTTGGCTAAAGTGGATAGAAAACACAGTACTGTGCAAAAAAAGGGCACCCAAGAGTTTTTATATAAATAGTCTTAGATGTAAATAAATTTTTTTATTAGTGTGTCAGTAGACTACTCTTAGTACATTTTATTATTTTTTAAAGCATCTTCATGGTTTAATAATGCAAACATATGTTGCAGGGACTTATTATAATCATCATATTGGCGTGACTGTATGCATCAAAGGGTTAAATCAAGCATTTTAAGTGCTTTAGGAAATGTCAAAATATTGCGATATATATTGTGTATCGTGATATGGCCAAAAAATATCGCAATATCATTTAGAGGCCATATCGCCCAGCCCTACTATAATGGTAAAATAGTTATTTAAAAATTTGCCCCTAAAAAATATTCTTTGCCCCTAAATTTCTCATTTAGGGGCAAGTGTGCCCCTAGTGAAAAAGCTTAGCGTACAGCCCTGGACAGGTTAACCCTTTCACTGCGACAATACACATAAGGTTAACCCTTTCACTGCGACAACACGACAGGTTAACCCTTTCACTGCAACAACACACAGGTTAACCCTTTTCACTGCCATACGACAGAAGGTTAACCCTTTCACTGCCACAACACACAGAAGGTTAACCCTTTCACTGTGACAATACACAGAAGGTAACCTTTCACTGCCACAACACACAGAAGGTTAACCCTTTCACTGTGACAACACACAGATGGTTAACCCTTTCACTGCCACAATACAGAAGGTTAACCCTTTCACTGCGACAACACACAGAAGGTTAACCCTTTCACTGCCACACGACAGAAGGTTAAACCTTTACTATCACACAACCGGCGACCACCGTCGGTTGTGTGATAGTAACGGGTTAACCTTCTGTCATGTGGCAGTGAAAGGGTTAAATTCAATTAAATTATATACATACATACATTTGGACACATGGTGTTTACAAGTGTAATAACTGTGACATCAGTAACTGTTACTCACCTCAGGGCAGTGTGTGTGTGTTGTGTGTGTGTCACCTACAAATGTCCTAACCTAGTTGTACAGTAAATGACCAAGTAAGGCTTTGTCAGTATTCCAATGTACAGGGTAAAATGTGTGTGTGTCCCCTACCCAACCCCCCCCCCCCCCCGCACCTCCAATGTACAGCCCTCACCCACCCACCCACCCAACCTCCTCCAATGTACAGTTTCTATGCCAAATGTATATACACTCTTTTTCTGGACACTTTTGTATCACAAACAGTACTGTATTTGCAAATCTGATATGTCATAAATGTATAGATGTAGCAGTACTGTCTATCTGTATGTCATGTATGTCATATATGTCCTGATGAATTGAAAATGGGGGACCCTGATGTAAACAAGACGAAAGTCTTTCTCAGGTCTGCATCCCCTTAACAATTGTGTGTATTGAGCTGTACTGTACTGTACCCATTCTGCAATCTGTTAATAAACTTTTCAATCAATCAATCAATCAATCAATCAATCAATCAATCAATCAATCAAACCTCAGTTTGTGTGTGTATGTGTGTACTCACCTCAGGGCAGTGTGTGTGTGTTTGTGTGTGTGTGTACTCACCTCAGTGTGTGTGTGTGTACTCACTTCAGTGTGTGTGTGTGTGTGTTGTGTGTGTGTGTACTCACCTCAGTGGGTGGGTGTGTGTGTGTGTGTACTCACCTCAGTGGGTGGGTGTGTGTGTGTGTGTACTCACCTCAGTGGGTGGGTGTGTGTGTGCGCGTGTGCGTGTACATGTACTCACCTCAGTGTGTTTGGAGTCTGCATCGCTTTCAGCGGATTCCCGTCAAAAACGACAGACATCGCTTGGTCTTTCAACATCTATACGCTCTCATTAAAACTATTCCGTGGTTCTGGGTATTATTATGTCTCCAAAAACGCTGCGGGATAAGTAATAAGTAATTATTATCAGCGTTTATATATAATATTTTCTTTCAATGTATCTGAACAAAATAATCAAAAGGGCGCTGCTCCGGAGGCGGAAGTTCTCTCTTCTTCACGGTCGTTGAACAGGAAGCCGACGCGGCGGACTTCTCTCTTGTCACTTGCGCGCCATCTACTGGCGGTGGGTGGAAGACATCATGTAATACATGTGGAGACTGGTGCTGTTTGAGCATTTAATAAAAACTAAATTATTATGATATAATTACAGATAGCATGCTGTAAACAATGTAATAATAAAAGCTAACAATAATGGGTCGAATCGACTAAACACAACGCAGATAAGATCGAAAATTGAAAATGGGGGACCCTGATGTAAACAAGACAAAAGTCTTTCTCTGGTCTGCATCCCCTTAACAATTGTATGTATTGAGCTGTACTGTACTGTACCCATTCTGCAATCTGTTAATAAAGTTTTCATTCATTCATTCATTCATCACACTGGCTACACCTGCATGGTTGGGCTCAAGGGATTCAATGGCAAATAGTTTAATAGTTAATATCACTAGTATAATATAATTCAGTAGAAGCCAACAACAAGTTATTTGGTAGAAGAAAACACAAGATAATCTATTAATAATAATAATAATAAGTCTGTCTGTCTGTCTGTCTGTCTGTCTGTCTGTCTGTCTGTCTGTCTGTCTGTCTGTCTGTCTGTCTGTCTGTGTGTGTCTCTCTCTCCCTCTCTCCCTCTCTCTCTCTCTCTCTCTCTCTCTCTCTCTCTCTCTCTCTCTCTCTCTCTCTCTCTCTCTCTCTCTCTCTCTCTCTCTCTCTCTCTCTCTTTATAAGCAAGTCACCTGTATCCTGT
Source organism: Notolepis coatsorum (assembly GCF_963971535.1). Lineage (NCBI taxonomy): Eukaryota > Metazoa > Chordata > Actinopteri > Aulopiformes > Paralepididae > Notolepis > Notolepis coatsorum. Next base: position 111,014 of record NC_140180.1, on the reverse strand, counting down.
TTACCCTACTAGTGACCTCCCTGTGACCTCTGATTGAGCTCTCAGTAGGTCTGTCAACATTGGCCAAACATTTTGTTTGGATATCCGTATTCATTAGAATTTCAAATATTGAATAACATTTTTTTTAGGGCTGTCAAAGTTAATGGTTTAACTTTGGAGATTAATGTAAATGATTTAAAGCATTAAAATAAATTAATCTAGATTAATCTATGGAGTGAAAAATGTTCAATATAATATAAGAAAGCGGTCTAGCTGAGTCAAATGTTGATGGTTTTGTTGAACATTTGTATTTCACTGGAGAGAATAACTGTATTCAAAGAAAGCTATTAAAATAGTCTTTCAATCTAAATAATATACTTTCTTTGTGTTGATTTTACATTAATTCCATGATTTTACTCAAGTAAATATCTGTTACAAGCTTCGGTCGAAAAATGCAATTTAATTTTTTTTTAGATTAATTATGTTTTTTTTTATTTTGACCATCTTTCAGCCTGTGTTATTGCGTGTTATGTCCACAAGAGGGCAAGCCAACACAACGGGGAGACAGCTGGACTCTGACGTCACCGGTCAGCTGGTCCTCCTCCTGTCATCATAACGGCGCTTGTTACTGTTACGGTGAGCGAATCATCTAGATTAATAAAACGCTGCTTATTTGAGTCAAGTGGAGTTAATATGGTAATAATGGCTGAGAACTGATGAACTGATTCTAACAACGCGGTGTGACGGTTGAGTTGTTGTGTCTGAGACTCACTTCTGATGTCAACACGGAGCCACTTCAATCAGAGGTCAGCTGTTAGCTTTGGTGGATGGATTGATTGAACATGTTATTAACTGATTGCAGAATGGGTACAATACAGTACGGCTCAATACACACAATTGTTAAGGGGATGCAGACCAGAGAAATACTTTCGTATAGATGTAGCAGTACTGTCTATCTGTATGTCATATTATGATGAATTGAAAATGGGGGACCCTGATGTAAACAAGACGAAAGTCTTTCTCTGGTCTGCATCCCCTTAACAATTGTGTGTATTGAGCCGTACTGTATTGTACCCATTCTGCAATCTGTTAATAACATGTTCAATCAATCAATCAATCAATCATTCGTCTTGTTTACATCAGGGTCCCCCCATTTTCAATTCAGTTGGCAGCAGCAGCTTTTTACTTTTTAGGTGAAAGGAGATGTTTGGACAAAAATGTAATTTTTTCGTTGTCATAAAAAGCACCGACTTGTATATCTGTCCGAACGCCTTCGTCTTGCTTTCTCCAGGCGCTGAGTCTCACTGGAAAGTGAAACAGTCTGGAAAGTGAAACAGTCTGACGTAACTAATATCTGGAAGGTGAAAGTTAAGGCTGTACATCAGAGGAGCACTTTCTGAAGACCAAGAGGATCAACCATGGCTCCAACCCTGGTGAGTTGAATATATGACTTATTGTTATAACATAACGTACAATATGTACCTTTTTCCTGTGGTCGATTAGTAGGCTACTTTATTTACATATTCTAAGCGAGATCGGGCTGGTGTGAATTAATGAATGAATGAAAACTTTTATTAACAGATTACAGAATGGGTACAGTAACAGTACAGTACGGCTCAATACACACAATTGTTAAGGGGATGCAGACCAGAGAAAGACTTTCTTCTTGTTTACATCAGGGTCCCCCATTTTCAATTAATCAGGATAGGTCTGTGTTAGTATTTCCGTAACGTTTTAAGTATTGTCTACTGTAACCCTAGCTAACCTTACTGTCATGCACTTGTCCTAATAAACTAACCTACACTGTAGCACTCAACACTTTGATGAACATTGTTACTCAGCTGATAGAGTTGTGCCCTTCCTGATGACTTGTCGTACAGAACTTGTAAGTCGCTTTGGATAAAAGCATCAGCTAAATGACTAAATGTAAATGATCATCTCTAAAGAATGTATTTTATTCCTATATTAATATAGCCACTTCAATCTTTTAGTCTTTTTTAAGTCATCCAGTTTCCAGGCAAGCTCAAGGCAAATCTACTGCCGCCATCTGTTGCCAAAAACAATGTGGCTTATTGCTTAATGCCATTCTGCTCTCCACATCTTCCTCCCCAGTACGACGAGAAGCCACAACCCGGGGACCTGATAGAAATCTTCCGAGGGACGTACCAGCACTGGGCTGTGTACATCGGTGACGACTACATTGTTCACCTGGCACCTCCCTGTGAGTCACTGATATACACAACTGTATCATCAAAGGGTTGACCAAGGTACCCATGTACATGTCAAAATACTTCCCAAAGGTCAGTGAATACCACGATCACAACACCAGAGGGAGCTCCACAAATCATGTTAAACCCAGATTCGGCTCAAATAAGGGACTAAACACGTTTCGCAATTATGCCACATCAATGTGGAACGCCCTACCCAAAGCTGTAAAGGAATGTGGATCACTACCCACTTTCAAAACCTCTCTCAAGGGACACCTACGGGAGACTGCAATTCAAAACTGGCCCCTGTAAATATCCTAACCCAACCCCCTCCAATGTACAGTCATTTACCTAGTATGGTTTTGTCAATAGTCCAATGTACAATTTTGTTTGTTTGTACAGTGTCTCCCCCCCCCCCCCCTCAATGTACAGTTTTGCTTGTTTATACAGTGTGTCCCCCCCAACCACCTCCAATGTAGATTACCCAGTATGGTTGTCAATATCCCAGTGTACCCAACCCCCCCCCCCCACCCAACCCACCTCCAATGTACAGTTTCTAAGTCAAATGTATATACTCCCTTTTCCTGACTCCTTCTGTATCACAAACAGTACTGTATTTGCAAATCTGGTATGTCATAAATGTATAGATGTAGCAGTACTGACTATCTGTATGTCATGTATGTCATATATGTCCTGATGAATTGAAAATGGGGGACCCTGATGTAAACAAGACGAAAGTCTTTCTCTGGTCTGCATCCCCTTAACAATTGTGTGTATTGAGCTGTACTGTATTGTACCCATTCTGCAATCTGTTAATAAAGTTTTCAATCAATCAATCAAAAGAGGGCACACTCCAAGCTGCACTTGAATGTACAGACTGGGGGGTGTTCCGCGATAACATTAATGACTACACGGAGATAGTGCTGGACTTTGTTTGTACTTTGGTGGAAGAAACAATCCCCACTACCACAATTAGAGTTTACCCAAACCAAAAGCCCTGGGTAGACAAATCCGTCCGTGAGGCTCTGAAAGCGCGCACCTCAGCACAATGCCGGGCTTGTGGCAGGCAAGCTGCTGGTCTCTGACGAGAACAAGTTACAGGTTGAAAAAGCCCTCAGCTTGGAACTAGGCAAAATCTGCATATGGCTCGCTGATAACAAACTATCATTACACATGGGCAAAACAGAGTCCATTCTCTTCGGTTCAAATAACAAACTCAGCAAGACCGACGGCTTCTCAGTTACAGTGGGTGACAATATTGTCACAAGGAAAGATGAAATTACCTACCTGGGTTCCATCCTAGAGGCTAATCTTTCCTGTGACAAAATGGCATCCAATGTAATAAAAAAAAGTCAACCAACGAACTTGATTCTTGTACCGGATCTCCTCTCTGGTAAACAAGAATACCCTGAAGACTCTGGCAGGAGCACTCATTCAAGGGTACTACGACTATGCTTGCACCTCATGGTACCAAAGCACCTCAAAGGCGCTAAAAACAAATTACAAACATCTCAAAACAAACTAGTCAGACTACTACATATATGTTATGATGAATTGAAAATGGGGGACCCTGATGTAAACAAGATGAAAGTCTTTCTCTGGTCTGCATCCCCTTAACAATTGTATGTATTGAGCCGTACTGTATTGTACCCATTCTGCAATCTGTTAATACAAATTTCAATCAATCAAAACCAGAGTGCAAATGTAACAGTAAAGTGCAACAGTAATATACAATGTGCAGGTGATTAAACTCAGTAATATTGCTAATCAGATGTATGTACAGAGTTGTAGTATTAATGTACAGTGATGCAGGTAGAAGACACTATGGTAGTAAGTCATACTGGCCAACAGCGTAACTAGTTAGAGTAGGTAAGGGATATGTAGAGATATAGTATACAGTAGCATACTCAAACCCAGATACAGATATCTACAGATATGTGAAGTACATTATGTAGTATTAATATGTATAGTGATACAGGTTACTATGGTAGTAGTAGTATATCTGGGTTTCTATCTTGGTCTACTATGGCAGTGTTTCTCTCTCTCATGGGATATTGGGTCTAATTCCAGAACAGATTTACGACAAAAAATGTCCTCTTAGGCAGATTTCTGCTTATTTAAGACATATTAGCGCTAGTAGCGCGATTCCCCACATTTTCCTGAGATCGGATTTGGCCGTGGCTGAGAGCAGAATTAAGCGTGCTGAGGAGCACACTTATGATTGATTGACAATTGAAAATGTTATTAACTTGACACTGTGTTCTCATAGTGATTCCTTCATCTCAATGCTACAGGCCTCCTTGGAATTAATTACTTAATCATAATTAAAATAAATGACAATATTTGTACGATAAGAAATTACGCATTTGATGTCGGAAAAATAAATAACATGGATTCATCTGATCATAGGGCAGCTGGATTAACCATATCTGAACCAGCTATTTTGGACAAATGTATAATTACTTTAATTACTCAGATATTCAAACACAATTATTGTGAAATGATTGAATAATACTTATTTAATGCCTTCTGTGTGAGAAGGGGATTTGGCGGAGGGCAATAGCAAACACAGGAGGAGAGAGAATGGAGCGTTTTTAGGGTATTTTAATATAGTTTCCCCAAGCAGACAGTTTGACAGATGGAATGTGCGACAGACAGGTATGGGAATGTTCTTGGGGTTAGTACAGGTGCACTCCTTGTGCAGTACGGGAGAATGTTCTTGAGGTTAGGACAGGTGCACTCCTTGTGCAGTACGGGAGAATGTTCTTGGGGTTAGGACAGGTGCACTCCTTGTGCAGTACGGGAGAATGTTCTTGGGGTTAGTACAGGTGCACTCCTTGTGCAGTACGGGAGAATGTTCTTGAGGTTAGGACAGGTGCACTCCTTGTGCAGTACGGGAGAATGTTCTTGAGGTTAGGACAGGTGCACTCCTTGTGCAGTACGGGAGAATGTTCTTGAGGTTAGGACAGGTGCACTCCTTGTGCAGTACGGGAGAATGTTCTTGAGGTTAGTACAGGTGCACTCCTTGTGCAGTACGAGGCAGGTAGACACAGGGCTGTGTCGTGGGTGAGAGCAGGTGCACTCCTTGTGCAGTATCAGCACGGGATGTCCGGGTAGGAGGGACACTGGAGCGGAGGTCCTGGGCACACAGAGAACAAAGGTTAGATTAGGAAATATCAATGAGTACAGGTAGCAAGGCTTATCGGTTCAGTCTTCTTACTTGGAAGGTAGTTTAACACTCCCACGACGAGGAGACAGGATCCGCCAGCTGAAGTACCTTCTGGCTGATGAGTGGATGAGTGACAGCTGTGTTGATGAGGGGATGAGTGACAGCTGTGTTGAGTGGAGAGCTGGCAGCGTGCGAGAGTGTGGGAGAGGATGAGGAGGAGTGAAGAAGGTGTGTGGAGGATGTGGAGGGAGGATGAGGAGGAATGAGGAAGGCCCTTGCTGTGATTACAACATTCTGTGGAATTTGTATTTCTTATTTGTTACATATCTTAAGACATATTACCAGCACGTTGGGGACTCAGAGTGAACTTGTCATTGATTCTGTCTCAGTCGGTTCCAAGATGAGTCTTCCAAGAGAACTCTTTGGAAAATATTCCGGAATGAGACCCATTGTCACTGTATTTACAAATGGTATTACAGAGAGTCGCTTGGCCGTAAATAAATGTCTGATAACTTGTGATAGGCAAGTTTACACCTCTCTGTCTCTCTCTCGCTCTCATTTCTCTTCTGTCTCTCTGTTTCTTGTACATATTTGACTAATGAATGTTGTATTTTACTTTTTAATTATATTTTGAGCCACATACTGTTGGCTGATAATGTGTAATGCATGTTTATGTAAATACCACATGCTGCTGAGACCAAGGACCACAATGGAAATAAGTCTGTGACTTGTTTGTGCTATCCTTGATAATTTTAGGATGCATGACTTGTTGTAACATGTAATGTATTTTAATAATTGTCAAATAAACCAAACTAAACTCCCCTCTCTCTCTCTCTGTCTCTGTCTCCCTCTCTCTCTCTCCTCTCTCTCTCTCTCTCTCTCTCTCTCTCTGTCTCCCTCTCTCTCTCTCTCTCTCTCTCTCTCTGTCTCTCTCTGTCTCTCTCTCTCTCTCTCCTCTCTGTCTCCCTCTCTCTCCTCTCTCTCCTCTCTCTCTCTCTCTCTCTCTCCTCTCTCTCTCTCTGTCTCCCTCTCTCTCTCTCCCTCTCCCTCCCTCTCTCTCCTCTCTCCCTCTGTCTCTCTCTCTCTCTCCTCTCTGTCTCTCTCTCTGTCTCCCTCTCTGTCTCTGTCTCCCTCTCTCTCTCTCTCTCCTCCCTCTCTCTCTCTCTCTCTCTCTCTCTCTCTCTAGCTGAGGTTCCAGGGGCCGGGGCCAACAGCATGATGTCTGTGTTCTCTGAGAAGGCTGTGGTAAAGAGGGAGGGGCTATGGGAGGTGGTCGGGACCAACCGCTGGGAGATCAGCAACCGGTTGGACGAGGAGTACGAGCCCCGCCCCGCCCACGTCATCGTGAAGGAGGCCTGCGAGCTGGTCGGCACGGAGATGCCTTACTGCGTCTTCAGGGGCAACTGTGAGCACTTCGCCACGGAGCTGCGATACGGCAAGGCGGAGTCTCGACAGGTAGGCGGAGTCTCGACAGGTGGGCGGAGCAGAAGAAGACGTTTTTATTTGTCATCGGATGAATGAATGAATGAATGAATGAATGAATGATTTTATTTCTGTCTTTATTTTTTATTTTTTACAAAGCATAGTAGTAGAACTTCCAAAAAAACAAAAAAATAAAATTACCGAAAAGGTGTAGGCTGAAGCCGAGGCTTATAATTGCCTACCCTTTTTACATTACATTACACTATTTACATTACATTACACTATTTACACAACAACAACAAAAAAATACAAAAAAGAAACACAATCCAGTATATCATTTAGCAAAGGTTACAAACATTTCATAGTTGTATGTACAAAACGTATACACATTTATTTATTTATGTATTTTAAATTTATTTATATATATAGATTATTTTATATAATATATATGTTTTTCTTTTTTGAACACAGCTATGTTTTAGATGAAATATAACTAGGATAATAATGAGGTTTTATATTTATGTATTACCTTATATTTGAGTACTTTTTTTTAAAGTATGTAGCGAACTACACATTTTAACTTTTTTGTCAAAGCTATTCCATAATTTTGCCCCTTTAACAGATATAAAATATATAAAAAAACAAAACAAAAAAATTCAAGAGTCACCTTTTATTTTTACAAAAAGTTATGTTTGGTGAAAGTTAGATTTGCACTTTATTAATCCCAATAGGGAAATTCATTCTTGTTTGATGATCAAGAGGCACCTTTTATTTGTTTTAAGTGAAGTTTGGTGAAAAAGCAAGTTATTGCACTATTAATCCCAATAGGGACATTCATCTTTGTTTGATCAAGAGTAACCTTTTATATTATATATATATATATTAAATGTTTTGTATATATATGTGAAGATTGGTGAAAGTTAAGTGGTCCGCACACAGCAGGCGATTTTTGCCAGAATTGTATCGCCTCCATTGTTATGAATGAGAGAACCCACACGGCAGGAGATTCTGAAGCGACGGTCGCGCAGCTATTTCTGTCGCCTCGCTAAAAATCGCCTCTATCCTATTTTTTGAGGCCACGGCAGGCGACACAGCAGGACAGTGAGGAAATAACATGACTTCTACAGTAGAAGTAGTACAGAAGTTCTACTGGTGTATCATTTGTACACCATTAATTTATCAATACATTCATTGATCAATAACCTACGTATTAATACCATGCTACTTATGTTCATTATTATTAACAGGAACAATTTAAATAAATAACGTTAGTTGGAGAAGCTATAGTGGCCGCTTGTCATTAACACTTTCAGTGCCACGGACGACATAGCTCGTTTTATTAGGCCCCCCACTGAGTGCCCACGACGACAAATATCGTTTTATTTGTTTATTAGCGATCTGATTTCATATTTCATCAACCGAGTCTCCCGTTGGTACAGCAGCTCCTCCAGCAGCTCAGAATGGAAAAAAGCGCCCCCTATCGTCTATCCCTGTGTAACTGCAGGTCAGTCGCTTAGACTGACCTGGGATCTGTAGATATGTAGAGGCGGAGCCAGCTGGCTCCCTGAGCTGGCAAGCCGTCTGCTCAACATGGAAGTCATCGCGGGACGGGAATCAGCCTGGAATATATATTCACAGTAGCCAATACTCAATCAATAAGCGTGATCGATATTTGGAATGGCGATCAGGAATTGGAATGATCTTTTTGGAGAACATCTGATCTGAGGTAAGGAATCTATTTTACCAGTCTTGGGATAATCAGAGTTGTATTCGCTGAGATCTCAGCGTTTGCCCTATGTGTGTGTGTGTGTGTGCGCGATCGCTGGTGAGGAAATAAGATAATCGATTTTTCAGCTCGCGTCTCTAGCGTGCATACGTACACATATACTATCGATAATCTAGCGTTTATTTGAAAACGATTCATAAATAGGCAGAAAAATGACAGTTTCTGTGTATTCTAGAATATTCCAGTAAACGTCTTTTATCATGGAATCTTTATATTTCCCTTGAAAACGAGGGCTTTTCAAAATGCTATAAAACGAAAATGAACCGATAAAAAAACAATCCGCTTCGACAATGTTGACTGGAAAGCGAGTCATTGATAAGCGATGGGCAGATTAGACACAGCCATAATTGAAAACATAGATTAGGCGTTTTTAACCATTGATGGTGGGCATTCAACCGGTAAATCAAGGTTAAGCAACGGCTCTGAAAGTGTTAACTAATAAATGAACAATGCGCCACGATGCACCTACTAGTGTTTTTATACTCGGGTAACAAAAGAAGTTGTGGGTGTTGACAGAGTTTAATGTCCAGGCTGCAGCTGATGTAGTTTATAAGGTTTATTGTCCAAAGAAAATTATGGTTGAGAACAGAACAGTGTCTTCAGTGAAAAAACATTCTCTCTCAGCAGGTGCATAAAACTTGTCCAATCGGTGGTAATGGACGTATTGTAGAGATCAGTCATGCAGTAATGTCAGGAAGAATGAGGAGAGGTTGTATTCGTATATATGGTGCTTTAATTCCAGCTCAATATGGGGTTTACAGGTTAATACTTCCCTTGTAAAGCACAACACAGCTACCTGCTAATACGCTAGCTTCAACCTAACATCCGGTCCGTCCTCCCATATCTCCCTCCGGGGAGAAACAAGTAACCACACCCCCAGCTAGACAGAGCGACGGTCGCCTCTGGTGTGGGGGGCCAGGGGGGGGCCTCTGGTGTGGGGGGCCAGGCCATTGTCGTTGAGCGACAGACGATCGCATCGCCAGGCGACGTCGGTCGCTCGCCGTGGGCGGACCACTTTAGGTTTGCACTTCAATCCCAATAGGGACACTCATCTTGGTTTGATACTTTTTTTGTGTCAAATAAAAACAAAGGTTATTTGAATCGATTAAAATCGTAAATTGGATTTAAAAAAATAAAATCTGGGATAAAATTGTTAGGCCATATCGCCCAGACCTAACACACGCATGTGAGAAGAAGTCTTTATTTGTCATGCAGATGAACACATGCACTTCAACTTCAAATTACTTTATTTTCCTTTTCGGAACTTCATTTGTGCTTCAGTGGTTAAAAGACAAACATACAGTCACAATACATAGACACTCACCACTATAAAAAAAAACACCAGCTTCGTTAAAACTACAGTACTTAAAGCATGATATATTAAAATCCATGTGGAGCAGTTATATATGTATATAAATAATAGTAGTACAGGTGATATATGTCCATCAGGTGGAAGGCAGAGTCTATTTTAAGTAGTCTAAAGTCCTTGGGGGGGGGGGGGGGGGGGATTTATTTGTCATGCAGGAGATGAACACACACATGTGAGAAGAAGTTTTTATTTGTCATCAGATGAACACACATGTGAGATGGGTGACACACGGGAACACACACACATGTGAGATGGGTGACACACGGGGACACACACACACACACACACACACATGTGAGATGGGTGACACACGGGGACACACACACACACACACATGTGAGATGGGTGACACACGGACACACACACACACACACACACATGCATTGAGTCGCAGATGAGATATCTCTGCACTTGACCCATCCCCCCTCACCACTACACCACCGGACCCCTAACCCTACACATGACCCCTAACCCTAACCCTTCAGTTTCCCCTGTGCTCTTACCCTCCAGTGGCATGATATGTCCTCATTTCCCTACGTTAGATTTCAATTAGGGATGATCGATATTGGCTTTTTTACCGATAACCGATATACCGATATTGTCCAACTCTTAATTTCCGATACCGATATCAACCGATACCGATATATGCTGGGCCCCCCCCCCAAGAACACATTATGCATACTTTTCACAATAAATAAAATAAGAATTTGTTCTTACTTGCTTGCCTGGGTTAATATAGGTTAAATAAATGTGCCATTATCTTTTTATTATATATATTTTTTAAACGATACAGATCATTTCCGATATTACATTTTAATGCCAATATCGGCTGATAATACCGGACACCTAATTTCAATGATGATTAATGTTACTTATCCTGTCTTCCTTCAGGATATAGGACTCTGCGTTGTGTTGGTTTGTTGATGAAGAAAAGTCACTGATGAAATGTTCCCTTGATATAATATATACGACACACAGGCTCTCAGTAGTCTTTTCTTAACACAGGCTTATTGCCATTAACTGAAAAATGTTACAAATAAATTAGGCTTTTCCATTTGAATCCCGTTACGTACAAAACCTATAGTTCCTTGAAAGCTCCTAATTACTGGACACTAGGGCTGCTTGGTTATGGCAAAAATCATAATCACAATTATTTTAGATTGATGTTGAAATCACGATTATTAAACACTATCAACTCATTGATTTGAGAACATCACATGACGACGAATTAATTTGTTTTACCTTTCTACTCGACCGAAGTCCGCCTATTTGTCATCTTCTACAAGTTACCAAAGATTGTTTGTGTCTGTCATCTGTGTGTGTGTCTGTCTGTCTGTGTGTGATTGATTGATTGATTGAAAATGTATTAACAGATTGCAGAATGGGTACAATACAGTACAGCTCAATACACACAATTGTTAAGGGGATGCAGACCAGAGAAAGACTTTCGTCTTGTTTACATCAGGGTCCCCCATTTTCAATTCATCATAACTTATATGACATACATGACATACAGATACAGTACTGCTACATCTATACATTTATGACATACCAGATTTACAAATACAGTACTGTTTGTGATACAAAAAGAGTCTAAAAAAGGGAGTATATACATTTGACGAAGAAACTACATTGGAGGAGGTTGGGTAGGTGGGGTGGAGTGGGGGGGAGCTGTACATTGGAGGTGGTTGGGGGGGTGGGGGGGGAGTAACTGTACATTGGATTATCGACGAAACCTTACTTGGTCCCAAGAAGAGGGTCTCGTGTATTCTTGTGTTAGGACATTTACTGTACATTGGAGGGGGTTGGGTTAGGACATTTACAGGGGCCAGTTTCGAATAGCAGTTTCCCGTAGGTGTTCTTTGGAGAGTGGTTTTGAATGTGGGTAGTGATTCACATTCCTTTACGGCTGTGGGTAGGGCGTTCTTCATTGATGTGGCATAATTGCGAAACGTGTTTAGTCCCTTGTTTGAGCCGAATCTGGGTTTACCATGATTTGTGGAGCTCCCTCTGGTGTTGTGGTCATGGTATTCATTGACCTTTGGGAAGTATTTTGACATGTACATGTGTACTACCTTAGTGGTGTAGTGTATCTTGTAGACCAGGCCCATTGCAAGTTGCTGTACTCTGTCTTCTACTCTAAGCCATCCTAGGTTGTCAAAGTGTGCAGGGATGAGGTGGGTTCTAGGAGTAAGGTCAAGCAGTAGTCTGACCAGTTTGTTTTGAGATGTTTGCAATGTGTGTGTCTGTGTGTGTGTGTGTGTCTCCTCTCCAGGTGCGTAAGGCTGGGGAGCTGGTCCTGGCCACCGGTATCGCCGCAGTGGTGACCCTTGGCTTCGTGGCGCTGGCCAGTACCCTCTTTGGGAGAGGGAACAAGGAGAAGCCGGACACCCAGTAACTGACACTCTGGGTCTCCAACCAGGGAGCTTGATTATTAGCCAATCACCAACAAAGCCTAATGAAATAATCCCTCCCAGCCACAGATAACACTGCCTAAATCATATGTGAATATCAAGGATTTAATGGGAGGGAGGGTCCCAAACCCAAACCCAGTCCCAAAACCCAGTCCCCAAACCCAGTCCCAAACCCAAACCCAGTCCCCAAACCCAGTCCCAAACCCAGTCCCAAACCCAGTCCCAAACCCAAACCCAGTCCCCAAACCCAGTCCCCAAACCCAGTCCCAAACCCAGTCCAAAACCCAAACCCAGTCCCAAACCCAGTCCCCAAACCCAGTCCCCAAACCAAGTCCCCAAACCCAGTCCCCAAACCCAGTCCCCAAACCCAGTCCCCAAACCCAGTCCCCAAACCCAGTCCCCAAACCCAGTCCCAAACCCAAACCCAGTCCCCAAACCCAAACCCAGTCCCCAAACCCAATCCCAAACCCAAACCCAGTCCCCAAACCCAAACCCAGTCCCAAACCCAGTCCCAAACTACCACCCTTCAGCAGATCTTGACAAATTCATATCTGGACTTTTGTAAACAATGTGGTATAATTTCTACCTTGGAAAATGGACTTTTAAAACAGATTTACTACCCTATTCCCCGTGCACGTCCTTCTGCTGTCAGTGTTTTGACGAAGCACTGGATGGTTTTGGGGTGAAGAGTTTACATATTATTTTGTAGTTCTCAGTGAAAGATTAGTGGCTGGTTTTTCAGCCACCAGGGGGCTGTAAGTCAAGTAAGGTTGTCTTAACATTTGGAGTCATTTACAGTCTTTCATACAACGATGTTTTTCCTACATAGTGATTGTTAGCAGGACTGACTGCTCTGAATAACATAATTAATGCCACAGTATATGGTAGGGTTGTAAAGGTACACGCATCCGTACTGAACCGCTTCAGTACTGCTGTGTACCGAACGAATACAACGGTACGTTAACCACTAACGACCGCACGCGCAGAACTTTTTTGCGTGCAGAATTTAATTCAAAACTCCAAAGTTCACCGCTTCCCAAAATATAATTTGCGCAAAGGGCCGGATGTTCGTTCAACCCACACACACACAACAGAGATGACCTGTAATATTTTTTTTTTTTTTTTTTTTACAACTCGATTATTAACTTCAATATAGAATATTCGTTTGACAGCCCAACAAGCACAATTAGTTACTGCACACTACATCACCCCCGAGTGGAACATGGAAAGCCAAACTTTCCCCCCATTGTACCGAAAACCCGTACCGAACTGTGACCTCAAAACCGAGGTACGTACCGAACCGTGGTTGTGTACCGTTACACCCCTAGTGTATGGAGATACTCCATAGCTTGAAGAAGCACTACTTTATTACGGATGCTGCTCACCGGTACCTGAATTGAAGGGATCTTTACTATGTGTCATGTTATGAGATGCTCACGCTATGTATAATTACCCTACATATAACCTGCTCTCAAGCTGCACCGTGGACCGGGATAAACCTGGTCCCGATAAACCTGATCCTGATAAACCTGGTCCCGATAAACCTGGTCCTGATAAACCTGGTCCCGATAAACCTGGTCCTGATAAACCTGGTCCCAGGGTCAGAGACAGAATCTCTCCTTTATATCTAAGAAGAGAGTTTTAACTGTCTATTTAAAATGACACTATTTCACTGAGCATTTATTACAGCCATTGGTGTCTACCTAACATCTAATGCTTGCATATATATATATATATCTTTTTTTGATTAAACAATGCTTCCTGTGGGAATTCCAGTTGTGATTTATTTCATGCATCTGAATAATGGAGTTTGTTGGTCATGAATGAATGAATGAATGAAAACTTTATTTAACAGATTGCAGAATGGGTACAATACAGTACGGCTCAATACACACAATTGTTAAGGGGATGCAGACCAGAGAAAGACTTTCGTCTTGTTTACATCAGGGTCCCCCATTTTCAATTCATATAGACATTTATGACATACACAACATACATGACATTTATGGCATAGGGACGTATAGGTATTTAGTACTGATACATTTGTGACATAAACGGTATTCAAATTGTTTAATGGACCAAACGTTTTCTTTATCTAGCAAATATTTTACAGTTCAAATTGTAATTGTAGCCTATAATACACACTTCTTATAATTAAATAAATCATGGAACAATCTATAAAAATAAAAATACATATATATATATAGTTTAATCTAGCTACTCCTCGTCCTCCTCTGTTGCATACCAATCAGAGTAGAACATTAAATGGAACACAAACAGGCCTTGCATGCACTGTTTGTGTAGTGCTCTTCCAACATGGCTGCCTGTAATCACCTGCAAAAATGCCTAATTTGTGTGCAGTATAGGGTAGGTAAATTATATTGATATTACAATTTATTATTAAACATTTTTATTTTAGTGCCTCAACTCCTATTGAGAGTCAATACTCTACTAACCTGTGGACAATTTGAAACCATGAAACAGATTTATTATTTTATTTATATGGGGGTATCAAACAAGAGGGAAGACTGTCAGGTTTTAAACTGTGGATACCAAACAGAAGGTAAAGACGACTTTGAACTGTTACACAGTAATCCAGAACTATTTTATTGCACTGTAAAAATACATTTAGATTTTATAGTATGTCTGCACTTTATGTGCTCATTTCATCATTTATGTCTTCTATTCTACTAAAACTGAATCAAACCACAAACAAGGTGGCCTGTTGGGATGTTCGATCCTAATGTGAAAAACTGATTTTATATGGTTATTGCATGACTACTACTAGTGAGGCAGTGCTTCACTAGTATTAAAAACATTTTTTTTATTATTAACCCTTTCAGTGCCACGGATGACATATCTTGTTTTATTAGCCCCCCCCCCACTGAGTGCCCACGACGACAAATATCGTTTTATTTGTTTATTAGCGATCTGATTTAATATTTCATCAACCGAGTCTCCCGTTGGTACAGCAGCTCCTCCAGGAGCTCAGAATGGAAAAAGGCGCCCCCTATCGTCTATCCCTGTGTAACTGCAGGTCAGTCGCTTAGACTGACCTGGGATCTGTAGATATGTAGAGGCGGGGCCAGCTGGTTCCTTGTGCTGGCAAGAAGTCTGCTCAACATGGAAGTCATCGCGGGACGGGAATCAGCCTGGAATATATATTCACAGCAGCCAATACTCAATCAATAAGCGTGATCGATATTTGGAATGGCGATCAGGAATTGGAATGATCTTTTTGGAGAACATCTGATCTGAGGTAAGGAATCTATTACATCTATTCTATTATTCTATTAATCTATACATAATATTTTTTATTTTTTTTAATTTTTTAATTTTTTATTAGAAATGTTTTCCTCTGTGAAAAAAAATACCAGTGATCCCCCCCCCCAAGTGATACACAGCTCCCAATCACTTACATTGGCTAGTAGTGAGGCACATTCCTCAAGTGCCTCACTAGCTAATCAGGCTAATGTAAGTGAATGGCAGCGAAATAGCACCTTTGATTGGACAGTAACTGGTCTGCACACCCAGTGAGGCTTAGACTCACTCATTCATTTCAATGTGGCTTGAATGATTGACAGTTCTGACACTTTTTTTACACCAATCAGAGAACACCATTCCCTATCCCATGCTTTGAGAGGGCTAGGAGAGCCCTGTGCAGTCAGTAACATTACTGTGTAGGCAGTAGCACTGTAGGCTAAATGAAACTTTGCACCAAAGGACCGAAGTATAAATCAGCAACATGGAGAGGCCTTATGCATCTGGATCAGAAAAAAAGTTGAGGATGAAAAAGTAAGTACAGTGTTTGTTTGATTACTTTGATTGATTGATTACTTTATTAACAGATTGCAGAATGCACAGTACAGCTCAATACATACAATTGTTAAGGGGATGCAGACCAGAGAGACTTTCGTCTTGTTTACATCAGGGTCCCCCATTTTCAATTCAGAGAGAGAGAGAGAGAGAGAGAGAGAGAGAGAGAGAGGAGAATGGCTACAATACAGTACGGCTCAATACACACAATATTAAAATGGTGAAGTGCTTTGAGCAGGATAAACTTATAATATACAGTGTTACAGTATATAATATACAAATATATAAATACTGTCATAAAAAAAGAAAAGAAAAAAATCGATTTTATTTTGCAATAACTGAGGGGGGGGGGGGGCTGCAGCACCCCCCCATTCCAACGTGCCTGTACACTACACCACATTCAAATACACTGTACACCACATTCAAATACACTGTACACCACATTCAAATACACTGTACACCACATTCAAATACACTGTACACCACATTCAAATACACTGTACACACCATTCAAATACACTGTACACCATTCAAATACACTGTACACCACATTCAAATACACTGTACACCATTCAAATACACTGTACACCATTCAAATACACTGTACACCATTCAAATACACTGTACACCATTCAAATACACTGTACACCATTCAAATACACTGTACTCCACATTCAAATACACTGTACTCCACATTCAAATACACTGTACACCACATTCAAATACACTGTACTCCACATTCAAATACACTGTACTCCACATTCAAATACACTGTACACTACATTCAAATACACTGTACACCACATTTAAATACACTGTACACCATTCAAATACACTGTACACCATTCAAATACACTGTACTCCACATTCAAATACACTGTACACCATTCAAATACACTGTTCACCATTTAAATACACTACACCACATTCAAATACACTGTACACCATTTAAATACACTGTACACCACATTCAAATACACTGTACACCATTCAAATACACTGTACACCACATTCAAATACACTGTACACCACATTCAAATACACTGTACACCACATTCAAATACACTGTACACTACATTCAAATACACTGTACACCACATTCACTGTACTCACTACTAGATAGATGGTGAACTGTCTGAAAGGTCACTACTAGATAGATGGTGAACTGTCTGAAAGGTCACTACTTGAACTGTGAAAGATGGATCATTTAGTTCGTTTTTTAGCTTAGAAAGAAAATATGGATTAATTGAAATCATGTCATTGTAATTGAGACACACGGGGGAGGGGCTGAGCGATGGACCAGCTTGGATGGACCTCGTTGCTCCTATTAGTGAATTTTAAAATCAAAACCATGTTGTTGTTGTTGTTTTTTTTAGATCGTCTCGTAAAGGTCTATTTTTTTTATTATAACATTTATCATGACATAATTTGTCTCTAGTACCGTCGGCCGACTGTAAAATGATTAAGGATTATTAACTTTTGTAAATGTGATAACGGGCCTCACTGTTCCAAACAAGTGTGTCCATCTAGGTAGTTTTTTTTTAAAGTAGGCAAAGAGCCATTCAGGTGTTTGTTTTTTGTTCTTTCTTTCTCAATCTGCCCATTAATATGCCATAGAATAAAGGAGATCACAGATTGTTCCCTGTTGAAATGAAGGCGCACATTCAGGAGACACACGCTTGAGTAACATTCCTCTCATCCAGCGATGCGCTTCCCAATCTGGGTTATTTTCAAACTTCGTTCCACCCCCCGTTTACCCAAAGCACTTAAACTGAGTAGGACGTTTCAAGATGCATCGCTCATATCCACATCGCTTCATTCACGGGGGAAGACCAGCAATCCAACGTGTAGATCTATATTATATTATATTCTTTCCGGTGTAAGATTCTGATCAAACTGGCCAGTATCACGTCTTCGTCTGTTTGGCTCTCCATCCAATTCCTCTGCGTTGTGTACTTTTAATGGTCCTGACGTCTCCGATACTGGTAGATAAGATCCTTATCTCCCCCCCGTTAGTGCAATCCATAAACCATAATACTTCTCCACTTCCGTAAGAATTCGACACTTCGACACTGTGAGATACCTTATGAGGAGAAGCGTTGTTTTATTGCTATAAACAGAACCTCATGTTATCAGATGTTATCAAATTGTATCGTCCTTGAAGAGTCTATTCTAATGATCTCTCGGTGTGTTCAGATTGTCCTTTTGTTATTCAGTCCAATAGTGGTCAGGCCTAGTCGTTAGCCTAAGACCATCCTCGTGGTAGCCGAAGCTACTGGTGATGTGCCATTCTCCCCCCCCCCCCCTCTCTCTCAATGAGAGGAGAGAGTCTCTTCTGGTTTCTTCCCTCTTAGTCTCAGTCAGATTTTAGTCTGCCTTACACCCGGAAACACCGTCTGACTTATAGATGTTCGTCGTCGCAACGACGGCCCCGCCTTCTGGTTGTCATGCGACGTGTTGTCATGACAACTGCATAACCTTTAACACTAATAAACTCACGTTTCATTAAGATGAACCTCTCTCCCTCCTGTCCTGGGAGACAGTACACTCTAATCTCAGATGTTCTTCTAAGGAATTCATAACAAAACCCTCGCTGACGCGGCCTGTGCCTGTGAAACCACTGGTTCCACCACCGTTCTATCACCGTCTCCTGCTTCCATGCACATTTCGATCTACCATTTTAGCTGTGGTCATCTCTCCCCAATCTATACATCACATACATTGAAAAAGCACCGTTTTCTCTCACCGGCGACTGCTAAACCGTCCTGACGTTCAGGTTGTGTAAACACCATCTCTGGGAACTCTGGAACATGTCGAGTCAAACTGCGGGACCTTTAGGGGGGGTCTGGGGTATGGGACCTTTAGGGGGGGTCTGGGGTAAGTGACCATTAGGGGGGGGTATGGGACCTTTAGGGGGGGTCGGGGGTATGGGACCTTTAGGGGGGGTCTGGGGTATGGGACATTTAGGGGGGGTCTGGGGTATGGGACCTTTAGGGGGGGGGGGTCTGGGGTAAGGGACCATTAGGGCGGGGTCTGGGGTAATTGTATATCCGTCTCCTTGATTATTTTAAGATCAAGATGTACATTTTGCTGCAACGTTTTTGTTTTTGATGTATCCATTTTATTTGGACAGTCGGTGAAAATGGGAATCGAGGTGGGAGTCTGCAGCTGTCAGTAATCAAAGTTATCGGATGTATTATTTTGAGAAGATATGAGACCAAGTGAAAATAAACATGACCAAATGTAACGGTGTCTTTGTTTTGATTAAACCAGCTGAAAGTAGGCAACAATAAAATGCTCATTCCCACATGATCAAGTGTCGCGCTTCTGTTATAACCGCACCTCTGTGCATTATCCGCACGCTGATCGTGGACCAGCCTGTATTTACACGTGACGAAACACATTAGCAAGACCGACTCCAAATCTGCTGTATGCAGAGCTATTTATTACCAGAGTTTGGACAGTACGTTTTCATAAAGGGCTCTAGTGTCGTTGGCGGAGCTATTTATTACCAGATTTTGGCCAGGTTGGATAGTATGGATGCCATGATGTGATCTTAACATAAGCCACAGACAATAGAGATATTTTTGAAACCTTGCCGTCCAAACTGGTAATGAATGGCTCTGGTGTTATGGAAATCTTAAAACGTCTCATCCGGGGTTTGCACACAAGGAAACTGTCACAAAGGGTTTCTTTAGTTCTGAGAGTTTATTCTGATCAGAATTGTGGAATCGTTTCCCATTGCATATCAAGAGTACAGCATGGGAAGCGACACACCACAAAGATACATACTGGGGGATCTTTTATAGGAAAAAGGGAGTCATCCTGTGTGTAAACAATCAACAGGAATCGGACGATCCCAGCCTATTTGCGAACATAGTTCACCATGACCTGCAGCTTGGATCTGAACACACACGAAGAGTCACGTCTGTCAGATCTGTTATCATGTAATCTACTATGCTGCTGCCAAGGGGTGAGCAGTAAGTGTACCTTCCTTGTGAGTCCCCTCTCTCACACCCACTGACAAGGTAGAGACTCAGTCCTCTACACAGCTGTAATAAATCCTTCCCATTTTTGTTTATGGAAGTGTCCTCTCTCTCTCTCTCTCTCTCTCTCTCCCCCCCCTCTCCCCCCCCCCCCCCCCCCCCCCCCCCAGACGGTAAGGAGAGCCAGCTGGAGTTTGAGTTTGACTCCTCCATGTCGGTGCTGACGCTTCGCAAGCCGGGGGTGAACGTGGGGGTGGACTGGACCATGGTGCTGCAGTAACCCTGGAGACCTGCAGAGGGCAGAGCCGGACGGACGGAGAGCCGGAGGGAGAGAGAGAGAGAGAGAGAGAGAGAGGAGTGACTGAACAAGAGGAGGAGAGATGGGGACGGAGAGGAGGAAGATATAAGCTCTTATCCAAGAGACGAAAACCAAGACTGATGATGAGAGAGACTGCCTCAGTCTGGCTCATGGATCCACTATGGACCCACACACACACACACACACACACACACACACACACACACACACACACACACACACACACACACACACACACACACACACACACACACACACACACATACTGCATTCATCTGTTGGTCTACACCACAGTCTTCATCACATCACACAACACGCTGCATTCCTGTTGGTCTACACAGCAGTCTTCATCACATCACACACACACTGCATTCATCTGTTGGTCTACACAGTGCACATCTGTACTACAGCACAGGCGACGCGCTGAGGGCCGCGCTCATGTTCCCGGGCCATCGATAGAATGTACATTCAAAACATCTACCTGTACGTAGGGAGGTCTTTTTAATTCAAGTCAATTCGTTCCCTTAATCTTTCACTATATTATTTCCATTGTGTTCCTTCCAAAGGCGTGGTGGCTGAGGGATAGTGGGGGCCCTCTCGCCCAAGCCCTCTGGTTGGCATCTTGCCAGTGAACGCCATTAGGGTGGCCAACCAGTCAGAGACTAAGAGCCACAAAAATTACTGTGGTACCACAAAGAGCCACACCATATATACCAGCGTTTCTCAACCTTTTTTTCAGTCACGGCACCCTTCATGTGTTTATAGGTCCCACCCTCTGGCCTCTGATGTTGCTAATGTCTTTTTTATTTGGGCCTCACAGGGTTAACCTCTTAAGCCCGAGGGGTCCGGTACTGGACCGCAAATGACATCAGGCCATAAATCCATCTCTACAGAATGTATGAATTAATGTTGCATTTTCTTTTCAAATGTAGCCAAGAGTAAAGACCCTAACCCTGTCAAAACAGCAGTCAAAGTGTATATTTTCATAATTATGTTTGTTTACCAATGATTGTAACTGTTATTAGTGAAATATATGATTATAGAAATCTCAGGGCATTGAGTCGGAAACCGGCGCATATTGACGTGAGGAAGTGGCACAGCCAAAAGTGAGTGTAGTCCTTTGAAGGAAGAGACCCAGGGCTTTTGATGGACTTTCGAATTCCGAAAAACGACCCTACCCAGCTCATGCCAGCGCCTGTCAATTTTTGATTTGATTTGAAGTCTTTATTTCGAACATGCAATGAATACAACAAACAATAACAAAAAAGCAAAACAACTCAATCTGCATGTTCGAAAAGGAGTAGGAAGAAGTATACACTTATTTAATCCTACCCCTTTTCCACTACTCAAATGAGTGTACTATTTTAAACATAAAAAAGAAAAAAAAAATATATTATATGCAAAACAAAAAACAAAAACTATATATGTATAAAACAAAATAAAATAGAAAACAAAATAAAAATGTAACACCCGTGAATATCAAGTCCCTTCCTCATCCCTGTACCTTGTGAACATAATTTCCTTATACATCAGTTTGAATTGTCTCATGTTTGGACATTGCTTTAACACCACATTAAGACTGTTCCACAGTTTCACTCCACATATCGAGATGCAGTGTTTTCTCATGGTAGTGCGTACGTTTAGCACCTTTAAATTGTGTTCTCCCCTCAGATTATAACCCCCCTCCCTATCAAAGAACAATTCTTGAATGTTTCTTGGAAGTGCATGACTTTTTGCTTTATACATTAATTGTGCCATTTTAAATTCCACAAGATCATTTAACTTCAATGTCTTTGACTCCAAAAACAATATGTTAGTGTGATCACGATAACCTGCAATGTGAACTATCCTTATGGCCCTTTTTTGGAATATAAAAAGTGGTTGTAGTGTAGACTTATAATTGTTTCCCCAGACTTCAGCACAGTAATTTAAATATGGTAAAACTAGTGAACAGTAGAGAATGTAGAGTGATTTTCTATCCAGAATGTGCTTTACTTTACTCAGGACTGAAATGCTTCGTGAGAGTTTAGATTGGACATGTTTTATGTGACGTTTCCAAGTTTCAAGTTTCTTTAATAGTTGTCATACAGAAGTACAGAATACTTTCATACAAAATGCTTCTTACTGTTACGCTCCAGAGACTGTGCTAGACAAGATAGTATCAAATAACATAGTATAGCATGTAGTTTAGAAGAAGAAAATGAGGTCACAGTGTTCGGTATAGACATATGTACAATGTTCTGAGTTACCATATAATATACAATACTATGCAGTGTACTAATGTACAGTACTATATAGTGCAAAGCAGAAATGGGATGAGGTACAATTTAGGTACAATTTACAGTAAGGTGTACGAGTTGTAGTGCAATCCTTCATCAATAAATATAAAGTGTGGGGAGTGGGTGCTACAGTGTGTTTGTTTAAAGTGGGTGTGTGCTATAAAGTGTGTGGAGTGGGTGCTACAGTGTGTTTGTTTAAAGTGAGTGTGTGCGTGTGGATGTGTGTGCTATGTGCGTTTGGTGGTTGTTGTTGTGTAGGGGAGGATCTATGGTGGTTGTTGTTGTGTAGTGTTCATTCATTGTTCATTTAGCAGCCTGATGGCCTGGGGATAGAAGCTTCTTCTGAGTCTTTCTGTGCTCGCCTTGAGACTCCGGTATCGCTTGCCTGACCGCAGCAGTTCAAAGAGGCAGTTGTTCAGGTGACTGGAGTCTTTAATGATTCTCTTAGCCTTGCCCTTGCAACGCTTGTTGTAAATGTTCTGGAGGGTGGGGAGCCCCCCTCCAATTGTGCGTTCGGCTGAACGTGTCACTCTTTGTAGTCTGCTTCGGTCTTGTGCAGTGCTATTCCCAAACCAGGAGGTGATGTTGCCGGTCAAGATGCTCTCTATTGTACATGAGTAGAAGTTCTTAAGGATCTTCTGACTGACTTGGAACTTCCTTAGGCGCCTGAGGAAGTAGAGGCGTTGTCGTGCCTTCTTCACAACACTGTCAATGTGTGTGGTCCATGTCAAGTCCTCGGATATGTAGGCTCCGAGGTACTTAAAGCTGTTGACTCTCTCAACCGGTGCCCCGTCGATGCTGAGGGGGCTGTAGTCCTTGACCCCCGACCTCCTGAAGTCCACAATCATCTCCTTTGTTTTGCTGACGTTCAGGGAGAGGCTGTTTTCCTGGCACCATCCCGCCAGGACCTTGACCTCTTCCAGGTAGGCCCTCTCGTCGTTGGCAGAGATCAGGCCCACCACCACTGTGTCGTCAGCAAATTTGATGATTGTATTGCTACTCCGCTGAGCCACACAGTCGTGTGTGTACAGGGAGTAGAGGAGGGGACTCAGAACACAGCCCTGGGGGGCCCCTATGTTGAGGGTGATGGATGAGGAGGTGCAGTTGCCTGCTCTCACCACCTGGGGTCTGCCAGTCAGGAAGTCCAAGACCCACTGGCAGAGGTCATAGTTCAAGCCCAGGTCCCTGAGCTTGGCTATGAGTATGGAGGGGACTATGGTATTGAATGCCGAGCTGTAGTCGATGAATAGCATTCTCACATAGTTCCCCTGCCTCTTGTCCAGGTGTGATGCTGCTGTGTGCAGCACATGGGCTATGGCGTCCTCCGTGGACCTGTTGGGGCGGTATGCAAATTGCAGGGGGTCCATGTTGATGGGGAGGGAGGAGCAGATGTAGCCCTTTACTAGCTTCTCAAAGCACTTCATGGCTATGGAGGTGAGAGCTACAGGGCGGTAGTCGTTGAGGCAAGCAGGCTTGGATTTTTTGGGTACAGGGATAATAGTGGACTTCTTCAGGCAGGTGGGGATGACAGCCTGTTCTAAGGACAGGTTGAAGATGTCAGTGAATACTGGGGCCAGTTGGTCGGCACAGACTTTTAGGACGCGGCCGGGGATGCCGTCCGGACCTGCTGCCTTCCTGATATTCACTTTTTTAAAGGTCCGCCTCACCTCATGCTCTGTTACCCTGAACACTGCGCCTCCATCAGCAGCCGACCCCCCCCCCCCCCCTTGCCGTGGCTTGTGAGCTGGTGTTGTTATTACCAGCATCAAACCTCGCATAGAAGGTATTGAGGTCATTTGCTAAGGAGATGTCACTGTTCAGTTTGAGGGAGGCGCCTTTGTAGTCTGTCATCGTTTTGAGCCCCTGCCACATAGCTCTAGAGTCAGCTTGTTCAAACTGGAGTTCAATTTTTTCCCTGTAGCGCCGTTTGGCCTCTGACACTGTCCTCCTTACGTTGTATCGCGCCACCTTGTGGTCATTCATGTTGCCTGCCACTAGGCCGTCGTTGTATGCTTTGGTGCGCTCTCTCAGAGCTTCACGGACGGATTTGTCTACGCAGGGTTTTTGATTTGGGTAAACTCTCATTTTGGTAGTGGGGATTGTTTCTTCCACCATAGTACAAACATAGTTCAGCACTGTTTCCGTGTAGACATTAATGTTATCTGTGTCGCGGAACACATTCCAGTCTTTGCAGTGAAACGCAGACCGGAGCGTCTCCTCTGACGTCAAATCCCATTTCTGCACCTCTCGCGAGACTACAGGAGTACTTTTGATTCTCTGTTTGTACATTGGTGAAAGAAAGATTGACGCGTGATCTGATTTACCAAAGCCACTATCAGAATGAGCCTTGTAGCCACCTTTAAATTGCGTGTAACAGTGATCTAGGATGTTACCGCCTCTGGTGTTGCAAGTCACATGCTGATAGAAGTCAGGTAATACCTTTCTCAGATTGGCGCTATTGAAATCACCCAGAACCAAAATGGCGGCGTTAACGTTCGCTGCTTGTATTCTATTTACCTCGTCGTGGAGTCTGGAGAGCGCGACGTTGTTCCTGGCTTGCGGTGGAATATACACTCCGATCAGGATGATCGCCGTTAACTCCCTCGGGAGGAAGAAAGGACGACACTTGATGGTTATATATTCCAGGTCTGGGCAGCAGTGGCTCGATAGTTCCTTCACGTTGCCTGGATTGCTCCAATTGTTGTTCAACATGAAGGCTATTCCACCTCCACGCTGTTTGCCGGATTCTGCTGTTCTATCCTTGCGGTGAATGAAGAAGTGATCGGCCGGTTGGATGGCGTGGTCTGGGACTTCTGGCGCCAGCCACGTCTCGATGAAGCAGAGAACGTTGCAGTCCCTAACGTCTCTCTGGAATTGAATCCTTGCTCGGATGTCGTCTAGTTTATTGTCTATTGATTGTACATTGGCTAGCAATATACTGGGTAGTGGTGTCCTGTGCCGCCTGGTTCTCAGCCTGTTACGGACTCCAGCTCTCTTTCCTCGCCGTCTGGGTCCTTTGTCCCTGGGGGCGAGATCCGGTCCTGATGTCCTCAAGATCTCAACAGGCCATTGTTGCGGTTCAGAGAGCTGATCCAGAGAGTAATCCAGTCGGTAAGTTTCCCGTAATCCAATGTCTATAAGTGACTGACGGTCATACACATTAAATGCACCTACTGTTGGTACAGACAAAACTCTTAAAACTATAAATATTAACAAAAGTATGCACAGTCTCGACGGAGCGCACAGACAGGCAGCCGGTCGTAGCGGCTAGGTGTATTATTACACCTAGGAATTTATTTTCATAAACTCTTTCAATAATCACATCATTTATTTTAACTTGTACCTGAGTATCCAATCTACAGTTTCCAAACAACATAATTTTAGTTTTGCTCAAGTTCAATGATAATTTGTTTCTATCAAACCATTCCTTCAATTTCTTCATTTCAGATGTGATGACCTCTAAAAGCTGCTGGACATTCTCACCAGAAAAAAAAAGATTGGTGTCATCCGCAAATAAAATACATTTAAATATATTGGATACTTTACATATCTCGTTAATGTACAAGATGAACAGTTAATATATCATGATTAATAGTATCAAATGCTTTTTTTTAGGTCAATGAATACTCCAGCTACATGTTTTTTTTGATCTATGGAATTTGTGATTTTTTCCAATGAGTTCTATTAACGCTAGTGATGTTGACCGGTGTGTTCTGAATCCATACTGGCTATCGGTGAGTAAATTATGTTTATCAATGAATTTATCTAATCTGTTGTTGAAGAGTTTTTCTAATATTTTTGAAAACTGAGGAAGTAGAGAAACAGGCCTATAATTTGTGAAGTGGTGTTTATCTCCAGTCTTGAACAGAGGTATGACTTTTGCTATTTTCATTTTATTCGGAAATCGACCAGTTTTGAATGATAAATTGCAGATGTGCGTGAGTGGTTTTGAAATCCCACTAATGAAATTTTTTACTATTTTCATATCTATTTCATTACTGTCTGTAGATGTCTTGTTTTTACATTTATTAGTAGTTTCTATCATTTCATTTTCATCTACCGCTTCCAGAAACATTGAACTAGGATTTCTTTCAATGTAATTGTCTTTTATGTCTTCAGGAGTCACTGGATCTGGGATTTTTCCCGCTAATTCTGGTCCAATATTTACAAAAAAATTATTAAAGTTGTTAACCACATCATCCATATTGCTAATAGTTTGATCCTTTTCCATAAAATACTGAGGATAGTTTATTTGTCTTGATCCATTCCTGATAATACCATTTAATATCTTCCAAACACCTTTAATATTATATTTGTTGTTATCTAATATTCTACTATAATGATCCTTCTTGCATCTTCTCATAATATTAGTCAACTTGTTTTTATATTTATTATATTTATTTTCTGCCTCTTTAGTTCTATGTTTTATAAATTCTCTATATAGTGTATTTTTCTTATTACATGCATTCTGTAATCCCCTTGTGATCCATGGTCTGTCTGAGTGTTTATGTTTACTGCTATATTCTTTTATTGGACTATGTTTGTGATATAGTAAGTTAAATATAGATAAGAATGTTTCATATGCTTTATCAGTGTCATCCTCTTTATATACTATCTCCCAATTTTGTAGTAGCAAATCATTTTTGAAAGCGTTCATTGATTCTTCAGTCCTTACTCGTTTAAATTGTAGTTTATTGTCCTGCTTGTTTTCTGTGTAGTTGTTGTCATAAACTGTAAAAACTGGTAAATGGTCGCTGATGTCATTTATTAGTAATCCACTCACTGTATTGTTTTCTATAATGTTCGTAAATATATTGTCTATCAGAGTGGCACAATGGGATGTGATTCGGCTGGGTCTTGTGATTTTTGGATAAAGGCTCAAACTATACAATGTGTTGATGAATTCCTCAGTCATTTTATGTTTGTTTGGATTTAAAAGATCAATGTTAAAATCCCCACAGATGAAAATAGCCTTTTGATTATTGTTTATATACATTTCTTCCATCCAGTCCTTGAAAACTTCAATATTCGAACCTGGTGCTCTATATATACAGCTCACAATTATATTTTTCTTTTTTTCTACACATATTTCTATTGTTATACATTCTAATAAATTATCAATCACATTTATCATTTTTTCTACAATCTTATAATTCAAGTTATTATCCACATACACAGCCACTCCTCCTCCACTCTTATTTTTTCTGTTCATATAGTTGAGTTCATATCCGACCATTTCAAAATCCATTCCCTTTTCCTCGTTCATCCAAGTTTCTGAAATGGCAATTATGTTAAATGGATGTGTAAACTGGTTTAAATATTCCTTAATGCTGTTAAAGTTTGCGTACAGACTTCTTGAATTGAAGTGAATTATTGATAGTTTGTTAACTGTCTTAATTGTCCTGTTGTACTGATCTTCAGTATAGTAGCAGCAGTTGTCGTTGATGTTGAAGAATAGATGGGTCAATATCATTTTCTATATCCTGTAGATTGTGCTCAGTGTATTCAAATGTTTTGAGTTTCATTTTTTCGTGTTCAAGAATCCACTGTGTCAAATCCACATCATCTCCAGATGTAGGTGAATTGCTTATTTCCGTAGGCCTATGCGTCATGGTTGTAAGTTGTGTAATTGTGTCCAGTGTGTCTCTATTACCTTACAGTCCCGTCATGATGTTTATTGGTATTTGTCCAGCTCCTCCATGTTTCTGATGAGTAGCACTTTGGCCTCCTCCGGTGGTCCATTCAGCTTGATGAATACTTTGCAGCTAGAGGTCCATGTAGATTGAATTAATTTCTGCTTCCTCATGTATCGGGCCTGTTTGGCGATGTCGCCGTTGCGCTTTGTAAGATGCTCATTCATAAAGACGTTTGATCCCATCAATTTTTTTCCTTGTTTCAGTAGTGCAATTTTGTTCTTTCTGTTTACAAACCGCATTATGATGGCCTGTTTGTCATTGCCGTTTCTTCGGGGCAGTGGGTGGCAAGCCTTGATGTGGAAATAGTAACTACAGATGAGGTACTCAAAAAACTGAGCGCCCTCCAACCAAACAAGGCCACTGGCCATGACAACATCCCCTCCAAATTCCTCAGAGACTCAGCAGCAGCCATCACCCCAGTCATCATCACACACATAATAAACCTCTCCATAAAACAGGGACACGTCCCCAAGGACTTCAAAATTGCGAGAGTAACACCCCTGCACAAAAAGGGCAGCAAATTAGACCCGGGTAACTACCGCCCTGTTTCTATCCTTACATCCATCTCGAAAGTCATGGAAAAAATAGTATACGAACAGATCGAAAAGTACCTCGCGGAAAAAAATCTAATCTACGAATTCCAATCTGGCTTCAGAACATCCCACTCCACTGACACATGCCTTCTCTACTTGAACGACCACATCAAACAAGAGGTGGACGCGGGCAAATACTGCGGCATGGTCATGCTGGACCTACAAAAGGCCTTCGACACTGTCAATCACACCATTCTGATTGACAAGCTAAAAGCAATTGGTTTTGATAGTTTATCAGTGAGCTGGATACAATCCTACCTGGAGGGGAGGGAACAGATGGTGGAAGTAAACGGTACACTATCCCCCCCCCCTCACAGTGAGCTGTGGTGTTCCACAAGGAAGCATACTAGGACCGCTACTATTCCTAATTTATGCAAATGACATGTCGTCAGCTTGTGACTGCAACTTGTTCCTGTTTGCGGACGACTCAGCCCTGCTGGTCTCTGACAAGAACAAGTTACAGGTTGAAAAAGCCCTCAGCTCGGAACTAGGCAAAATCTGCATATGGCTCGCCGACAACAAACTATCATTACACATGGGCAAAACAGAGTCCATTCTCTTCGGTTCAAATAACAAACTCAGCAAGACCGACGGCTTCTCGGTTACAGTGGGTGACAATATTATCACAAGGAAAGATGAAATTACCTACCTGGGTTCCATCCTAGAGGCTAATCTTTCCTGTGACAAAATGGCATCCAATGTAATAAAAAAAAGTCAACCAACGAACGCGATTCTTGTACCGGATCTCCTCTCTGGTAAACAAGAATACCCTGAAGACTCTAGCAGGAGCACTCATTCAAGGGTACTACGACTATGCTTGCACCTCATGGTACCAAAGCACCTCAAAGGCACTAAAAAACAAATTACAAACATCTCAAAACAAGCTAGTCAGACTACTACTTGACCTGACTCCTAGAACCCACCTCACCCCTGCCCACTTTGACAACCTAGGATGGCTTAGAGTAGACGACAGAGTACAGCAACTTGCAATGGGCCTGGTCTACAAGATACACTACGCGACCAAGGTACCCATGTACATGTCAAAATACTTCCCAAAGGTCAGTGAATACCACGATCACAACACCAGAGGGAGCTCCACAAATCATGTAAAACCCAGATTCGGATCAAACAAGGGACTAAACACGTTTCGCAATTATGCCACATCAATGTGGAACGCCCTGCCTAAAGCTGTAAAGGAATGTGAATCACTACCCACCTTCAAAAACACTCTCAAAAAACACCTACGTGAGACTGCAATTCGAAACTGGCCCCTACAAATGTCCTAACCTAGTTGTACAGTAAATGACCAAGTAAGGCTTTGTCAATATTCAAATGTACAGTGTAAAATGTGTGTGTGTCCCCTTCCCAACCCCCCCCCCCCCCCCCCCCCCCCACCTCCAATGTACAGCCCTCACCCAACCCACCCAACCCCACCCAACCAACCTCCTCCAATGTACAGTTTCTATGCCAAATGTATATACACTCCTTTTCTGGACACTTTTGTATCACAAACAGTACTGTATTTGCAAATCTGATATGTCATAAATGTATAGATGTAGCAGTACTGTCTATCTGTATGTCATGTATGTCATATATGTTATGATGAATTGAAAATGGGGGACCCTGATGTAAACAAGTCGAAAGTCTTTCT
The DNA here is from genome assembly GCF_963971535.1 of Notolepis coatsorum. Classification (NCBI taxonomy): domain Eukaryota; kingdom Metazoa; phylum Chordata; class Actinopteri; order Aulopiformes; family Paralepididae; genus Notolepis; species Notolepis coatsorum. Next base: position 80,328 of record NC_140180.1, on the reverse strand, counting down.
CTGGTCTGCATCCCCTTAACAATTGTATGTATTGAGCTGTACTGTACTGTACCCATTCTGCAATCTGTTAATAAACTTTTCAATCAATCAATCAATCAATCAATGTTATTGCAGTCCAGCTCAATCGCCTTGGACTGAAGGAAGGCAGCCACTTGTTGCTCCGCAGAGTTTGAATCCAGCGCTCTCGGCCCATCATCCCCATTGACAGCTGTCACCGCCCGAGCGTTTGACCGGGGTTTGATTTGGAGCCCAGTGATAATAATGTCATTCATCCTGGTGTATTGCTCCAGGTCCTCCACTCTTCTCTCCAGAAAATTCATTCTCTGGT
>NC_140180.1:52500-77500 GCF_963971535.1 Notolepis coatsorum | reverse complement strand
GGAGAGTGGGTGCTGCAGTGTGTTGTTTGTTTAAAGTGAGTGTGTGCGTGTGGGTGTGTGTGCTGTGTGCTTTTGATGGTTGTTGCATAGTGTTTATTGTTCGTTTAGCAGCCTGATGGCCTGGGGATAGAAGCTTCTTCTGAGTCTTTCTGTGCTCGCCTTAAGACTCCGGTATCGCTTGCCTGACCGCAGCAGTTCAAAGAGGCAGTTGTTCGGGTGGCTCGAGTCCTTAATAATTCTCTTAGCCTTCCCCTTGCACCGCTTGTTGTAAATGTTCTGGAGGGTGGGGAGCCCCCCTCCAACTGTGCGTTCGGCTGAACGTGTCACTCTTTGTAGTCTGCTACGGTCTTGTGCAGTGCTATTCCCAAACCAGGAGGTGATGTTGCCAGTCAAGATGCTCTCTATTGTACATGAGTAGAAGTTCCTAAGGATCTTCTGACTGACTTGGAACTTCCTTAGGCGCCTGAGGAAGTAGAGGCGTTGTCGTGCCTTCTTCACAACACTGTCAATGTGTGTGGTCCATGTCAAGTCCTCGGATATGTGGGCTCCGAGGTACTTGAAACTGTTCACTCTCTCAACCGGTGCCCCGTCGATGCTGAGGGGGCTGTAGTCCTTGACCCCCGACCTTCTGAAGTCCACAATCATCTCTTTTGTTTTGCTGACGTTCAGGGAGAGGCAGTTCTCCTGACACCACTGTGACAGATTCTCTACCTCTTCCAGATAGGCCCTCTCGTCGTTGGCAGAGATCAGGCCCACCACTACTGTGTCATCAGCAAATTTGATGACTGTGTTGTTGTTCCGCTGTGCCACGCAGTCATGTGTGTACAGGGAGTAGAGGAGGGGGCTCAGAACACAGCCCTGGGGGGCCCCTATGTTGAGCGTGATGGATGAGGAGGTGCAGTTGCCTGCTCTTACCACCTGGGGTCTGCCCGTCAGGAAGTCCAAGACCCACTGGCAGAGGTCATAGTTCAAGCCCAGGTCCCTGAGCTTGGCTATGAGTTTGGAGGGGACTATGGTATTGAATGCTGAGCTGTAGTCGATGAACAGCATTCTCACATAGTTCCCCTGCCTCTTGTGCAGGTGTGATGCTGCTGTGTGCAGCACATGGGCTATGGCGTCCTCCGTGGACCTGTTGGGGCGGTATGCAAATTGCAGGGGGTCCAGGTTGATGGGGAGGGAGGAACAGATGTAGCCCTTCACTAGCTTCTCAAAGCACTTCATGGCTATGGAGGTGAGGGCTACAGGGCGGTAGTCGTTGAGGCAAGCGGGCGTAGATTTTTTGGGTACAGGGATAATAGTGGACTTCTTCAGACAGGTGGGGATGACAGCCTGTTCCAAGGACAGGTTGAAGATGTCAGTGAATACCGGGGCCAGTTGGTCGGCACAGACTTTTAGGACGCGGCCGGGGATGCCGTCAGGTCCTGCTGCCTTCCTGATATTCACTTTTTTAAAGATCCGTCTCACCTCATGCTCTGTTACCCTGAACACTGAGTCTCCATCAGCAGACCCCCCCCCCCCCCCCATTGCCGTGGTTTGTAGGCTGGTGTTTTTATTCACAGCCTCAAACCTCGCATAGAAGGAATTGAGATCATTTGCTAAGGAGATGTCACTGTTCAGCTTGAGGGAGGTGCCTTTGTAATCTGTCATTGTTCTGAGGCCCTGCCACATGCCTCTAGAGTCAGCCTGTTCAAACTGAAGTTCAACTTTATCCATGTAACGCCGTTTTGCCTCTATTACTGCTCTCCTGACGTTGTATCTTGCCATCTTGAGTTCTTCCATGTTGCCTGTCACCAGCCCGGTGTTGTATGCTGATGTGCGCACTTTCAGAGCCTCATGAGATCATCAGACTGACCCCTGGTGAACCTTGTTCTACTGGTGTATAAAACAGCTCAGAATAGGAGAAGACTCCCACTCAGATCCCTCAAGGACACAGGAGCCTCAGCTAGACTAGAGATACATCACTCATCTACAGCTTCTCTGTGGTTCTATTCAGTGTTACCACTAGTTCAGCGGTCCAGCTCCAGCACCTCTGCTCTCCACCATGAAGACTCTACGTCTGGGTCTCTGTATCCTGGCTCTGCTGGCCTCTGCCTTGGCACAGGTAAATATGGTGTAGAATAAATAGTATGATTTAGTTATATTATATATTATATAGAATACAACATTCCTAACTCAGACTTCTTAAAATATATGCAAATTCAAAGCACTTTAAGTTCACTTACTAAAGAAAACAAGTTAAGCTTTGAAATGACAGAATTGGAAGAAAAACGAACTACCTCATCCACAATTAAAGGTAAAATCAGTGAACTATATGAAATTCTAACTAATGAATGCCAAACAGTCTTCCCAGCTCTATTAAGATGCTGGGAGACGGACCTGGCAACGAAATTTGAAGAAAACAATTGGCAAGATATCTGTGATCGAACTTTCTTTCCCTTTACAAGCAATAAGATCAAAGAAAGTCATTTCAAATTTATTCATAAATTCTACCTTACTCATGTAAAAATGCACAAAATCTCGAAAGAAAACTCACCAAATTGCCCAAGATGTAAAGCAATAAGATCAAAGAAAGTCATTTCAAATTTATTCATAAATTCTACCTTACTCCTGTAAAAATGCACAAAATCTCGAAAGAAAACTCACCAAATTGCCCAAGATGTAAAATTAAAGAAGGAACATGTCTGCATATGTTCTGGCAATGTAGCAAATTGAAGCATTTCTGGAACAAGATCCACTTATTTACTAAATCTGTCATGGAGTTGGAATTTGAGTTATCACCATGTGTCTATCTATTAAATAATATAACAAACTGCCACTTAGACCAAAAGAAATGCAGACTGTTGGTATACATAACATATTTTGCAAAGAAATGTATACTTCTTCTATGGAAAAATGAAATCGCACCAACATTCAATATGTTCATAGAACAAATATCTCAGTTTCTTCCCTTAGAAAAGATAACGCTTGAAAAGCACAACCAGGGTCACTTATTTCAAGAACTCTGGAATCCACTCTATACTCAACTGGAAACTCATAATGTAGTCCTATAAATGTGTCATATCTAATATAACAGATGTGGAGTTTTAGCAGATTAGATGAGCTGATCTGTTGAGGCTCTTGGTCTGCGTGTAAGTGCCTGGCTGCCCCTACGGGGTCGGGTCTGGGAACGGGAGCTGAACACGCAGCGGCCCGCACCCTTCTCTGTCGGAGTAGCCATCGATAAGCGGGTGTGAGCAACTGGGTGCTATAAACTGTCACTGTTTACAATACCGACATTTGCACTTTTATTCCTTATTCCTTATTTACTTATGATTTACCTACTGTCCCTTTATTTTATTTTATTTTACTTTATTTTTATTATTATTATTTTCTTTTTTTTGTTGTCTAATTGTTTATTTGTGTGTATGTGGGCAAGTGTATGTGTGTGTGTGTGTGTATGCCTGTATGCGCGTGTACGTGTGTGTATGTCCCAGTGTGTGTGAGTGTGAGTGAGAGATGGGAGAATGGATTGAGAGGGGAGCACAAGGAAAATTGTTCAAAATTGTTCATGAGAGTGACACTGAACATTCTGTACATCTGTCGATTGAATGTGAAACCTCATGAAAAATAAAAAGATTTAAAACTAAATATTATAATAAAATAGAAATTAGATAGTATATAGAAGTATAATACATTATATAAGTGTGTGTGTGTGCGGGTGTGTGTGTGTGTGTAAATGAATGAACCTAAATATGTAGTTTGACTGATAGATAGACAAAATGGGTTTATTTATGTTGATTTAATTTGGTTGTGTTGATGTTAATTTTTTTTAATTTTTTTTTTTGCAAAATGGGTATATTCTGTTTGGTTTTACACAATATGTCTATCTGTGTGTTGTGTGTGTGTAGGGGCAGGTATATATAAGATTTTTTCTTCTTCCTGTTCCTTTCGGCCATGGTATTTTGTGAATTATATGAATATGTACTGTTGGACTGTGGTAATTCCATGTACGAATAAATAAATGATGATGATGAGTATGATACTCTGTAGGCTACCGATTTATCATTGATCATTATGTTTGAATGACAGACGAGGGGTGGCTTTTCAATCTAATACATCTTAATCGTGAAAGATGACTTGAAAATCATCTATGAATGAACTGCTATAACTAGGTTTCAAGTTTTTCAAGTTTCTTTAATAGTTGTCATACAGAAGTACAGAATACTTTCATACAGAATAGGGTTAGGAGGACTAGGGTCTCCGTTAAAAAGAGCGCGAGACAGATGCAGTGGATGATGATGCAGTTTGGAGAAAGACATGTGTTCACATTTGCGGAGCCTGCAATTGGTTTACAAAACATATCAACTACAACAACGACAACAACTACGGCGAAACAGTAACCTTGCAGGCAGCTCTGTAGCCTCTAACAGTGTTCCAGGGAGGGAACCAGTTCTCTCTCTCTTTCTCTCTCTCGCTCTGACTTTCAACTGTGTGTATTAGTACGTCATCTAGTGTGTATTAGTATGTCATCTAGTGTGTATTAGTACGTCATCTAGTGTGTATTAGTACGTCATCTAGTGTGTATTAGTACGTCATCTAGTGTGTATTAGTACGTCATCTAGTGTGTATTAGTATGTCATCTAGTGTGTATTAGTGCATGGATCTTGGTTTTAGAGGGATGTCTCTTTATCTCTTTATTTCAGATCCCCATTAGTCACTGCCTCAGCAGTGACTATTCTTCCTGGGGTCTGGATACAAACATATAAAAATTAAACAAGAATAATCAATAAAACAACATAAAAAACTAAACAAATATCAATTAAAAACCAATAAAATATACAAACAATTATAGAACATTAAACCAATCTAAATCAGACATACAAACAAATATGTATGCCACATTTTCTAATATAGAACAATAACAAATATACAAACATATAGAACAAATCAAATATCAATAAAACAACAAATATCAATAAAACAACAAACGGAGACATCTCAGAGAAGACTAAAACGTGCTCAAAAACAGCACAACATTCCATACACTAATACTGTAATACTCCTCATAACCACGAGACAAAGACATTCCAAATCAACACATAACCCAACACAAGAACCAATTTATTAGACACAGATTAGACCCAACCAAAATCAATCTCTTTCTGCATTACAGCCACTCTTAGTCTCCTCTTGAATCCCACCTTACTGGTAATTGAAACCAAATATTGTGGAGGTCTATTCCAGTAGGACATTGCCCTGTACATTACAGTCTTCTTTAAGGCTTCAGTTCTGGGTCTCGGCAGGGCGAACCGACCCCTCAAGGCTTGTCTAGTGCCGTAGCCATGACCATCACTAATAAGCACCAGCTGCAAAAAGAGGCACACAGGTTTATGTAAAGTATAAATATTTCTCTGACTATATCACAGAAAATACTTTGGACGTCTGTAAGCTTACTTGGGGAATTTACACATGGGGGAATAGGCACACTGCTGTGTGACATGCTAATCTCACTTTAGATGTCCGTTTTGACCCCACATTGATTGAAATGGTGTTTCCTTTGCCAGGTCCTAGAACCAGCGCTCTGGGGAGATCTTTTATTTTTAGAGCATTAACTCTGTGGACATATACTTATCATTTCTATGTCCTCAAAAAAGTATAATAATCAAAAAAGTGAAAAAAAAAAAAAAAAAAACTCTGTGGAATGGCCTGCCTCGGAACCTCTGCTGCATTTACAGTAGATTCACTTTTAAAAATAATCTTAAATTGTTTTTAAATTGTTTTTAACACTGTAAAGTAATTTTTTGTTTTTGTTTTACACTAATGTAATTTTAGCTATATTAATTGTTACAGTAGGTTCATTATGCATTGTGTGTACTGACTTTTAATAATTTTGTTTTTTGCAATAGTGATTGTTTTTGTGTGTTTTTTTGTGTGTGTGGACCCCAGGAAGACTAGCTGGTTGCTATCGCACCAGCTAATGGGGATCCCTAATAAAATAAAATAAAATAAAATCCTCACTCTGAGGAATCCTCACTAATCTACGAACTGTTGATTGTACTGTAGCACTGTTTTACTCTGTCCATTCTATTGTATTGCACTGCACTGTTGCATAATTGATTGAAATGGTGTTTCCTCACTCTGATTAGTCTCCAGCAACTGAACCAACTCCAGCCACGACAACTACCCAAACTCCAACCACTACTACAACCATGGCTCCACCCACTACTACAACCATGGCTCCAACCACTCCTACAACCATGGCTCCAACCACTACTACAACCCTGGCTCCAACCACTCCTACAACCCTGGCTCCAACCACTACTACAACCATGGCTCCAACCACTACTACAACCATGGCTCCAACCACTACTACAACCATGGCTCCAACCACTCCTACAACCATGGCTCCAACCACTACTACAATCATGGCTCCAACCACTACTACAACCATGGCTCCAACCACTACTACAACCATGGCTCCAACCACTACTACAACCATGGCTCCAACCACTACTACAACCATGGCTCCAACCACTCCTACAACCCTGGCTCCAACCACTACTACAACCATGGCTCCAACCACTACTACAACCATGGCTCCAACCACTCCTACAACCATGGCTCCAACCACTACTACAACCATGGCTCCAACCACTACTACAACCATGGCTCCAACCACTACTACAACCATGGCTCCAACCACTCCTACAACCATGGCTCCAACCACTACTACAACCCTGGCTCCAACCACTCCTACAACCCTGGCTCCAACCACTCCTACAACCATGGCTCCAACCACTCCTACAACCATGGCTCCAACCACTCCTACAACCCTGGCTCCAACCACTACTACAACCATGGCTCCAACCACTACTACAACCATGGCTCCAACCACTCCTACAACCATGGCTCCAACCACTCCTACAACCATGGCTCCAACCACTCCTACAACCCTGGCTCCAACCACTACTACAACCATGACTCCAACCACTACTACAACCCTGGCTCCAACCACTACTACAACCATGACTCCAACCACTACTACAACCATGACTCCAACCACTACTACAACCCTGGCTCCAACCACTACTACAACCATGACTCCAACCACTACTACAACCCTGGCTCCAACCACTCCTACAACCATGGCTCCAACCACTCCTACAACCCTGGCTCCAACCACTACTACAACCATGGCTCCAACCACTCCTACAACCATGGCTCCAACCACTCCTACAACCCTGGCTCCAACCACTACTACAACCATGACTCCAACCACTACTACAACCCTGGCTCCAACCACTACTACAACCATGGCTTCAACCACTACTATAACCATGGCTTCAACCACTCCTACAACCCTGGCTTCAACCACTACTACAACCATGGCTCCAACCACTACTACAACCCTGGCTCCAACCACTCCTACAACCCTGGCTCCAACCACTCCTACAACCCTGGCTCCAACCACTACTCCAACCATGGCTTCAACCACTCCTACAACCATGGCTCCAACCACTACTACAACCATGGCTCCAACCACTCCTACAACCCTGGCTCCAACCACTACTACAACCATGACTCCAACCACTACTACAACCCTGGCTCCAACCACTCCTACAACCCTGGCTCCAACCACTACTCCAACCATGGCTTCAACCACTCCTACAACCCTGGCTCCAACCACTCCTACAACCCTGGCTCCAACCACTACTACAACCATGGCTCCAACCACTACTACAACCCTGGCTCCAACCACTACTACAACCATGGCTCCAACCACTACTACAACCCTGGCTCCAACCACTCCTACAACCATGGCTCCAACCACTACTACAACCCTGGCTCCAACCACTACTACAACCCTGGCTCCAACCACTACTACAACCATGGCTCCAACTACTACTACAACCCTGGCTCCAACCACTCCTACAACCATGGCTCCAACCACTACTACAACCATGGCTCCAACCACTCCTACAACCATGGCTCCAACCACTCCTACAACCATGGCTCCAACCACTCCTACAATCATGGCTCCAACCACTCCTACAACCCTGGCTCCAACCACTACTACAACCATGGCTCCAACCACTACTACAACCATGGCTCCAACCACTCCTACAACCATGGCTCCAACCACTCCTACAACCATGGCTCCAACCACTACTCCAACCATGGCTCCAACCACTACTACAACCATGGCTCCAACCACTACTACAACCATGGCTCCAACCACTACTACAACCCTGGCTCCAACCACTCCTACAACCATGGCTCCAACCACTCCTACAACCATGGCTCCAACCACTCCTACAACCATGGCTCCAACCACTCCTACAATCATGGCTCCAACCACTCCTACAACCCTGGCTCCAACCACTACTACAACCATGGCTCCAACCACTACTACAACCATGGCTCCAACCACTCCTACAACCATGGCTCCAACCACTCCTACAACCATGGCTCCAACCACTACTCCAACCATGGCTCCAACCACTACTACAACCATGGCTCCAACCACTACTACAACCATGGCTCCAACCACTCCTACAATCATGGCTCCAACCACTCCTACAACCCTGGCTCCAACCACTACTACAACCATGGCTCCAACCACTACTCCAACCATGGCTCCAACCACTACTACAACCATGGCTCCAACCACTCCTACAACCCTGGCTCCAACCACTACTACAACCATGGCTCCAACCACTACTCCAACCATGGCTCCAACCACTACTACAGCCATGACTCCAACCACTACTACAACCATGGCTCCAACTACTACTACAACCATGGCTCCACCCACTACTACAACCCTGGCTCCAACCACTACTACAACCATGGCTCCAACCACTACTACAACCCTGGCTCCAACCACTCCTACAACCCTGGCTCCAACCACTACTACAACCCTGGCTCCAACCACTCCTACAACCCTGGCTCCAACCACTCCTACAACCATGGCTCCAACCACTACTACAACCCTGGCTCCAACCACTCCTACAACCCTGGCTCCAACCACTACTACAACCCTGGCTCCAACCACTACTACAACCCTGGCTCCAACCACTACTACAACCATGGCTCCAACCACTCCTACAACCATGGCTCCAACCACTACTACAACCATCACTCCAACCACTACTACAACCATGGCTCCACCCACTCCTACAACCATGGCTCCAACCACTACTACAACCATGGCTCCAACCACTACTACAACCATGGCTCCAACCACTACTACAACCATGGCTCCACCCACTCCTACAACCATGGCTCCAACCACTACTACAACCATGGCTCCAACCACTACTACAACCATGGCTCCAACCACTACTACAACCATGGCTCCAACCACTACTACAACCATGGCTCCAACCACTACTACAACCATGACTCCAACCACTACTACAACCATGGCTCCACCCACTCCTACAACCATGGCTCCAACTACTCCTACAACCATGGCTCCAACCACTCCTACAACCATGGCTCCAACCACTACTACAACCCTGGCTCCAACCACTACTACAACCCTGGCTCCAACCACTACTACAACCATGGCTCCAACCACTCCTACAACCATAGCTCCAACCACTCCTACAACCCTGGCTCCAACCACTACTACAACCATGGCTCCACCCACTCCTACAACCATGGCTCCAACTACTCCTACAACCATGGCTCCAACCACTACTCCAACCCTGGGTCCAACCACTACTACAACCATGGCTCCAACCACTCCTACAACCATGGCTCCAACCACTCCTACAACCATGGCTCCAACCACTACTACAACCATGGCTCCAACCACTCCTACAACCATGACTCCAACCACTACTACAACCATGGCTCCAACCACTCCTACAACCATGGCTCCAACCACTACTCCAACCCTGGCTCCAACCACTACTACAACCCTGGCTCCAACCACTACTACAACCATGGCTCCAACCACTACTACAACCATGGCTCCAACCACTCCTACAACCATGACTCCAACCACTACTACAACCATGGCTCCAACCACTACTACAACCATGGCTCCAACCACTACTACAACCATGGCTCCAACCACTACTACAACCATGGCTCCAACCACTACTACAACCATGGCTCCAACCACTACTACAACCATGGCTCCAACCACTACTACAACCATGGCTCCAACCACTCCTACAACCATGGCTCCAACCACTACTACAACCATGGCTCCAACCACTCCTACAACCATGGCTCCAACCACTACTACAACCATGGCTCCAACCACTACTACAACCATGGCTCCAACCACTACTACAACCATGGCTCCAACCACTACTACAACCATGGCTCCAACCACTACTACAACCATGGCTCCAACCACTACTACAACCATGGCTCCAACCACTACTACAACCCTGGCTCCAACCACTACTACAACCATGGCTCCAACCACTACTACAACCATGGCTCCACCCACTCCTACAACCATGGCTCCAACCACTACTACAACCCTGGCTCCAACCACTACTACAACCATGGCTCCAACCACTACTACAACCATGGCTCCAACCACTACTACTACAACCCTGGCTCCAACCACTACTACTACAACCATAGCTTCAACCACTACTACAACCATGGCTCCAACCAGGGCCGCCTCAGGGGGCGTGCGAGCAGTGCGGCCACACAGGGCCTCACGGAGAGGGGGGCCTCGCAAAAAAACCACTACTACAACCATGGCTCCAACAACTACTACAACCCAAGCTCCAACCACTACTACAACCCAAGCTCCCACCAATAAAACAACCCAAGCTCCCACCAATACTACAACCCAAGCGCCCACCACAGTTCCGACCCTCCCTACGACAACAATCCCCAAAACGACCACGCACAATGGAAGCCCCGGAGTCGAGGTATCTTTGTGGGGCTCTGTGGCTGCAGTGTTGCTGTGCTTACTGTGGCAGTGAGTAGCCTGGTGCCATGTCTAGCTACGCAGATGTACTGCATGGGCAAAACAATTATTATCTTTTATTTGCTTTTAACATTTCATTTACATACAGTTTACATACATACAAAATGCAAGTTATAAATATATAAATTACATTTCCTAACTAAACAATTACTAACCCTTCCCCGACCCTTCCTAGTACAAAAAATACTATCAAATGCATGATTTACTTTAAGACCATGATTGTCTGTGCTACTACCTGAATAAAATAATAAACATGACAAAAAAAAAAAAAAAAAAAAAAAAAAACAGGCAGACAAATATAGAATATAAAAAGACAACATCCACAAACTCTGTTATGCTTCAATTAGCTCTCTCCAGTTCTATACCCATATTTGGTATGTAATCCATTGCCCGACCCCAGATCTTCTGAAAGTGTATTATTTTTCCTTTCACATTATACATGATTTTTTCAGGTGTGCAATAGGATAGGAGTTCTGCCCACCATTGTTTAGTCGGGGGAGGGGGTTCAGATTTCCAATGACAAAGAATAAATTTTTTTGCAGCAGACATTGCTAACAGGATACATTTCTTTTCAAAGTTGTCAAAGTTACTCAACATAGAGATATCACCCAAAATAGCTATTTGTGCGTCAGGAGTCATCGTTTTTCCAATAATTTTTGAAAGTTGTTCAAATATAAATTTCCAGTAATAATTTAACTTCCGGCAATTCCAGAACGTGTGGATTAGGTCCCCTTTAGCATGTTGACATCGAAGACAATTGGGTGATGTCTCGTGGCTAAATTGATATAATCTGTGAGGTGTATAATAAATTCTGTGTAGTATATTAAATTGAGTTAACCTATGGTTGGTATTTGTTAAAGTTGTTTGGGAGTTCTGGAGCAATGACTGCCATTCTTTCATGGTATATTTGTGTTTAATGTCTTTTTCCCATTTATCTTTTTGTTGTAGCATCTTATCATCTTTCTGTTCAGTGTTCATCAGTGTGTAGATTTTAGATATCATGCCCTTTGATGTTTTTGTAGTGTTAAACAGTTTCTCTATTGGTGTTTCAGACATATGGGGATAGCTATAACTGTTATTTTTTACCCAGTTCCGTATCTGTAGGTATTTAAAAAAGATGGATGAAGGTAAATTATATTTCGCTCTCAGGGAATTAAAAACAGACTTGATGAAGAGTAAACTGGAAGACTGATCAAAGCCAAGGTGTCTGAAGAACCAACCAGCTAAAATGTTTCATGTAAGATGCTAATGATTGTCTAAGGCTGCAGTTCTCACCCCAGGAGGTCGCAAGATGACCCTGGGTAAAGATATACGAAAATATATACTGTCCATATACCTACATCATCATGTTCAGAAACCTTGCTACAGAAGCGTTTTCCTTGTGAAATAAGGAATATTTGCTAATTATTAATCAAGTGAAATTGAAAAGGGAACTACTGATCATTATTTAGTGTCATGTCGTAGCTGTGGTGGATCCGGACTCTTCAATTATATCGTAGACGGATCTTCTGATCAATATAGGTTTAATAGTAAAAAATAAATAGTACAAAGTACATGTAGGATCAAATTTGCTTGGCTAAGAGGAGTGATCTCATCAAGAGAAGGAGACAATGGGTCTCATTCCCGAACGAAGTTACGACAAAATATTTCGTCTTAGCCAGATTTCGGCCCATTTAAGACATATTAGGGCTGGGAGCGCGAGTCCCCAAACTTTCCTGAGATCTTATTTGATCGTGGCTGAGAGAAGATTTAAGAGTGCTGAGGAGCACACTTAAATATGCTCTCAGCCCACGATCAAATCTCATGATTGATTGACTAATTTAAAATGTTATTATAACTTGACAGACTGTGTTCTCATAGTGATTCCTTCATGTCAACGCTACAGGCCTCCTTGGAATTAATTACTTAATCATAATTAAAATAAATATGACAATATTTGTACGATAAGAAATTACGCATTTGATGTCGGAAAAATAAATAATATGGATTCATCTGATCACAGGGCAGCTGCTTAACCATATCTGAACCAGCTATTTTGGACAAATGTATAATTACTTTAATTACTCAGATATTCAAACACAATTATGCAATTATTGTGAAATGATTGAAAATAATAATAATGTAATGCCTTCTGTGGAATTTGTATTTCTTATTTGTAGATTTCAACTGAGACATTGAATAATAACATGATGTAAATCTGATACACAGAGTGTGTGACGTCTGGATTAAATGCTGTAAAGGAACGAGCCAACATGATGGTAGATTTGCTTACCGCTTACCTCTTCTGAGCCACTTCCATTCATTGTGCTAAGCTATAGTGTAGCCGGATAGCTTTCCTCTGAACACACAGAGAGGAAATTGGTATCCATCTTCTTGTCTGACTCTGAAGAAGACGGTATGTGCATTCCCATGATGTTGGCATGTTCCTTTAATGGTTTGAGGTGATGGGTGTATGAACACACAATAAAGAGTGGGAAAAGTATTTGTGGGGTTGTGTCTAGTGTGAGCATTCTGTGAATAGGTGTGTGTCAACTGTGTGTGTACGGTATGTGTGTGTGTGTGTGTGTGTGTGTGTGTGTGTGTGTGTGTGTGTGTGTGTGTGTGTGTGTGTGTGTGTGTGTGTGTGTGTGTGTTTTTCAGGAACACTGTCTTTTCGTCTCAACCTGTTTTCTTATACAAACAAATTGTCAGATGCAGTCAGGTTCATTCTTATTTTACTAGGTCAGCCGATGATGGACAGATTATGTTACCACGTCCAAAATCAAATGCTTTAAAGAGGACTGTTGTTTATCGTGCCATCAATCATTGGAATAACTGCCCAATGAACATAACGCTGCTGGCGGGACAAAACCTCATAACTCCAAAAACCCAACTTTTCAGCAGATGAAAAAGATGAACACAGATTTGAGGGCGAATAGAGTTAGGAGGTTTAGACAGATGATCGGTTTAATGCTTTCCCATAGTTTAAACTTTGTAAAACCCACACACACATATGGAGGATGATCTACGGAGTTGATTTATATATTAAACAAATTTAGTTATGAGGTTTTGTCCCGCCAGCAGCGATAAGAAATTGAATAGCAAAGTGTCTTTCAAATACCACCTGAGAATGCACTACTTAAATATGTGAGCAAAATATTCTGATGTTTATAATGATGTCTACAATGTTTTACTGTTTTTAGATTATCATTGTTAATTAAGTGAATTGTGATTGTCATATGTATCTCATGTATTGTTATGTTTTGTGTTTTGTGTTGTCTTTCTGTGTGGACCCCAGGAAGACTAGCTCGCCACAATAAACTTGACCTGAGATTGTGTTTTTGGATTACATGTAATTTTCGGTCATGCTGTGGAGTTCTTCCCCTGTGTGTGTGTGTTGTGGCGTGTAGGTTATTATGGCAAAGCATAATCAAACCAGCTAGGACAAGCAAAGTGAAAGATAACATTGGAATGGAAAGTCCCTCAATCATTATTGTTGGCAGAATCACAGCGCCACCCGCTGGACAGAACTGTGTATCTCAGAAATCACCTGATGAGTGTTGTTTGCTCGCTCGCTCTCTCTCTGAATGAATGAAAACTTTATTTAACAGATTGCAGAATGGGTACAATACAGTACGGCTCAATACACACAATTGTTAAGGGGGTGCAGACCAGAGAAATACTTTTGTCTTGTTTACATCAGGGTCCCCCATTTTCAATCAATGGGTGATGTGAAGTGATGGGCGACCCTGATGTAAACAAGACAAACGTCTTTCTCTGGTCTGCATCGCCTTCAATGTTTGCATATATTGATTTGTACACCCACACAACAACAAGCCCGTTCACACCAGTCGTATTCGCACACGTTAACGATCCGACTCAGTATCCAACGGGTGGCCGCCCGCCATGTAAACCAGACAGCATTGTGGGTAATCGAGATGGGCGCAGTTGTTGTAAGTTAATATAAGTTAATAAGTAGATTAGTTTAACTTGTGATCTCTGACTGATCAGTAAGTCCAGTCTAACCTTTTAGAGACGTCCAGATGCTTCCCTATATTTAGAACGAGACGCACCATGACTCAAGACGTCTAAGCGAGTAGGGTCCAGCTGCAGACTCGGAGCCTCGGTCCAGATTGGAACTTCCGCCCAGCCACAGGACTATTAGTCCTGTGACAGGGCAATGCGCTGATTGGCGGAAAGTACGGAAGTATCTCGAAGTACGTCTGACGTATCTCGAATTACGTCTGACGTTTCTCTACGTTAGCGAACATTAAACGTTGTATTTAACGACTCGACTCAAATTCGAGATGCCGACGACGATCCGTGACTTCCACCAGTACCGTGAGAACATCACATCAACTGATGGGGTGGTCTTGTACAAGGACAGGGTGATTATACCACTCTCTCTCCGCAGAGAAGTGCTGAGCGCCCTACACGCTGCCCACCAGGGCGTATCGATGATGACCGCCCGTGCAGAATCCTCTGTGTTCTGGCCAGGCATGTCGGCTGACATCAGCGCCACTCGGAGGAACTGCGAGCACTGCCACCGGATGGCACCTTCACAGCCTGGAGCGCCGCCAACCCCGCCGATCCCAGTTGTTTACCCTTTTCAGGCGGTGTGTTCGGACTTCTTCATGCACAGGGGCGTGCACTACCTCGTGACGGTGGACCGGTACTCAAACTGGCCGATCATCTCGAAGGCGACGGGGGGCGCCGCCGGCCTCATAAATCACCTACGTCGGGCCTTTGTGACGTACGGGACGCGTGAATATTAAAGGCAACCAACTTGTGTTCAGCTTTTCGTTCAGCGTTTCTCTGATTGGCCACACGGCCACGTGACCGCCCGCCCCCTTTTGCCGCGAGCGCGGCAGAGGTCCCAAATGAAATGAATGAAGCGCGGAGCATAATGTATAATGTTATTTCGCGTTTGTAACGTCATAACATCAGTGGAGGCTGCTGACTGATTAATAATAAGCTCTCTTTTTACACCCATGGGCCATGTGGAACACCTTTCTAAAAAGTTGAAAGTAAAAATATGTATAGAAACAAATCATGCTTTTCTGCTGCCAGTAAGAAGACCATTGTACAATAATCCACAATTATGTCTGTATTTGATTATGGTGAAATTATGTACATGCATGCCTCTCCCTCCACCTGAAAGCCCATCCACGCTGTGTATCATAGAGCACTGGGTTTTATCACTGGAGATACATTTCTCACTCACCATTGTATTTTATATTACGTTACGAGTTAATCAGTCAGCAGCCTCCACTGATGTTATGGCGTTACAAACGCGAAATAACATTATACATTATGCTCCGCGAAATAAAGAGAGCTTATTATTAATCAGTCAGCAGCCTCCACTGATGTTATGCCGTTACAAACGCGAAATAACATTATACATTATGCTCCGCGCTTCATTCATTTCATTTGGGACCTCTGTCGCTTGCAGGGACCTCTGCCGCGCTCGCGGAAAAAGGGGGCGGGGCGTCGTGGCCAATCAGAGAAAAGCTGAACACAAGTTGGTTGCCTTTAATATTCACGCGTACGGGACGCCAGAAGAGCTCACATCAGACGGGGGCCCAGAGTTCACCTCCACCGAGACCAGGTCATTTCTATACAGATGGGGCGTACACCACCGCCTCTCATCTGTGGCCTTCCCCCACAGCAACTGCCGCGCTGAGATTGGGGTAAAGACAATGAAACGCCTTATCACACCGGCCCAAAGGGGGAGCTTGACACAGATGCTGTGCAGAGAGCGATCCTGCAATATCGTGACACCTGACCCTGACACGAAAATATCTCCGGCAATGTGTGTCTTCGGCCGCCCGATACGTGACTTCATCCAGGTTGTACCTGGGAAGTACAGACCACACGAGACCTGGCGGGAGACACTGACGGCAAGGGAGGAGGTTCTCCGCAAACGCCACATCCGCACAGCGGAGGCCTGGGCAGAGCACACAAAACGCCTCCCGCCACTCATGGTAGGGGACATGGTCCGTGTACAGAACCAGACAGGGCCCTACCCCAACAAATGGGACAGGACTGGCAGTGTTGTGGAGGTACGCCAGCATGACCAATACGTGGTCAAGGTCGACGGCTCGGGCAGAGTCACACTTCGGAACAGGAGGTTCCTGAGCAGGTTCAGCCCTGTTCGCAACAACCTTCCACCTCCTCGATCAATTTACGACGACCTGGCGACCCGTGTCACCGTACCACCAGCACTCGTTGTGACACCACGTCTGCCTGACCCCAACTGCGACCTTGTGTCCCCCACATCGCCACCGGTACTCACGTTGGCGAGCCAACTCCGGCGCGGGACGCCGCCTGCTTCGCACACGGTCCTTCAGGCGTCACCACCGGCCCCTTTGGACCCGGGAGCCGATCCCCCACCGGGGCCCACTGTGTCGTCCCCTGCACCTAGGGCGGACTTACGCCGATCCACCAGGGCGACCAGAGTGCCTGCCTGGCACAGGGACTATTCCATGGGCTAGTCACATAATGGACACATGATGGGTTATACAGGTATTTGTCCACGTTTTTGTGTGTTTGTTTATTATTATTTCTCAGCCTTTACACAGTATGTTACAGACTCTGGGGGAGATAGAGAATATCTAGACAGCGCCTCTATAACAGACGGTCCTGCACAGTAGCGCAGCGACCGGAACAGGAAGTTGAGACGCTACTTGTAAATACACCTGCAGTCGTCCGAGACTTATTTGTATATTGTTTTCTTCTTTATTAAACTGGATGGAACAAATGGAATATCGTTCTTATTTAGTATTCATAAAATAATATAAATTCAGCAGCATGGGGAGGGCCGGGGGGAGGGGAGGTACAGGTAGTAGAAGACATAGAGGTACAGGTCACATAATTATAGTACAGTGGAGAAGTAAAAATAGAATAAAAAGGCAGTGTAAACAATATACAATATTTTAACTCTAATAATAACATGCCTCGCGGGCTCATTATAATACGAGAGCCGTGGGTCTGCATTGTATAGAGCGGCTCCCCCGGCCGTATTCAAGCGCTGGAGCGCTTTGCGATGGATCAAACTGTATTAATATAGTAGTAATAATAGTAGTTGGCTAGTTGCGCGCTTCTGGCCACCTCCCGCAGTGCGCGCATACACACATACTGTCTGTAGCTATACAGTACGTGCAAAATTAGTTGTCAAGAGCCAATCGCACAGGTTGCCTCATCTCATCTGGCTCTGCAAATAGATCTAGAGTCTGAATATCATATATAGCCTGCTGATGATCTCTCTCTCTCTCGAGTCAAATCCATTCTGAGAACGGAATGCAGTGCCCGCGAGTGACGAGGGTCTTGATTGATTGATTGATTGAAAATTGTATTAACAGATCATGCTGGACCCAAGGCCTTTGACACTGTCAATCACTCCATTCTTGATTGAACATTTTATTAACAGATTGCAGAATGGGTACAGTACAGTACAGCTCAATACACACAATTGTTAAGATGTGTTTGTAGTATGGACTATGGCTCATAATTGGGGCTTTAGATAGGAAACAACATTGTGCTTCCCTTTTTATTGATTTTTCAAAGGCATTTGATACAGTGGACCATAATATAATGAAGCATAGGCTAATTAATGTAGGACTGTCTGACTCTGCTGTTGGCTGGTTCTGTAATTATCTTGCTGACAGGACTCAATGTGTTCAGGCTGATGGTTTTTATTCTGATGTTTTATCTGTCCACAAGGGGGTGCCACAAGGTTCTGTTCTAGGACCATTGTTATTTACAATCTATATCAATAATCTAGGCAAAAATGTTCCAGATGCAAACTTTCATTTTTATGCTGATGACACTGTCATTTACTGTTGTGCTAATACGTTGACAAAAGCTCTGGAAAGTTTGCAAAATACGTTTAAAGAAATAGAATCCCAACTTCAGCAACTAAAGCTTGTTTTAAATCCGGAAAAAACAAAAATTATGATTTTTACTAAATCCAAAACAAAAATGCCTTGTCTTGCCTCTATACACACATCGCAAGGCATTCTTATTCAGATTGTGTCGACTTTTAAATACCTTGGCTTTTTACTTGATGACAGCTTGTCTTTTAAACCACACGTTGAAAGCCTGGTCAAGAGGCTAAAAGTGAGGTTGGGTTTCTTTTTCAGAAACAAATCGTGCTTTTCTTTTAATGCAAAGAAGCAACTAGTTGCTGCCACTTTTTTTACCAGTATTAGATTATGGTGATGTTTTATACATGAATGCCTGGTCCACCTCACTACACATGTTGGACACTGCTTACCATGGTGTATTAAGATTTATTTCTGGATATAGATCACTTACCCATCATTGCACTCTGTATGCTAAAGTTAACTGGCCGTCCTTGACTGCCCGTAGACTGCTTCATTGGTACACCTTCATTTATAAAGCAATTATTGGTCAGCTCCCTTTTTACCTCGGTTCATACCTCACCATCACATCAAACCCATTTTACAGCTTACGATCCCAGGACTATTTAGATGCCTCAGTACCCAGAACCCGCACAGAGTTTGGGAAAAGGGCCTTCATGTTCTCTGCTCCCTCTGCCTGGAATGGACTTCAAAAAACTTTGAAACTGCACGCCCTCACTATCATATCTGATTTTAAAGTTCAAATTAAGGGCATTTTAAAGAATGAGATGGGAGAATGTCGCTGCTTCACTGCATAATGTGCTGTTATATTTTATGTTTTTAACCTGACCTTCTCTCCCCAGCAACCTCCTGCAGGGCCTCACCTTCCATCCTCTTTCTACCTTTTTGCCCTACCCTCCAATCTCCCCCCAGTCCCATTCAATCTGATTTGCTGCAGCTCAAATGTAGCCCCTTGTTGCCCCACTTTGCCTTTTATGTCTCTGTCTGTGTTTTGTGTATTTTTGTATGTTTGTTTTTTGTTTTTGCTGCCATTTTGGCCAGGTCTTGCTCGAAAAAGAGATCTTTGATCTCAAGTGACTACCTGGTAAAATAAAAAAAATATGTGTTTGTAGTATGGACTATGGCTCTTTAACATGTGTTTATAGTATGGACTATGGCTCTTTAAGATGTGTTTGTAGTGAACTATGGCTCTTTAAGATGTGTTTGTAGTGAACTATGACTATTTAAGGTGTGTTTGTAGTGAACTATGACTCTTTAAGATGTGTTTGTAGTGAACTATGACTCTTTAAGATGTGTTTGTAGTGAACTATGGCTCTTTAAGATGTGTTTGTAGTGAACTATGGCTCTTTAAGATGTGTTTGTAGTGAACTATGACTCTTTAAGATGTGTTTGTAGTGGACTATGACTCTTTAAGATGTGTTTGTAGTGAACTATGACTCTTTAAGATGTGTTTGTAGTGAACTATGACTCTTTAAGATGTGTTGTAGTGAACTATGACTCTTTAAGATGTGTTTGTAGTGAACTATGGCTCTTTAAGATGTGTTTGTAGTGAACTATGGCTCTTTAAGATGTGTTTGTAGTGAACTATGACTCTTTAAGATGTGTTTGTAGTGAACTATGGCTCTTTAAGATGTGTTTGTAGTGAACTATGGCTCTTTAAAATGTGTTTGTAGTGAACTATGGCTCTTTAAGATGTGTTTGTAGTGAACTATGACTCTTTAAGATGTGTTTGTAGTGAACTATGACTCTTTAAGATGTGTTTGTAGTGAACTATGACTCTTTAAGATGTGTTTATAGTGAACTATGGCTCTTTAAGATGTGTTTGTAGTGAACTATGGCTCTTTAAGATGTGTTTGTAGTGAACTATGGCTCTTTAAGATGTGTTTGTAGTGAACTATGACTCTTTAAGATGTGTTTGTAGTGAACTATGGCTCTTTAAGATGTGTTTGTAGTGAACTATGACTCTTTAAGACGTGTTTGTAGTGAACTATGGCTCTTTAAGATGTGTTTGTAGTGAACTATGACTCTTTAAGATGTGTTTGTAGTGAACTATGGCTCTTTAAGATGTGTTTGTAGTGAACTATGACTCTTTAAGATGTGTTTGTAGTGAACTATGGCTCTTTAAGATGTGTTTGTAGTGAACTATGGCTCTTTAAGATGTGTTTGTAGTGAACTATGACTCTTTAAGATGTGTTTGTAGTGAACTATGGCTCTTTAAGATGTGTTTGTAGTGAACTATGGCTCTTTAAGATGTGTTTGTAGTGAACTATGACTCTTTAAGATGTGTTTGTAGTGAACTATGGCTCTTTAAGATGTGTTTGTAGTGAACTATGGCTCTTTAAGATGTGTTTGTAGTGAACTATGACTCTTTAAGATGTGTTTGTAGTGAACTATGACTCTTTAAGATGTGTTTGTAGTGGACTATGACTCTTTAAGATGTGTTTATAGTGAACTATGAATGAATGAATGAATGAATGAATGAATGAATGAAAACTTTATTAACAGATTGCAGAATGGGTACAGTGCAGTACAGCTCAATACATACAATTGTTAAGGGGATGCAGACCAGAGAAAGACTTTCGTCTTGTTTACACCAGGGTCCCCCATTTCCAATTCATCGTAACATATATGACATACATGACATACAGATAGACAGTACTGCTACATCTATACATTTATGACATACCAGATTTGCAATTACAGTACTGTATTTGTGATACAAAAAGAGTCCAGAAAGAAAAGAGTATATACATTAGGCGTAGAAACTGTACATTGGATTGGGTAGGTGGGGGTGGGACTGTACATTGGAGGTGGTTGGGGGGGGGGGGGGGGGGGTGGGTAGGAGTGGGGGGGGGGGGGGGTTGGGTAGGAGGGGTGGGTGGGGACTGTACATTGGAGGTGGTTGGGTGGGTGGGGGGGGGGGGGTGGGTAGGAGGGGTGGGTGGGGGACCCTGTACAACTGTACAAACAACACTGTACATTGGATTATTGGCAAGACCATACTTGGTAATTTACTGTACATTGGAGGGGGTTGTGTTCGGACATTTACAGGGGCCAGTTTCGAGTTGCAGTCTCCCTTAGGTGTTTTTTGAGAGTGTTTTTGAAAGTGGGTAGTGATTCACATTCCTTTACAGCTTTGGGTAGGGCGTTCCACATTGATGTGGCATAATTGCGAAACGTGTTTAGTCCCTTGTTTGAGCCGAATCTGGGTTTAACATGATTTGTGGAGCTCCCTCTGGTGTTGTGATCGTGGTATTCACTGACCTTTGGGAAGTATTTAGTCATGTACATGGGTACCTTGGTCGTGTAGTGTATCTTGTAGACCAGGCCCATTGCAAGTTGCTGTA
This sequence comes from Notolepis coatsorum, assembly GCF_963971535.1. Classification (NCBI taxonomy): domain Eukaryota; kingdom Metazoa; phylum Chordata; class Actinopteri; order Aulopiformes; family Paralepididae; genus Notolepis; species Notolepis coatsorum. The sequence continues at coordinate 55,346 of NC_140180.1, read as the reverse complement.
CTCTGTCGTCTACTCTAAGCCATCCTAGGTTGTCAAAGTGGGCAGGGGTGAGGTGGGTTCTAGGAGTAAGGTCAAGCAGTAGTCTGACCAGTTTGTTTTGAGATGTTTGTAATTTTGTTTTTAGCGCCTTTGAGGTGCTTTGGTACCATGAGGTGCAAGCATTAAGATGTGTTTGTAGTGGACTATGACTCTTTAAGATGTGTTTATAGTGAACTATGGCTCTTTAAGATGTGTTTATAGTGAACTATGACTCTTTAAGATGTGTTTGTAGTGTGGACTATGGCTCTTTAAGATGTGTTTGTAGTGAACTATGGCTCTTTAAGATGTGTTTGTAGTGAACTATGGCTCTTTAAGATGTGTTTGTAGTGAACTATGACTCTTTAAGATGTGTTTGTAGTATGGACTATGGCTCTTTAAGATGTGTTTGTAGTGAACTATGGCTCTTTAAGATGTGTTTGTAGTGAACTATGGCTCTTTAAGATGTGTTTGTAGTGAACTATGACTCTTTAAGATGTGTTTGTAGTGAACTATGACTCTTTAATATGTGTTTGTAGTGAACTATGACTCTTTAAGATGTGTTTGTAGTGAACTATGACTCTTTAAGATGTGTTTGTAGTGAACTATGGCTCTTTAAGATGTGTTTGTAGTGAACTATGGCTCTTTAAGATGTGTTTGTAGTGAACTATGGCTCTTTAAGATGTGTTTGTAGTGAACTATGACTCTTTAAGATGTGTTTGTAGTGAACTATGACTCTTTAAGATGTGTTTGTAGTGAACTATGGCTCTTTAAGATGTGTTTGTAGTGAACTATGGCTCTTTAAGATGTGTTTGTAGTGAACTATGGCTCTTTAAGATGTGTTTGTAGTGAACTATGACTCTTTAAGATGTGTTTGTAGTGAACTATGACTCTTTAAGATGTGTTTGTAGTGAACTATGGCTCTCTAAGATGTGTTTGTAGTGAACTATGACTCTTTAAGATGTGTTTGTAGTGAACTATGGCTCTTTAAGATGTGTTTGTAGTGAACTATGGCTCTTTAAGATGTGTTTGTAGTGGACTATGGCTCTTTAAGATGTGTTTGTAGTGAACTATGACTCTTTAAGATGTGTTTGTAGTGAACTATGACTCTTTAAGATGTGTTTGTAGTGAACTATGGCTCTTTAAGATGTGTTTGTAGTGAACTATGGCTCTTTAAGATGTGTTTGTAGTGAACTATGGCTCTTTAAGATGTGTTTGTAGTGAACTATGACTCTTTAAGATGTGTTTGTAGTGAACTATGACTCTTTAAGATGTGTTTGTAGTGAACTATGACTCTTTAAGATGTGTTTGTAGTGAACTATGGCTCTTTAAGATGTGTTTGTAGTGAACTATGGCTCTTTAAGATGTGTTTGTAGTGAACTATGACTCTTTAAGATGTGTTTGTAGTGAACTATGACTCTTTAAGATGTGTTTGTAGTGAACTATGACTCTTTAAGATGTGTTTGTAGTATGGACTATGGCTCTTTAAGATGTGTTTGTAGTGAACTATGGCTCTTTAAGATGTGTTTGTAGTGAACTATGACTCTTTAAGATGTGTTTGTAGTGAACTATGGCTCTTTAAGATGTGTTTGTAGTGAACTATGGCTCTTTAAGATGTGTTTGTAGTGAACTATGGCTCTTTAAGATGTGTTTGTAGTGAACTATGGCTCTTTAAGATGTGTTTGTAGTGAACTATGACTCTTTAAGATGTGTTTGTAGTGAACTATGACTCTTTAAGATGTGTTTGTAGTGAACTATGGCTCTTTAAGATGTGTTTATAGTGAACTATGACTCTTTAAGATGTGTTTGTAGTGAACTATGACTCTTTAATATGTGTTTGTAGTGAACTATGGCTCTTTAAGATGTGTTTGTAGTGAACTATGGCTCTTTAAGATGTGTTTGTAGTGAACTATGACTCTTTAAGATGTGTTTGTAGTGAACTATGACTCTTTAAGATGTGTTTGTAGTGAACTATGACTCTTTAAGATGCGTTTGTAGTGAACTATGACTCTTTAAGATGTGTTTGTAGTGAACTATGACTCTTTAATATGTGTTTGTAGTGAACTATGACTCTTTAAGATGTGTTTGTAGTGAACTATGACTCTTTAAGATGTGTTTGTAGTGAACTATGACTCTTTAAGATGTGTTTGTAGTGAACTATGGCTCTTTAAGATGTGTTTGTAGTGAACTATGGCTCTTTAAGATGTGTTTGTAGTGAACTATGGCTCTTTAAGATGTGTTTGTAGTGAACTATGACTCTTTAAGATGTGTTTGTAGTGAACTATGGCTCTTTAAGATGTGTTTGTAGTGAACTATGACTCTTTAAGATGTGTTTGTAGTGAACTATGGCTCTTTAAGATGTGTTTGTAGTGAACTATGGCTCTTTAAGATGTGTTTGTAGTGAACTATGACTCTTTAACATGTGTTTGTAGTGAACTATGACTCTTTAAGATGTGTTTGTAGTGAACTATGGCTCTTTAAGATGTGTTTGTAGTGAACTATGACTCTTTAAGATGTGTTTGTAGTGAACTATGGCTCTTTAAGATGTGTTTGTAGTGAACTATGACTCTTTAAGATGTGTTTGTAGTGAACTATGACTCTTTAAGATGTGTTTGTAGTGAACTATGGCTCTTTAAGATGTGTTTGTAGTGAACTATGACTCTTTAAGATGTGTTTGTAGTGAACTATGGCTCTTTAAGATGTGTTTGTAGTGAACTATGACTCTTTAAGATGTGTTTGTAGTGAACTATGACTCTTTAAGATGTGTTTGTAGTGGACTATGGCTCTTTAAGATGTGTTTGTAGTGAACTATGACTCTTTAAGATGTGTTT
>NC_140180.1:0-47500 GCF_963971535.1 Notolepis coatsorum | reverse complement strand
CCACCACTTCTAACCACATTAACATTTTGGATTCATTGAGCCCTAGAATTCTTGCTGTTGATATTTCTTGATATATCACATCAAGATATGTAAGAAACCACACTTTCCGGCACATTTTTTCCGGTTGAAACCAACGTGATGCAATCAGTTTTTTAGCTACTGTGATACCCGATAAAACCAATCTTTTTAGTTGTGGGTTCACTGCAAACTCAAAAACATCATTCAATAGCAATACCGCGGGGTGTACAGGTATATTCCAAAATACGAGTATTGATAATTGTTGGGACACATCTTCCCAGAATGCCTTAACTGGTGGGCAGTCCCAATACATGTGCATAAATGTTCCTTCGTCCCCATTTGTACATTGGGAGCATTTGGAGTCTTGTATAAGCCCCATTTTGCACAGCCTTATAGGAGTCAAGTATGTCCTGTGAATATAGTTCAGATTGATTTGTTGATGATCCGGGTTCCTTGATGTAAGTCGGACATTTGCCCAGGCTCCTTGCCAATCAAAGTCATTTTCCAGGTCTGGTATATCCCTCCTCCAGACATTGTCTAGTTGAAGGGTTTCGTACGAGGACGTTAGTAATTGTGAATAAAAACCTGATACAAAACCTCCCAATGTATCTCTGTCATAGAAAAATTTGTGGTATCTGTGGTGTTCAATTGGTATGTGTAATGGAACACCGTGAGATCTCATACAAAGTCGTAACTGTATGTAAAAAAGCCATGTGGACTCGGTGAGGTTAAACTTTATGCATATTTCGACATAACTACAGAGGCCCTTGTTATTAAAAATATCCCCTAATGAGTGTATGCCTCTTTCTTCCCATACAGGGAATCTTATAGGTCGTTTTCCCATTAAGAGAGCATTGTTATTGAATATGGGAGTGTGATTATGCCATACTTGATTGTTAGGAAATTTCCTTTGAGTTTCCCGCCATGTCCTGATTGCATGGGTTATTATTGGGCCAAATTCTCGCTCACAATGCTTGATTGAAAGTTTAGTGTATGCTATGTCTTTCAATCTCTGTGGGGCTACTATGTTTTCTTCTAATTTTCTCCAAGATACCAAAGCCTCGGGGTCAAACCATATCTTCTTCAATGGTCTTAATGTGAAGGCATTAAAATATTGTAAAAAATCTGGGACTGCCATGCCACCGTCTGCTTTACTTCTCTGTGCGGTGGATCTTTTTATGCGAGGTGGTTTGTTATTCCAAATAAATTTGTATGTGGAGGTTTGTAATCTTTTCCAGTAGCCCTCTGGAGGAGGTAACGGAAGCATTGAGCTGAAGAAATTGATTCTTGGTAATACATCCATCTTAACTATTGATACCCTTGCCTGTACTGAGTTTTTAAGTTTTGCCCACCTGTCCAGGTCGTCCTTGATTTTGTTCTGTATTTTTGTGTAATTGTGCTTCACCGTTTGTCTTATGGTGGGGAATATTTCCACTCCCAAGCATCTGAAATGTTTTACCATCAGTATCGCACCTGGGAGGGTTATATCTTTTTTTGCAGGGGTGTTAAGTGGAAGGAAAGCCGACTTCGGCCAATTTATCTTAAATCCCGATAAATCACCAAAGTTCTCAATCAACTTGAGCAGATGAGGCAATGTGGTGTTGGGGTTTTGCATGAACAATATTACGTCGTCCGCATATAAACTAATTTTTTGTTGTGTGCCCTTGATTACGATTGGTTCTATGGATTGGGATTGTCTTATATATTGTGCTAAAGGCTCTAATGATAAATTGAATAGTCCGGGACTAAGAGGGCAACCCTGTCTGGCAGAGCGTGATACCGGAAAGATTTTGGAGATGATTGTGCCTGTTGTAATCATGGCCGATGGGTCCTTGTATAGTACTTTAATCATATCAATGAAACCTTTTCCTAACCCCATCCTTTCCAATACTGCCCATAGAAACGACCATTCCAACCTGTCAAATGCTTTCATAGCATCCAGGGATAGTATCGCCTTAGGTGTGATGTCCTCTTTGTCTGTATCTAGTACGTGCAGTATTCGCCTTATGTTATCATTGATCAGGCGACCTTTTATGAAGCCTGTTTGGTCCGTATGAACTAAAGACGTCATATGCTTTTGCAATCTGATGGCTAATATCTTAGAGTACAGTTTGACATCGGTTCCGAGGAGGCTTAAAGGACGGTAACTACCGCATTCAGTGGGGTCTTTGTCTTTTTTGTGAAGAACTGAAATGAGTGCGGTATTTTGGTGTTCGATGAAGCTTCCCTCTTTGACTGAGTATAAGATCATATTTAGTAATAAGGGTCCAAATATGTCCCAGCAAGAAATGTACATTTCTGATGGGATACCGTCAATTCCCGGAGCTTTGCCGTTTTTCATTCCGGATATGGCCTTCTTGAGTTCTTCTAATGTGATCGGTACTTCTAACTGTTTAGCGTCTTCATCTGTAAGTTTAGGGAGAGTAATTTGATTAAGATATGTGTCTAATTTGTCTTGATCAAAGGTCGTTTCTGAGTTATATAAATCGGAGTAGAATTCTTTGAATGTATCGTTTATTATTTTGGGTTCTGTTACTAGAGCTTGTTGTTTCCTAATGGCAGTTATATCTGCAAATTTTGCATTAATTCTTAGTCGCATGGCTAATAGGTGACTAGGTTTAGAACCTTGGAAGTACTGCTGTTGTCTAGTGCTGCGTATTTGCAATTCCGATTTTTGTCTGTACATTGCTTTGATCTCGGTCTTTAGAATGTTAACTTGGTTATCTAGTCTAGTAGAGTTGTTGTATTTTAAAGAATTAAAAAGCGTTGAGTAAAGCGTTTCCATTTCAGACAGTTTTGTGTTTTGATTTTTGCGCAATATGGAGGTAAATCTATCCGAGAAATCCTTGATCATACTCTTTACCGACATCCATAATATTCTGGGATCTTGCACCGAGTTAGCATTAACTTGTAGGAATACTGTGAGAGCTTCTTTAATTTGTGTAATGAATTCCTTGTTGTTAAGCAGCATCGAATTAAAACGCCATCTTGGGGCCCGGGTAGATAATGTACCAAATGTTGCTTTCAGGATTAAGTAGCAGTGATCTGATAGCGCATTGGGTGTCATTTCCACTTCGTATTTATCAAATATTCTCGGGGATGCAAAGACGTAATCAATTCTGGATAGTGTGTTGTGTCTCGCCGAACGACAGGAGTACTTGCGGGTCATGGGGTTAAGTGAACGCCATAAATCAGTTACTCCTGTTGATTTCGACCAATCTTTTAATGCTTTAGATGAATTCTTTTGTTCGCTGGAGAAGGAAAGGTAAGTTTTGTCCATCCTTGGGTTCCAAATGGCATTAAAATCCGCACCTATTATGTATGAGTACTCGGGATGGTTTAACATTTCTCCTGTTAGTGAAGTGAAGAAACCCACTTCGTACAAATTCGGGACTGGTGTTGCAGAGTCACGTTAGTCTCCTCCTCGACTTCCACTGTTTGTTGATAACTGTGACGCGGCTCTCGCCTTCTGTAGTAGCGAAGCAAAGATAGTATCTGCTGTGTGCAGTGCACTCACTGCTGACAGAAGTGGACGAGAGGAAATTATATGAATGAATCGGTTTTGACCGATGCAAAGGCGCTACAACAAGATGCATCGTGAGTTCAACTTGAATTCTAGCCGATGCGCACTTATTCCACCGGTGCACTCGCATCGTGAACGTTTATGCCGGTGCACCGATGCGAATCGGTGAATCTTAACATCACTAGAACACACACGCATGCATTGTCTTTGTAGGATCGCCGATGCGATTAGTCTCCGCGCTTAACCCATCCCGTCGTCCTTCCCCCCCAAGGGCAGCCGGGAGCAGACAGGCGTCGGTGAGGGCCGCGCCTGGGGACCAATCCAAGTGCTCCTGCCCGTCTTCGTCAAGGACGTGCATGTTTTTCCATTTGGGTTTATCTTATCGGGGGGGAAACCCTTGCGAGCACGGGGAGAACATGCAAACTCCACACAGAAAGGCCTGGGAGATACCCCACCTGGGTACCTGGCATCGCGGAAACCTGGTCCCCAAGCGGGAATCAAACCCTGGACCTTCTTGCTGTGAGGCGACAGTGTTAACCACTACACCACCGTGCCGCCCAGTACCGTGCCACCGAGCAGTGATGCATGGGTGAGAATGGGTTTAGGCAGAGAGCCCAATAGCTGAACACAGGAGAAGAGAATGGAGCATTTTAGGGTATTTAATATTGTTCCCCAAGCAAACAGGTTCTGGTTCTGTCCACTTGGGGGCGCTGTGGCACCACCAGAGAGACACAGGAGCTGCTGTCTGAGCAGTAAGTAAGTAAGTAAACTTTATTTGTATAGCACCTTTATAATAATGCAGGACCTGTTCAGAGGTCTTTAATTGGCAGGCAATTATCCTCAATGTTTAGCGGTTAGCACACACGGTTAGCACACACACACGCATGCATTGTCTTTGTAGGATCGCCGATGCGATTCGTCTCTGCAATGTCAAGACACGAACAGGCGCCCCCAGCGTCACTGCCGAGCCCTGCCGTTTGGGCGAATGGAACATGAAGCAATGGAGTGGCAGAGTTGACCGCAATATAAACATGCCCCCGTCGCGAGTCTGTGACGCCGTTCGTCGGAGGGGAGGCGAGAGCGGTCTAGGTCGCATATCCAGTTACCTGGCTAAATGAATTAACTCGTTTAGGGAATCCGGCTTTTCTTTAGACACCAATTCGTCTTTTAGAACGTCGCGCAGGCCTTGGCGAAAAGCCCCTCGTAGTGGCGTGTCACCCCAGTCGGAACCGGCTGCCAGGATATGGAATTCGATTGCGTATTCGCTCACACTGCGATTTCCTTGGCGGATTGTGAATAAGCCGGCGGTTCTATCCGAACCCCCCGGAGGGTGGTCGAAGACTTTGCGCATGTCGTCAATATCTGCGGAATATGAATCGCAGAGGGAGGAATTATTGAAGAATCAGGAGATGAGGTGCAGCCGAGTTGAGTGACAGGGGGTGAAGGAGTGCTGACCATATATGGATGTGAGGCTTCCGTAGTGAATGTGAGAGAGGATGAGGAGGAGTGAAGAAGGTGTGTGGTGAATGTGGAGGGATGATGAGGAGGAGTGAAGAAGGCTCTTGCCGTGATTATGACAGATGGTAGGGTACGGATCTTCTCAAGGGAGATTTAAAAAAAGGGTTAAAGGATAAAATAATTCAGGAGTACAGTTTTGAGTAAAACATCAAACATTTGTTTTTTCTTTAAAAGAAATTATATCTTGCAGCATATTTTAAGTTTTTTTTTCTTATATTAAAATATATTTAGTTTTTAAGAATTTGTAAAGTCGTTGATTTTGGATTTTGTGTGTGAGCTTGCCTTGAATATGTACATTTGTGATTTCTTTTTTCTTTTCCTTTTGTAAGTCCACACAGGTGTGTTTGATTTGTCTGTAAACTAGACCGAAAAATTAACTTCATTCATTCATTCATTCATTCATTCATTCATTCATTCATTCATTCATTCATTCATTCATTCATTCATTCATTCATTCATTCATTCATTCATTCATTCATTCATTCATTCATCTTCTGATCAATATAGGTTTAATAGTAAAACCAAATAATACAAAGTACATTAAATGAGCTTTGGCTGAGAGGAGTGCTCTCATCGTGGCCAGCTAGGAGACACTGAGGAAGAGGAGTGCTCTCATCGTGGCCAGCTAGGAGACACTGAGGAAGAGGAGTGCTCTCAGCGTGGCCAGCTAGGAGACACTGAGGAAGAGGAGTGCTCTCATCGTGGCCAGCTAGGAGACACTGAGGAAGAGGAGTGCTCTCAGCGTGGCCAGCTAGGAGACACTGAGGAAGAGGAGTGCTCTCATCGTGGCCAGCTAGGAGACACTGAGGAAGAGGAGTGCTCTCAGCGTGGCCAGCTAGGAGACACTGAGGAAGAGGAGTGCTCTCAGCGTGGCCAGCTAGGAGACACTGAGGAAGAGGAGTGCTCTCATCGTGGCCAGCTAGGAGACACTGAGGAAGAGGAGTGCTCTCAGCGTGGCCAGCTAGGAGACACTGAGGAAGAGGAGTGCTCTCATCGTGGCCAGCTAGGAGACACTGAGGAAGAGGAGTGCTCTCAGCGTGGCCAGCTAGGAGACACTGAGGAAGAGGAGTGCTCTCAGCGTGGCCAGCTAGGAGACACTGAGGAAGAGGAGTGCTCTCATCGTGGCCAGCTAGGAGACACTGAGGAAGAGGAGTGCTCTCATCGTGGCCAGCTAGGAGACACTGAGGAAGAGGAGTGCTCTCAGCGTGGCCAGCTAGGAGACACTGAGGAAGAGGAGTGCTCTCATCGTGGCCAGCTAGGAGACACTGAGGAAGAGGAGTGCTCTCATCGTGGCCAGCTAGGAGACACTGAGGAAGAGGAGTGCTCTCAGCGTGGCCAGCTAGGAGACACTGAGGAAGAGGAGTGCTCTCAGCGTGGCCAGCTAGGAGACACTGAGGAAGAGGAGTGCTCTCATCGTGGCCAGCTAGGAGACACTGAGGAAGAGGAGTGCTCTCAGCGTGGCCAGCTAGGAGACACTGAGGAAGAGGAGTGCTCTCAGCGTGGCCAGCTAGGAGACACTGAGGAAGAGGAGTGCTCTCATCGTGGCCAGCTAGGAGACACTGAGGAAGAGGAGTGCTCTCAGCGTGGCCAGCTAGGAGACACTGAGGAAGAGGAGTGCTCTCAGCGTGGCCAGCTAGGAGACACTGAGGAAGAGGAGTGCTCTCATCGTGGCCAGCTAGGAGACACTGAGGAAGAGGAGTGCTCTCAGCGTGGCCAGCTAGGAGACACTGAGGAAGAGGAGTGCTCTCAGCGTGGCCAGCTAGGAGACACTGAGGAAGAGACGGAGACAATGGTTCTCTCTCTCTCTCTCTCTCTCTCTCTCTCTCTCTCTCTCTCTCTCTCTCTCTCTCTCTCTCTCTCTCTCTCTCTCTCTCTCTCTCTCTCTCTCTCTCTCTCTCTCTCTCTCTCTCTCTCTCTCTCTACCTGTCCTTCCATCCCTCTCTCTCTCTACCTGTCCTTCCATGCCTCTCTCTACCTGTCCTTCCATCCCTCTCTCTCTCTACCTGTCCTTCCCTCTCTCTCAATTCAATTAAATTCAATTTAAATGGGCTTTATTGACATGGGAAACATACGTTTACATTGCCAAAGCCAAACAAAACAAAGCAAAACAATCAAACAGAGAAATCAATATATATATATATATATATATATTATATATATATGTGATATACAGCATTATTGTACATGCTTCCTTTCTTTCTTTCTTTGATTTCCTACCCCTTTTCAACATCAATGTTTAGTGAGGTAAGCTGACAGTTAGAATTACGGAAAAGACACACATGCACACTCTCTCTCTCTCTCTCTCTCTCTGTCTCTCTCTCTCTGTCTCATCGCCCACGCACTCTATCCGCCTTCTCTCACTCGTTCCCTGGGGTTCAGTTCTGTGACTCTCCTCTCTCGTTCACTATGCCGACCGCCCCTGCTCTCTCCATCCTCTCTCTATCTTTCTTTCCCTGTCATTCTCTCCGTCTCTCGCACTCTTCTTGCTGTCGAGTGTCTTGCTCGACACCCACTGCCTCCCCTCTTTCAGCCACTCTCTGTCTCCGTCTGTCCGTTTCTCTCTGAATTCAATTCAATTCAATTAAAATGGGCTTTATTGACATGGGAAACATACGTTTACATTGCCAAAGCCAAACAAAACAAAACAAAACAATCAAACGGAGAAATCAGAAGAAATCAGTACATTACAGAAGGAATTTCTTGTGTGATTGACAGTCTTTATGGTGGTTGTATTCCGTTGGATGTCCTTTTCTTGTCACAGCAGCTCACAAATCTTGCTGCTGTGTTTGCACATTGTTGTATTTCTCCCAGTAGGTATGGGAGTTTTGAGTTGTTTTCCATGTTTTCAAAGTCTCTTTGGGTGTTTGCAATTTGTGGGAAGTATGTCTCTGATGTCTTGGTATAGTGGGCAGGTTGAAGTATATGTCTCTGGTGTCTTGGTATAGTGGGCAGGTTGAAGCATATGTCTCTGATGTCTTGGTATAGTGGGCAGGTTGAAGCATATGTCTCTGATGTCTTGGTATAGTGGGCAGGTTGAAGTATATGTCTCTGATGTCTTGGTATAGTGGGCAGGTTGAAATATATGTCTCTGATGTCTTGGTATAGTGGGCAGGTTGAAGCATATGTCTCTGATGTCTTGGTATAGTGGGCAGGTTGAAGTATATGTCTCTGATGTCTTGGTATAGTGGGCAGGTTGAAGTATATGTCTCTGATGTCTTGGTATAGTGGGCAGGTTGAAGTATATGTCTCTGATGTCTTGGTATAGTGGGCAGGTTGAAATATATGTCTCTGATGTCTTGGTATAGTGGGCAGGTTGAAGTATATGTCTCTAATGTCTTGGTATAGTGGGCAGGTTGAAGTATATGTCACTGATGTCTTGGTATAGTGGGCAGGTTGAAGTATATGTCTCTGATGTCTTGGTATAGTGGGCAGGTTGAAGTATATGTCTCTGATGTCTTGGTATAGTGGGCAGGTTGAAGTATATGTCTCTGATGTCTTGGTATAGTGGGCAGGTTGAAGTATATGTCTCTGATGTCTTGGTATAGTGGGCAGGTTGAAGTATATGTCTCTGATGTCTTGGTATAGTGGGCAGGTTGAAGTATATGTCTCTGATGTCTTGGTATAGTGGGCAGGTTGAAGTATATGTCTCTGATGTCTTGGTATAGTGGGCAGGTTGAAGTATATGTCTCTGATGTCTTGGTATAGTGGGCAGGTTGAAGTATATGTCTCTGATGTCTTGGTATAGTGGGCAGGTTGAAGTATATGTATCTGATGTCTTGGTATAGTGGGCAGGTTGAAGTATATGTCTCTGGTGTCTTGGTATAGTGGGCAGGTTGAAGTATATGTCTCTGATGTCTTGGTATAGTGGGCAGGTTGAAGTATATGTCTCTGATGTCTTGGTATAGTGGGCAGGTTGAAGTATATGTCTCTGATGTCTTGGTATAGTGGGCAGGTTGAAGTATATGTCTCTGAGGTCTTGGTATAGTGGGCAGGTTGAAGTATATGTCTCTGATGTCTTGGTATAGTGGGCAGGTTGAAGTATATGTCTCTGATGTCTTGGTATAGTGGGCAGGTTGAAGTATATGTCTCTGATGTCTTGGTATAGTGGGCAGGTTGAAGTATATGTCTCTGATGTCTTGGTATAGTGGGCAGGTTGAAGTATATGTCTCTGATGTCTTGGTATAGTGGGCAGGTTGAAGTATATGTCTCTAATGTCTTGGTATAGTGGGCAGGTTGAAGTATATGTCTCTGATGTCTTGGTATAGTGGGCAGGTTGAAGTATATGTCTCTGATGTCTTGGTATAGTGGGCAGGTTGAAGTAGATGTCTCTGATGTCTTGGTATAGTGGGCAGGTTGAAGTATATGTCTCTGATGTCTTGGTATAGTGGGCAGGTTGAAGTATATGTCTCTGATGTCTTGGTATAGTGGGCAGGTTGAAGTATATGTCTCTGATGTCTTGGTATAGTGGGCAGGTTGAAGTATATGTCTCTGATGTCTTGGTATAGTGGGCAGGTTGAAGTATATGTCTCTGATGTCTTGGTATAGTGGGCAGGTTGAAGTAGATGTCTCTGATGTCTTGGTATAGTGGGAATATAGCGGCAACATGCCAGAATGCCGCTTCTTGGTGTAGACGGGGAGTGAATCCATACGCGCTCAACGTCCAAAGAAATAGTTTTCCACACATTAAGCTCCGTTATCAGACACCGATGTGGTGACCCGATTTAATTAGAATAAGTAGGTTACATGGGAGGGTTGATCACAGTGATCCTAAAACGTCATATAACCTGGTCTAATTGCTTAAAGTGTAATCTAAACAGTTTCCGAAAGCGTCCTGAAGCGGTAAGAAAATCATATGGTTTCCCCATCGGCTACCGCCCAACAGCTGATTCCTATCACCTATCTAATGATCTCCGCTGCGCTGTGCCCGATCACCCGACAGGTGCAGGTGATCCACTCACAGCGCCACAGAGTCCACCCAACAGGCTACACAGAATCATAACCTTCCCCTCAATCATAACATTCCCCTCAATCATTACATTCCCATAAATTGTAACCTTCTATTGATAAAAATAATGATAATGATAATAATAATACTAATAATAATAATAATAATAATAATAAATAACAAAAAACACTCATTCGGCCTTTACCCCGGCCCCTAATTGTGCCTACACAATTACAAAATATGGTCGGGCGAGTGTTCATTACAGCTGGCAATCCTCCTTTGACTCCAGTAGTAGGCAAAGCTTCGTGATTGGCCTCTGTAGCACATTGGTCTTGGTCTTCACCCTGACACTTCGTACCAGGCCCTTGTTATCCGGAAAGGTTTCCAGGATCCGTCCAAGCGGCCAGGAATTCCTGGGCGCTGTGTCGTCCACTATGACCACCAAGTCACCAGGGGCGAAGTTCTCTTTCTGGGTCTGCCACTTACATCTTTCCTGCATCATGGGCAAGCACTCCCTCACCCAGCGTTTCCAGAAGATGTCGGCCAGGTATTGTGCCTGTTTCCACCTTCTGCGGGTGTACATATCCTCCTTCTCAAATACACCTGGAGGCATAACAGGTTGTCCCTTCAAGAGGAGTAGGTGGTTTGGTGTAAGGGGTTCTAAATCTTTGGGGTCGTTGGACACCGTGGTAAGTGGGCGATCGTTCATAATGGCTTCCACCTCACACAGTGCTGTGAGGAGAGTCTCATCATCCACCTTTTGTTCCTTCAGGACCGACTGGAGGATCCTTTTTGTCGACTTGATCAACCTTCACATACCCCACCGAAGTGGGCCGCAGAGGGGGGATTGAAAATCCACTTTACTCCAGAGTCCGCCATTATGGTGCTAATTTTAGTTTGGTCCAGCTGCTTGAGGGCCTGGTTTAGCTCTCTCTGGGCACCAACGAAATTGGTCCCTTGATCCGTCCTTATGGAGCGTACTGGACCCCGTCTGCAAATGAATCTTCTGATGGCGTTTATACAGGATGCAGTGTCGAGGAAGTGTGCTACGTCAAGATGAACGGCCCGTGTCACTAGGCAAGTAAAAATGACACCCCATCTCTTGACGGTACTCCGTGCTCTCTTTACCTCTATGGGGCCGAAATAATCAATACCCACATGAGTAAAAGGTGGGAGGTCCGGCGTTATCCGATCCACGGGTAGGTCTGACATTTTCTGTACACCAGGCTTGGCTAGTACACGTCTACAGACTACACACTCCCTAATGACCTTCCTGGTCATGGAATTAGCGCAGGGTAGCCAGTATCGCTCCCTTAGCCTGGAAAGGGTGTGTCCTCTCCCAGAGTGTTGCAGTTGTTCATGGATCTGCCTCACAATCAAGCCTGATATGCGAGTGTGTTTGGGCAGGATCAGTGGGTGTTTCTCTTCCACTGGCATGGCCATTTTGTTCAGCCTACCTCCCACTCTCAGCAATCCATCATCCAGGAGAGGATCCAGTCTTAAAATGGAGCTGGATAGCTTCACAGATTTTCCCTTCCTGAGGGATGTTATCTCGTCCTTGAAGTGCTGCTCTTGAGAGTAGCGTATGAGCGCATGCCTGGCCTTAGTCAGTTCCTCTACTGACAGGCTAGTTTGCACTATGGAGTCGGTGGAGGCTTGATCCATGCTAGGGCCTGGCTCCTTCTTTTGGAGCCTGGCTCGAAGTAGTCGTTTTAGTCTTAGGAACCACGCAGCTGCTCTTGTCAACCTATTCCAGGTTGAGTAGTGCCCAATCAGCTGACTTGTCGGGTTCGCCTCTTCTACCGTAACACTACTTACAAAGACCTCTTTCTTGACTTCTGGGTCATCTTGGTGCACCGAACCATATAATTCCTCTGGTCTATTCGGCCAGTGCTCCTCTCCCTTCTGTAGGAATTCTGGGCCACTGAACCATTGCTTTGACCTGAGCATCCTGTCAGCATCCAAACCTCTTGATGCCTCATCTGCAGGGTTCTCCTTCGAGCTCACGTACCTCCATTGAGATGCCGTGGTGAGGTCCTGAATAATGGCGAGGCGATTGGCCACAAATGTCCGAAATCGTCTTTTCTCATTGTAGACATATTTTAGGACTGTCTGGCTGTCTGTCCATAGTACCGACTCTTTCAGTGTCAGGTGTAGCTCTTTTCTGAGCATTCTGTCCATACGGGAAGCCAGAGTAGCTGCGGCAAGTTCCATCCGAGGGATTGTTACTTGTTTCAGAGGGGCTACCCTTGCTTTTCCCATCACAAATGCCGTGTGTATCTTGCCCTGGTCATTTGTGTACCTTGCGTAACTCACTGTGCCGTATCCTGATTCGCTTGCATCGCAGAAGTGGTGGAGTTGAACAGCTTCCAGTTTCCCAAAACCGGCGGGTTTCATGCACCTGTTTATCCTGAGCTCTGACAGCTTGTCCAGGTCTGAAAACCACTCTTTCCACCGTTTTGCCAGTGGCTCCGGGATATCTGTATCCCATCCGCACTTGTTCCTGCAGAGCTCTTGAAGAATCATTTTTGCCGTGAGCACATAAGGAGCTAGGAAACCAAGTGGGTCATACATGGAACATACAATGGAAAGAATGCCTCTCCTGGTTAGGGGTCGATTCCTGATAGTAACTCGGAAATTGAATGTGTCACTTTCAAGGTTCCATTGGATGCCTAGAGCCCGTTCAGTGAGTGGTTTCTCCCAATCAAGATCCAACTCAACGTTCTGCTTGGCCTTGTCCTCTTCAGGGAGGCTAGCCAGCACCTCTTTACTGTTGCTCACCCATTTGGTGAGTCTGAATCCACCTCTTGCACATGCTTCTCTGAGTCCTTCTGTCAACTTGACGGCTTGGCTCACTGTCTCCACCGACTTCAGGCAGTCATCAACGTAAAAGTTAGACCTGATGGTATCGGTGACTTCTTGGCCGTAATGATCACTGTTATCCTCCGCTGTCTGTCTCAGAGCAAAGTTGGAACAACTAGGTGAAGATACGGCACCGAACAGGTGTACCTTCATCCTGTACTCTTCCAGCGGCCGGGTGATATCGCCATCTGGCCACCATAAGAATCGGAGAAAGTCAATGTGATCTGGATGGACTCTGACCTGATGGAACATTCCTTGTATGTCTGCCATGAAGGCTACTTGGTCTTGACGGAATCTTAACAACACTCCTATTAGTGTGTTTGTCAGGTCTGGACCCTGAAGCAGTTCATCATTGAGTGATGTGCCTTGGAATGATGATGTGCAATCAAACACCACTCATAATTTCTTCTTTCTTTTGTGATACACCCCGTGATGGGGTATGTACCAGACATGGCCATCTTTTTTGCTTAGCTCTTGAAGAGGTACCTTCTCTGCGTAGTCCTGGCTGATTACCTCTTCCATGAAGCTTTTGTACTCTGCATGGTACTCCTCATTCTTCCTGAGCTTCTTTTGCAGGCCTATGGCTCGTTGTGTCGCCACCTGTCTGTTGTTGGGCATCATCACATCTCCCTTTCGAAAGGGGAGTGACAAGTGATAATGACCATCTTTTAAGGTTATTGAACTGGTGGCGATTTTTATGAACTTTTTGTCCTCTACCGATGGCTCATTCTGCTCATCATGGTGCTTTTCAGAAAAGTCCTGATTGTATTGTTCCACAAGCAGGTCCTCCAGTTTCGCGATTGATATTCTATTTGCTGTGGCTTTGGGTCTTCCCATCTCATCCACCGCGTTGATGTTAAGTGGACCACAAACCGCCCATCCCAAGAGTGTCCTCACCGCATATGGCCCGTCGTCCTGACTGTTTATGACCTGCCAAGGTTCCATGGCTCTTGGGGTATTGACTCCAATCAGAAGTTCCACCTCTGCATCAATCTGAGTGGTGTGAACATCTTTCAGGTAGGGCCATCTTTTCAATTCCTCTTGAGTAAGGATGTTTTCCTTTGACACAGGGATGGCTGGTTGCGTGTAAATTGTAGGCAGTGCAAGAAATGTGTCGTCATCGATGTTGCCTACCTCCAGGCCTGATATCTCATATGCCGGGACTGGTTTCTCTTGTGCCATGGTTGTAAGGAGAATTGAGGTTTTCCGGCCCTTAGCATTCAGCTTCCTCATGAGGCTCTCTGTGCAAAAGGATGCCGAGCTGCCATGGTCCAGGAAGGCATATGTAGTTATATACCTACTTCCGTCAGCTTGTTTCACCTTAACTGGCACGATGGCTAAGGCACAGTCCTTACCGGCCCCATTATCTTCACCCAGCCTCACCAGAGCACTACCCACAGTTTTCTTGGTCACGGTTGGTGTCCTCACCTGTTGAGGTGTTTTCACCTTCCATGTCGTAGACCTGACTGTTCCCTTTTGATGGCCTGGTCCTTCTTGGTCATTTGTCTCTATGTGTAGCAGAGTCAGGTGTTCTTTCTGGCAATGCTGACACCTCATCCGCTGGCTACAGTGCCTACTGAGATGTCCCTTGGTGAGACAACCAAAACAAAGTCCTTTCACCTTTAAGAACTCTATTTTGTCTAGATGTTTCTGAGCTCTTATCCTCCTGCAGGCTTCAAGTGAGTGATCGCCTGCACAGTACAAGCAAGGAGTTCTAAAAGCCACAGAGCCATCTGCCTTGCATCCTACATTACCGACGGTTGACGGTATGTTTGTGGCCGGTGTCACTGTCGTGGCAAAGCTGCTTCTCTCCTTTCTCTCTTTAACCGGTGCGGCTGATGCTCCTGCTCGTGCTTGCCATCCAGAGGCTGCCGTCTTGAGGTACCTTGGGGCAGCTCTGTCAGTACCATAGTCTTGAATATCACCGAACAATGGGTCGGAGGCCATTTTGGCTTGTTTTTCCAGGTAAGCCACAAGGTCCTTGAATTTGGCTCTTTGCCCAGTGCGCTCCTGGATGTCGTAGGCTGTTGACCTCCACCTTTCTCTGATCCTAAAGGGTATCTTGGATAAGATCAGTCGTAGGTTAGATGGATTGTCCAGCTCATCCATATAGTGGAGCTCCTGCATTGCATTACTGCATCCTCTCAGGTAGAGGGCGTAGGCGCGCAAAGCCTGACTATCCTCCGGTTTGATGCTGGACCAGTCCAAGGCCTTCTTTATATAAGCATTAGTTATCCTTATTTCATCACCGAAATTCTCTTTAAGTAGTCTTTTGGCTTCCACATATCCATCCTGTGGATGCATGTGTAGGCAGCTCCTCACAAGATCTTTAGGTTGCCCTGTGGTGTATTGTTCTAAAAAGTAGAGTCTATCTTGCTCGCTGGTGGTTCTATTTTCTATGCCATACTCGAAGGCTCGCATGAATTACCTAAAGTTCATAGGATCTCCGTTAAACATGGGAATCTCCCTGGTTGGGAGTAGCGCCAGATTCTGCTGTGAGACAAGTATATCTGCAATGTCGTTCTGCCTTGCCATGACATTTGATAGAACCTGGTCTGTTTGGGTTTGACCCTGTTGTCCTGCAGTAGCTCCAGATGGTTGTAGCTGAAGCTGCACAGGGTTCTGATGCTGATATGGAGCATGTGGTTGTTGCCAAGGTTGTGGCTGAGGTAGCACATATGGTGGTGGTCGATACTGTACAGGTGGTAGTGGCTGTATATATGGCTGTTTGGGTCTCACTACTTGTGGAGGCCTCTGTTGTTGTTGTTGTTGTTGTTGTTGTTGTTGCTGTTGTTGTTGCTGTTGATGCTGTTGTGGTTGTTGCTGTTGTTGATGCTGTTGTGGTTGTTGCTGTTGTTGTTGTTGCTGTTGTTGTTGTTGTTGTTGTTGTTGCTGTTGTTGTGGTTGCTGCTGTTGTTGTTGCTGTTGTTGTTGCTGATGTTGTTGTTGTTGTGGTTGCTGCTGTTGTTGCTGCTGTTGCTGCTGTTGTTGTTGCTGATGTTGTTGTTGTTGTTGTGGTTGCTGTTGTTGCTGCTGTTGTTGCTGATGTTGTTGTTGTTGTTGTTGTGGTTGCTGTTGTTGCTGCTGCTGTTGTTGATGCTGTTGTGGTTGTTGTTGTTGTTGTTGTTGTTGTTGTTGTTGTTGTTGCTGCTGTCGTTGTTGTTGCTGATGTTGTTGCTGATGTTGTTGTTGTTGTGGTGTGTGCGCCCATGCATACTGGTCCAAGAGCTGTCTTTGCACAGGGATTTTTGGAACAGCATTTATGGATGCATATTCTACCGTGGATTGCAATATCGGTAGTCCTTCTGAGGTGTCTAGAGCATGTGCTTGGTCAACATAATCATTCATACCATCTCTAGGTTGCATCTTGTACACATATCCGTCCTCTTGAGAGGGTGGCTGGTTAATTTGTGATGGATACCTCGTGGTTCTAGATGAGTTGGTTTGTGATAATGTCTCATACTCATCCAGTATCTTGAGTTTGGCCGCTGATACAGCCATGTCTGTGTCAAAGTCGAGTTTATCCTTCTCAGCCTTTAATTTAGCCTTGGCTTTAGCCTCCTGCAGACTTAATTCAGCTATGGCTTTAGCTTTATTTAGATTTGTTTCAACCTCTAATTCAGCCTCCTTTAGGCTAGCCTGCAGACTTAATTCAGCTATGGCTTTAGCTTTATTTAGATTTGTTTCAACCTCTAATTCAGCCTCCTTTAGGCTTATGGCTTGTCTGGCTGAAAGTGCAGCGGCCTTTGCCAGAATGGTGGCCCTCTCGTTTTCAGCCCTTCGACGGGCGGCAGATAACCTGGATGATTGGCTTTTACTTGATGATTTGGATGATTTGGATGATCTTGATGGGGCCCTGGAAACGCTATCCTCTGGGCCTATTGTAGCCTGAAGGTCCCTTTCCAGCTCATCTTGAGTCTCTACTGGAGACTCTTGGATCCCAGACCCAGTTGGACTTTGGGCTGGAGTTTGCCTTTCCTTATTCCCTTCCATCAACCATTTTTCCATCACATTAATAAATGCATTGAATTCATCTATTCTTGGTTTATACCGTTGTGTTTCATCCTCATCGCTTTCCTGTAAATACGGCTGTACAGACTCAATTGCTGACTTAAAAGCACTGAGTGTCTTATTGAACAGTGCCATGTCCGTTCTTACTCCTTGTTCATCATTTGATTTCATCATCAGAATAATCTCATTTTTCTTGCGGGTGCATGCTGCAAGCCTGGCTTTACGTGATGCCATTAGTTGTTTCAGCTCAATATCCGCTTGTGTCAAATCCATATTCTCTGTTTCAATATCCGACCTCTTGTCTATATTTATCCACCAGTTCTTAAGACAGTTTTATAATTTGGCTTATATTCCACAGCGCCGTTTGCGCGCGCCACGTACGTGGTAGTGTCTATTCCATTCATACATTCTACTCACGCACGTTCCCTTTGATGTCCTCGAGCCGGGAGGGAAGATCCTCCCCTCTTGGTGGTGATGCCTTCGTTGATCGATCCTGTAGCTGATCACAGGCAGCGATGTCCTCGGGCTGTGATCATTCACTGTGCTGATGTGGATCGATTCCTTCCTGCTGATCGCTGATCTTTGATTGTCTCTCACAACAATGCTGGCCCCTTGTTGTCAGTCCTCTTGCGAGTCCTCCTCTGGTGTTGTGCTTATTGACGCGCGCCTCTGCCTTGGGTCGCGTCAATATCTGCGCGAGTCCTCTTTCACTTTATTGAAGCTGGTTGGGGTTCAATAAACGCGATTTTCTTACTTAATATAGCGGCAACATGCCAGAATGCCGCTTCTTGGTGTAGACGGGGAGTGAATCCATACGCGCTCAACGTCCAAAGAAATAGTTTTCCACACATTAAGCTCCGTTATCAGACACCGATGTGGTGACCCGATTTAATTAGAATAAGTAGGTTACATGGGAGGGTTGATCACAGTGATCCTAAAACGTCATATAACCTGGTCTAATTGCTTAAAGTGTAATCTAAACAGTTTCCGAACGCGTCCTGAAGCGGTATGGAATCCCCATCGGCGGTATGGTTTCCCCATCGGCTACCGCCCAACAGCTGATTCCTATCACCTATCTAATGATCTCCGCTGCGCTGTGCCCGATCACCCGACAGGTGCAGGTGATCCACTCACAGCGCCACAGAGTCCACCCAACAGGCTACACAGAATCATAACCTTCCCCTCAATCATAACATTCCCCTCAATCATTACATTCCCATAAATTGTAACCTTCTATTGATAAAAATAATGATAATGATAATAATAATACTAATAATAATAATAATAATAATAATAATAAATAACAAAAAACACTCATTCGGCCTTTACAGGGAAGGTTGAAGTATATGTCTCTGATGTCTTGGTATAGTGGGCAGGTTGAAGTATATGTCTCTGATGTCTTGGTATAGTGGGCAGGTTGAAGTATATGTCTCTGATGTCTTGGTATAGTGGGCAGGCATCACCATTCTAGGTTCAATAGAATAAAAGTTATGAAGCGTAATTCGAAATAAATACAGAAATTGCAGCCGTATTTGAACTCCAGTTGATTCCTCACACAGTATTAACTTAAAATAGCAATACAAAATTATATTACACAGCAATTGTGTGAACATTAAGACGTTTTTAAAGAATTCATGATTTAGATTGTGGCCATTTTGGATACATCTTTATTAAATTCAACTGGTTTCTTGACACTCAAGACAAAATTGTTCTATAGATCCTTATCTTCAAATTAGAAGTGAAAACCAAACTTTTGCATACATCTTAAATGACTGTGTCCAGGGACCCCACTATCAGAAAAGTGTGTGGTTTTCTGGTCAGCAGGAGATGTGCATCTCTGGCAGCTTATGGTCAGTGGCATTGTTCGTCAAATAGTGTTGAACTTGAGTGTTACACCCTGAGTGTATAGTATAATAGACATATTAGCATGGTAGGTAGTAGTATACGGATAGTAACATAGTACATAGTAGTAAGGTCCTAGTAAAAGACAGTTATTTATATATATATATATATATATATATATATATATATATATATATATATATATATATATATATATATATATATATATATATATATATATATATATATATATATATTATATTGTAGAAATCGTCGGAATAGAGAAACACACAATTTCTATCAGTTGACAACACAAAGCTGTGTGTCATTTATTTCGCAGTAGCACAGGTGACAGCTGTCAGAACTATGCCGTGCTAGCTTCTGACAGCTCGTAGTAATCAAACATTTACCAATGAAACCCCACACAGGGCGTCTCCTCTCAGCCCAACCCAAAAACAACCTCCTTAAAGTGACAGTGCCCCATCAACACATCAAAACAATACCATGGGGAATTATGTCTCTATAGAACCCACTACAATATAAATATTATATTTATTAAGAAGGTTATTTATTTATTTGCATCTCAGATATTGATTGAAGAGGTGTGTTTCTATATGGGTGACATGTCCCCATACACAGGGCATACGAGGGCATTCACATGCAGTCACCAGCTCTCCACCCAATCCAATGCCTATATGGGAGATTTCTGACGACCTGTTAAGACAGCACTCTCTTACGTTCCATCACCACCAAAACACCAAAAGAGCATCAAATCACTGACCTCTAGGACCATCATTCAGGTCATAGTACCAGTTAGATTAGATTACATTGAAATGTATTGTCATCATACAGCATAAGTACATTACAATGAAAATAAGGGTGGCATCCATCCAGTGAACTGTGGTGTTCCACAAGGAAGCGTACTAGGACCACTACTGTTCCTAATTTATGCAAATGACATGTCGTCAGCTTGTGACTGCAACTTGTTCCTGTTTGCGGACGACTCAGCCCTGCTGGTCTCTGACAAGAACAAGTTACAGGTTGAAAAAACCCTCAGCTCGGAACTAGGCAAAATCTGCATATGGCTCGCCGACAACAAACTATCATTACACATGGGCAAAACAGAGTCCATTCTCTTCGGTTCAAATAACAAACTCAGCAAGACCGACGGCTTCTCAGTTACAGTGGGTGACAATATTGTCACAAGGAAAGATGAAATTACCTACCTGGGTTCCATCCTAGAGGCTAATCTTTCCTGTGACAAAATGGCATCCAATGTAATAAAAAAAAGTCAACCAACGAACTCGATTCTTGTACCGGATCTCCTCTCTGGTAAACAAGAATACCCTGAAGACTCTGGCAGGAGCACTCATTCAAGGGTACTACGACTATGCTTGCACCTCATGGTACCAAAGCACCTCAAAGGCGCTAAAAACAAAATTACAAACATCTCAAAACAAATTAGTCAGACTACTGCTTGACCTGACTCCTAGAACCCACCTCACCCCTGCACACTTTGCCAACCTAGGATGGCTTAGAGTAGACGACAGAGTACAGCAACTTGCAATGGGCCTGGTCTACAAGATACACTACACGACCAAGGTACCCATGTACATGTCAAAATACTTCCCAAAGGTCAGTGAATACCACGATCACAACACCAGAGGGAGCTCCACAAATCATGTAAAACCCAGATTCGGCTCAAACAAGGGACTAAACACGTTTAGCAAATTATGCCACATCAATGTGGAACGCCCTACCCAAAGCTGTAAAGGAATGTGAATCACTACCCACCTTCAAAAACACTCTCAAAGAACACCTACGGGAGACTGCAATTCGAAACTGGCCCCTACAAATGTCCTAACCCGGTTGTACAATAAAGACCAAGTATGGCTTTGTCAGTATTCCAATGTACAGTGTCCCCCCCCCCCACCTCCAATGTACAGCCCCACCAAACCCCACCCCACCTACCCAACCTCCTCCAATGTACAGTTTCTATGTCAAATGTATGTCAGTATTCCAATGTACAGTGCCCCCCCCCCTACCCAACCCCCCCCCCCCCCCCCCACACCTCCAATGTACAGCCCCACCCCACCTACCCAACCTCCTCCAATGCACAGTTTCTATGTCAAATGTATATACACTCTTTTTCTGGATTTTTTTAGTATCACAAACAGTACCGTATTTGCAAATCTGGTATGTCATAAATGTATAGATGTAGCAGTACTGTCTATCTGTATGTCGTGTGTGTCATATGATGAATTGAAAATGGGAGACCCTGATGTAAACAAGACGAAAGTCTTTCTCTGGTCTGCATCCCCTTAACAATTGTATGTATTGAGCTGTACTGTACTGTACCCATTCTGCAATCTGTTAATAAACTTTTCAATCAATCAATCAATCCAACCCGAGTGCAAATGTAACAGTAAAGTGCAATAGTAATATTAATATAGTGATTAAGCTGGGTATAATATATATACATTTGTTCTACTGAGTATAATGCTAATCACATGTATGTACAGAGTTGTAATATATTTAAATGTTTCAAAAATGTTCTTATGTACCGCAGTTGCTATTGCATGCACATATTTGTGTTTTATAACACGTATACAGGGGCGTAGCTGTAGATTCTGGGCCCCATGAAAGAAAGTATTAGTGGGCCCACCAATAAATGCGAGCGCGCGTATTATGAAAACGCATAATATGGTTTTTACCTATACATTCGGATCAGCAGTTCAGCACCTGCACTGTTGGTGGGTGAGCCTAGTAAAGGATGTCGCATTGCGTTCATCTTCAATGAATGGACCAATGCAATAGTCTACCAAAGAACCTTGAGTCGCACTAGGCTGGGAACAACCCTGGGTCAAGTGATAGTAAACTGGACTGGACGAACAACATCGAGGCCCTACAGGAAGGGACAGAGCAGACTGTTCTTTCTGAGAAGGCTCAGGTATTTTTTTTTATTGATCTTTTTCCCCCCCTTTTTTCCTCCGATTTTCTCCCATCCCAATGTTAGTCGTTATGCCAATTCCCAATCCCCTTCCTGGTTGCTGCGCACTTACCCCCCACAGTCGGTCTGGGAGAGTGGAGGCTATCACGTGCTTCCTCCGACACACGTCTAGCCAATCAACCGCTTCTTTTCACCTGGCAGCGCGGACTCTCACTGAGAGGGCGTAGCGTGTGGAAGGATCACACTATCCCACTTAGATCCTATCCGCGCTTAGCAGGCGCCCCGACCGAACTGTAGGAGTCGCTGTTTACAACGACCCGGACCCACCCCGCCAGCTTCTCCCACCCTCTAAGACTGCCAATTGTATTAGTGTGAACGGCCAGCCAAGCTGGTGACAACCCCGGAGCTGTGAGCTGGATTCGAACAGGCGAATCCAGCGTCGCCGGGGTTGGTGATGAACGCAATCTCCGCTACGCCACCTGACCGCCCTGGGCTCAGGTCTTTTAATGTCTGCAGCAAACTGCTGCAGATGTTCTACCAGTCTGTGGTGGCTGGTGCCCTCTTCTTCACTGTGGTATGCTGGGGGGGCAACACCAACACACACAAAATAAACAAACTGGTCAAATAAAAAGCAAGCTCTGTGGTGGGAGCGGACCTGGACAGTCTGGATCACATTTATTTTCTCTTTTTTTTTCTACCTTAATTTTCAAGTTCCAAGTTGTAATACTCTTATCAACATGCGAGTCAACAAATGCTTGCTTTATGCAGCCATTTAACACAAAAGGATGACCCTCATGCATTGCAAATTTGCATCAAATTCTAAACAGAGTGATAGTAATTTATTAATTTCTTTTTTTTTTAATTTTTTTTTATTATTGCAAAACAAAACTTATTAAAAGTCAGTACTCAACACACAATGTATAATGAAACTTTCAGTAAAGGTGGTTAAAATATATGCAAGTACAGAAACAGGATAAAACAAAAATAGTCAATAATAACATTTTAACCGTATACCGTGTATATCCAGCGAAGTTACAATTATATAAATGTTAGTATATAATATACCCCTAATACCTATTTTCTAAAACCCTACACACATATGCTCCAGCTCAAATCCCCCCCTCCCGGACCCCCTCTTGGATAGTACCTCCATTATCCCTCACTCCTAACCAGACATCACCATTATAGGCTAGCTTTTATTCTCTCCACCACTTCTAACCACATTAACATTTTGGATTCATTGAGCCCCAGAATTCTTGCTGTTGATATTTCTTGATATATCACATCAAGATATGTAAGAAACCACACTTTCCGGCACATTTTTTCCGGTTGAAACCAACGTGATGCAATCAGTTTTTTAGCTACTGTGATACCCGATAAAACCAATCTTTTTAGTTGTGGGTTCACTGCAAACTCAAAAACATCATTCAATAGCAATACCGCGGGGTGTACAGGTATATTCCAAAATACGAGTATTGATAATTGTTGGGACACATCTTCCCAGAATGCCTTAACTGGTGGGCAGTCCCAATACATGTGCATAAATGTTCCTTCGTCCCCATTTGTACATTGGGAGCATTTGGAGTCTTGTATAAGCCCCATTTTGCACAGCCTTATAGGAGTCAAGTATGTCCTGTGAATATAGTTCAGATTGATTTGTTGATGATCCGGGTTCCTTGATGTAAGTCGGACATTTGCCCAGGCTCCTTGCCAATCAAAGTCATTTTCCAGGTCTGGTATATCCCTCCTCCAGACATTGTCTAGTTGAAGGGTTTCGTACGAGGACGTTAGTAATTGATAATAAAAACCTGATACAAAACCTCCCAATGTATCTCTTTCATAGAAAAATTTGTGGTATCTGTGGTGTTCAATTGGTATGTGTAATGGAACACCGTGAGATCTCATACAAAGTCGTAACTGTATGTAAAAAAGCCATGTGGACTCGGTGAGGTTAAACTTTATGCATATTTCGACATAACTACAGAGGCCCTTGTTATTAAAAATATCCCCTAATGAGTGTATGCCTCTTTCTTCCCATACAGGGAATCTTATAGGTCGTTTTCCCATTAAGAGAGCATTGTTATTGAATATGGGAGTGTGATTATGCCATACTTGATTGTTAGGAAATTTCCTTTGTGTTTCCCGCCATGTCCTGATTGCATGGGTTATTATTGGGCCAAATTCTCGCTCACAATGCTTGATTGAAAGTTTAGTGTATGCTATGTCTTTCAATCTCTGTGGGGCTACTATGTTTTCTTCTAATTTTCTCCAAGATACCAAAGCCTCGGGGTCAAACCATATCTTCTTCAATGGTCTTAATGTGAAGGCATTAAAATATTGTAAAAAATCTGGGACTGCCATGCCACCGTCTGCTTTACTTCTCTGTGCGGTGGATCTTTTTATGCGAGGTGGTTTGTTATTCCAAATAAATTTGTATGTGGAGGTTTGTAATCTTTTCCAGTAGCCCTCTGGAGGAGGTAACGGAAGCATTGAGCTGAAGAAATTGATTCTTGGTAATACATCCATCTTAACTATTGATACCCTTGCCTGTACTGAGTTTTTAAGTTTTGCCCACCTGTCCAGGTCGTCCTTGATTTTGTTCTGTATTTTTGTGTAATTGTGCTTCACCGTTTGTCTTATGGTGGGGAATATTTCCACTCCCAAGCATCTGAAATGTTTTACCATCGGTATCGCACCTGGGAGGGTTATATCTTTTTTTGCAGGGGTGTTAAGTGGAAGGAAAGCCGACTTCGGCCAATTTATCTTAAATCCCGATAAATCACCAAAGTTCTCAATCAACTTGAGCAGATGAGGCAATGTGGTGTTGGGGTTTTGCATGAACAATATTACGTCGTCCGCATATAAACAAATTTTTTGTTGTGTGCCCTTGATTACGATTGGTTCTATGGATTGGGATTGTCTTATATATTGTGCTAAAGGCTCTAATGATAAATTGAATAGTCCGGGACTAAGAGGGCAACCCTGTCTGGCAGAGCGTGATACCGGAAAGATTTTGGAGATGATTGTGCCTGTTGTAATCATGGCCGATGGGTCCTTGTATAGTACTTTAATCATATCAATGAAACCTTTTCCTAACCCCATCCTTTCCAATACTGCCCATAGAAACGACCATTCCAACCTGTCAAATGCTTTCATAGCATCCAGGGATAGTATCGCCTTAGGTGTGATGTCCTCTTTGTCTGTATCTAGTACGTGCAGTATTCGCCTTATGTTATCATTGATCAGGCGACCTTTTATGAAGCCTGTTTGGTCCGTATGAACTAAAGACGTCATATGCTTTTGCAATCTGATGGCTAATATCTTAGAGTACAGTTTGACATCGGTTCCGAGGAGGCTTAAAGGACGGTAACTACCGCATTCAGTGGGGTCTTTGTCTTTTTTGTGAAGAACTGAAATGAGTGCGGTATTTTGGTGTTCAATGAAGCTTCCCTCTTTGACTGAGTATAAGATCATATTTAGTAATAAGGGTCCAAATATGTCCCAGCAAGAAATGTACATTTCTGATGGGATACCGTCAATTCCCGGAGCTTTGCCGTTTTTCATTCCGGATATGGCCTTCTTGAGTTCTTCTAATGTGATCGGTACTTCTAACTGTTTAGCTTCTTCATCCGTAAGTTTAGGGAGAGTAATTTGATTAAGATATGTGTCTAATTTGTCTTGATCAAAGGTCGTTTCTGAGTTATATAAATCGGAGTAGAATTCTTTGAATGTATCGTTTATTATTTTGGGTTCTGTTACTAGAGCTTGTTGTTTCCTAATGGCAGTTATATCTGCAAATTTTGCATTAATTCTTAGTCGCATGGCTAATAGGTGACTAGGTTTAGAACCTTGGAAGTACTGCTGTTGTCTAGTGCTGCGTATTTGCAATTCCGATTTTTGTCTGTACATTGCTTTGATCTCGGTCTTTAGAATGTTAACTTGGTTATCTAGTCTAGTAGAGTTGTTGTATTTTAAAGAATTAAAAAGCGTTGAGTAAAGCGTTTCCATTTCACACAGTTTTGTGTTTTGATTTTTGCGCAATATGGAGGTAAATCTATCCGAGAAATCCTTGATCATATTCTTTACCGACATCCATAATATTCTGGGATCTTGCACCGAGTTAGCATTATCTTGTAGGAATACTGTGAGAGCTTCTTTAATTTGTGTAATGAATTCCTTGTTGTTAAGCAGCATCGAATTAAAACGCCATCTTGGGGCCCGGGTAGATAGTGTACCAAATGTTGCTTTCAGGATTAAGTAGCAGTGATCTGATAGCGCATTGGGTGTCATTTCCACTTCGTATTTATCAAATATTCTCGGGGATGCAAAGACGTAATCAATTCTGGATAGTGTGTTGTGTCTCGCCGAACGACAGGAGTACTTGCGGGTCATGGGGTTAAGTGAACGCCATAAATCAGTTACTCCTGTTGATTTCGACCAATCTTTTAATGCTTTAGATGAATTCTTTTGTTCGCTGGAGAAGGAAAGGTAAGTTTTGTCCATCCTTGGGTTCCAAATGGCATTAAAATCCGCACCTATTATATATGAGTACTCGGGATGGTTTAACATTTCTCCTGTTAGTGAAGTGAAGAAACCCACTTCGTACAAATTCGGGGCATATACCGCTGCCAATGCAATTTTCCTGTTATTGTGTATAATCCTAGCTATAGTTATGCGCCCCTCAGCATCAGACCATACCCCTTTCAATTCGATATTTAATTTGCGTCTGACGACTATGGCTACCCCTCTAGTTCTCGTAGCAAAAGAAGAGTGACCAATATTATGGTATATGTTATCCGCTAACGTATTTATGTCTCCCTCTAAAATGTGCGTTTCGCTTAATAGTGCCACGTCCACATGTTCTTTTTTTCATCAGTGTAAGCACGCTTTTGCGCTTGTGTTGTTTGTTTATCCCACCGGTGTTCCATACCATTATATTCAAACTAGCCATAGTCTATGCATGTTTTCGTGTAGTTTTTGGTAATGTTTCTGGAGTATGAAGCTACAATAGATGCACATCCAATTAATGAGGTTTAATTTATTAATTTCTTAGGATTTCTTTTGGTCTAATAAATGTTTAATGTTCTTAGATGGATCCCCTGCTGCCTCCTCCTCTTCCTGCTCCTCCTCCTCCTCCTCCTCCTCCTCCTCCTACTCTTCCTCATCTTCCTCCTCCTCTTCCTCATCTTCCTCTTCCTGCTGCTCCTAATCCTCCTCTTCCTCCTCCTCCTCCTCCTGCTCCTAATCCTCCTCTTCCTCCTCCTACTCCTAATCCTCCTCTTCCTCCTCCTCCTAATCCTGCTCTTCCTCCTCCTCCTGCTCCTCCTCTTCCTCCTCCTCCTGCTCCTAATCCTCCTTCTCCTGCTCCTGCTCCTCCTCTTCCTCCTCCTCCTGCTCCTAATCCTCCTCTTCCTCATCCTGCTCCTAATCCTCCTCTTCCTCCTCCTCCTAATCCTCCTCTTCCTCCTCCTAATCCTCCTCCTCCTCCTAATCCTCCTCCTCCTCCTAATCCTCCTCCTCCTCTTCCTCCTCTTCCTCCTCCTCCTCTTCCTCCTCCTGCTCCTAATCCTCCTCCTCCTCTTCCTCCTCTTCCTACTCCTCCTCTTCCTCCTCCTGCTCCTCTTCCTCCTCCTCCTCCTCCTCCTCCTGCTCCTCCTCCTCCTAATCCTCCTCCTCCTCCTCTTCCTCCTCCTCCTCCTCCTCCTCCTCCTCCTCCTCCTCCTCCTCCTCCTCCTCCTCCTCTTAATCCTCCTCCTCCTCCTGCTCCTCCTCCTCCTCTTCCTCCTGCTCCTCCTCCTCCTCCTAATCCTCCTCCTCCTCCTCTTCCTCCTGCTCCTCCTCATCCTCCTCCTCCTCCTAATCCTCCTCCTCCTCCTCTTCCTCCTGCTCCTCCTCATCTTCCTCCTCCTCCTAATCCTCCTCCTCCTCCTCTTCCTCCTGCTCCTCCTCCTCCTCCTGCTCCTCCTCCTCCTCTTCCTCCTGCTCCTCCTCATCCTCCTCCTCCTAATCCTCCTCCTCCTCCTCTTCCTCCTCCTCCTCCTCCTCCTCCTCCTCCTCCTCCTCCTCCTCCTCCTCCCCCTCCTCCTTCTCCTGCTCATCCTCCTCTTCCTGCTCCTGCTCATCCTCCTCCTCCGTCTCCTCCTCCTCCTCCTCCTGCTCCTCCTCCTCCTCCTCCTCCTCCTCCTCCTCCTCCTCCTCCTCCTCCTCCTCCTCCTCCTCCTCCTCCTCCTCCTCCATGGGGAGCAGCGTACTGGCTCATGTTAAATGGCAGGCCATGCATTATGCAGCAGCTTAGGCCCCAGCGCTGGATCTTCATGTCCTCGGCTACAGTCCACCTGTCGCTGCTCTGGTCGTAGCGCTCCACGTTGGAGATGGTGTTGAAGCCATTCCAGCCTCCGGCCACGAAGAGCAGGTCGTGCAGCACCCCGATGCCAAAGAAGCTGCGGGGGGTGAGCATGTCGGGCAGGGCGCTCCAGGAGTCAGTCAAGGGGCTGTAGGCCTCCGCGCTACGCAGGATGTTTCTACCATCGCACCCTCCCACCTGAGGACAGGACACATGAGAGGAATGTTTTAGTGTGTGGCTCAGGCAGGCAGACACTGTATTAATCCATTTAGGGAAA
Source organism: Notolepis coatsorum (assembly GCF_963971535.1). Classification (NCBI taxonomy): domain Eukaryota; kingdom Metazoa; phylum Chordata; class Actinopteri; order Aulopiformes; family Paralepididae; genus Notolepis; species Notolepis coatsorum. The sequence continues at coordinate 19,211 of NC_140180.1, read as the reverse complement.
TGAGGGCATCACAGAAGCATTGAAAGTCAAATGATACATATCTATAAAAATATTGAGTATAAAGCATTTGTCTCTGTGTGCACCTACCGCATAGACTTGACCTCCGTATGCAGCGACTCCCACTCCGTTACGCATGCTGCTCATGGGGGCGAGCAGAGTCCACTGGTCAGTGTCTGGGCTGTAGCACTCAGCTGTGAACAGATCCCTGTTGAAGGTCCTGTTGAAGGTCCTGTTGAAGGTCCTGTTGAAGCCACCACAGATGTAAACCTGTAATAAGAAAGAATATTCTAATTTAGTTTATATATTCCATTTGATTTCATTCTACTTTAATGTTGATGCACCAAAGGACCCAGACATCTTTTGTATGTGCAAGCTTACTTGGCAATAAAGACATTTATGATTTCTGATCTAACGTTCCTTGTGTTCATCTAGCACCCTGTGTCCCTCAGTTCCACCCACCTTGCCGTGGAGGGCTGCTGCCCCGGCGTCGCTCCTGTCCTCCAGCATGGGTGAGATCACTGTCCACTGGTTGGTTTCAGGCTCGTAGCGCTCGGCGGTGTTCAGTATCCTGTCTCCGTCGAACCCTCCCATGGCGTAGATACAGCCGTCCAACGCGACCACGCTGAGGTTACTACGGCGTGAGTGCATGGGAGCCACCTGCAGCCAGCTGCGAGTGACAGGGTTGAACCTGCGCACACTGCTGAGAGGCTCTACGCCGTCCGAGCCGCCAACGCAGTAGATCAGACCGTGGAGATAAGCGGTGCCGTGCCACCACCGGGGACTCTCCCCCTCAACGCTCACGTCCATCCATCCACCGGCTCGGATATCGTAAGCCTCCATGGTCAGGATGCCGACACCCCGGCCTCCGATGGCCAATAGGACCTCCTGGGGCAGGCGTGGGCGGGTCAGGGGGTTTGGGAGCCTGTCGGAGCCAGGGGGGTTCAGGACGCTGAGGATGAGGGGCCTGCAGTCGTGGCTGTCCCTCACCACAGGGTTGTTCTGGACGTTGTTCCTGAAGTAGTCAGGCCTCATCAAGCCCATGCGAACCTGGGAAGAGACAAGCAGACAGCGGGTACAACTTAGACATCGGTTGTAGACGGTTTCTGTTGCTAGGGAACAGTTTGGACCCAAATGTTTGAGAACCACTGTACTAGGGAACCTAGTGTTGTTTTAATGTAATGCACAGTAATACAATTCCTTTTTTTTATATATAAATGTTTTTCTTTTCTTTTCTTTTCATACATAAAACAGAACATAACAGTACAATAATAATAATAATAATAATAATAATAATAATAATAATAATAATAATAATAATAATAATAATAATAATAATAATAATAATAATAACAATGACAACAGCGACGACAACTATAATAACAGTAACATGAATCATAATGACCATGACAAGAGACAGACAAACAAGAAAAAGTAAAATAATAAAATGTAAATTTAAAATAAATGTGGCTCAGGCACTAGCAACCATGTTTGTGTATCCGTAATACAATTAGTTACCTTGGGCAGCAGCAAAGGGATGTGTGTTTTACGCTCCTCACGGGAGTGGTCGATCCAACGGAGGACGGCCTCAAACACCGTCTCCTCGCTCTTCACGTTCAGGTCATCCCTCTCGATGATGTCCACCAGTTGCTGCGGGGACAGCTCCACAAACTCCTGTGAGACGTGCAACATCTCCTCAAAGTGGCACACGATGAAGAGATGGGCCTTGCGCCTCAGGTCAGGGCAGAAGTAGATGTGCGCAAACCTCCAGATGCTGACACAGTTTTCCAGAGACAGCTGGCCTTCTAGGAAGTCAGAGCACACTCCTACTATGTTAGTGACGCGAAGCTGGTCTGCAGCCACCAGAAGCTCTTCCACGTTCTCTGCTGTCACCAGCACAAAGTGTGTGTAGGAGTACTCTATGATGAGCTGCATCATACCCGGGGACACCCCAGGGATAGTGTAGACTGCTTTCTCTGAGTCGCTCCAGCGAGTGAAGAGGACTCTGTGGGACGCAGAGTATAGAGATATCTGATGAGTAAACAGTAAGCAACATTCTGTCCTGTGTAGTAATTAGGGCTGGCCCCTGTCGAATAGTCGACTAATCGGTCGAAAGGAGCCGTAGTCGACTGCCAACCTCTTAGAAGCGTGGCTAACGCTAATGGCATGCATACCAGAGGCCAACTGCCTAAGAAAACAGGCACAGAGGCACTGAAAGAGGATTTCACCCATCTAATGAACACACTAGACTAGATAAATATCAAGATGTATCCATCAGTGGACCAATTGCATGCTTTTGCAGAGGACAACAAGCCTTTTTACATTAGAAGTACAGTATAGTATCTGTTTACAGTAGAAGTACAGTATAGTATCTTTTTACATTAGAAGTACAGTATAGTATCTGTTTACAGTAGAAGTACAGTATAGTATCTTTTTACATTAGAAGTACAGTATAGTATCTGTCTACAGTAGAAGTACAGTATAGTATCTGTTTACAGTAGAAGTACAGTATAGTATCTGTTTACAGTAGAAGTACAGTATAGTATATTTTTACAGTAGACATACAGTATAGTATCTGTTTACAGTAGAAGTACAGTATGGTATCTCTTTACTAACCAAACTAACCTGAACCAAGCTAACCTGAACCAAGCTAAACTTACCTGAAATAGTCACTGCAGTCACACAGCAGGGCCTTGTGGGCATTCAACTCAGTGCTGTTGACTTTAATAACTACATCACAGAACCTTCCCTCCAGAGGCAGTTCATTAAGGATTGTACAGGACATTGTTTCCTTTTCCATGTGGGGATTTTAAATTGTATCTACAGAATATATTCAAGCTTACAGACAAGTAGCCGGAAACAACAAGTGATATCTTGACTTGTCTTCTGAGATCTGAACTTCTTCTTCTTCTTCTTATTTGAATTTCCGGCAGAGTACTTCTGAGAGAATTGTTGAATATATACTGTACACAAATGTTCTAGAATGTGCTATTATGACATCATACTGTGACATCACAAATGTTCTAGAATGTTCTATTATGAGATCATACTGTGACATCACAAATGTTCTAGAATGTTTGATTATGACATCATACTGTGACATCACAAATGTTCTAGAATGTTCTATTATGACATCATACTGGGACATCACACATGTTCTAGAATGTTTGATTATGACATCATACTGTGACATCACAAATGTTCTAGAGTGTTTGATTATGACATCATACTGTGACATCACAAATGTTCTAGATTGTTTGATTATGACATCATACTGTGACGTCACAACGGAACATGTTTGAGTTCCATTTGAATAATTAAAAAGATATGTTGACATTAAAAAAGAACAAATACAATGATTAAAAAAACTACATAAACAATGATACAAATGATAATAAAATATTTAAGTAAAATGTATAGAAATAAAGAAAAATAAGACAATGAAATAAAGATAATAATTCATTTAAAGGCTATTTTTAAAAGGTAAGTTTTGAGCAGTGCCAACCGAGTCTGCTGTCCTAACAGACTTGGGGTCTGTAGGGTAAGCACTTATTCCCTCCGCCCTGAACATTTATGGAGATGTATGGGCCTTTTAAGTCAGTGGTAAAAGTGTCTTTCAAGGATAAGTGAGCTCCTGCACTGATTATTATAGTTCAATATTCAATATTTGATCACCAAAACCCCCCAAAAAGCATAAAAAGGCCCATCCCCGCCCAAAAAGGGCCCCCAAAAATAGCACAGGCCCAGTGCCCTTTTCAGCCTTTGAGCCCCTGCCCCTCTAAAGTCCTGTGCACGTCCCTGGGTTGAAATATATGTCTCCGATGTCTTGGTATAGTGGGCAGGTTGAAGTAGATGTCTCTGATGTCTTGGTATAGTGGGCAGGTTGAAGTAGATGTCTCTGATGTCTTGGTATAGTGGGCAGGTTGAAGTAGATGTCTCTGATGTCTTGGTATAGTGGGCAGGTTGAAGTATATGTCTCTGATGTCTTGGTATAGTGGGCAGGTTGAAGTATATGTCTCTGATGTCTTGGTATAGTGGGCAGGTTGAAGTATATGTCTCTGATGTCTTGGTATAGTGGGCAGGTTGAAGTATATGTCTCTGATGTCTTGGTATAGTGGGCAGGTTGAAGCATATGTCTCTGATGTCTTGGTATAGTGGGCAGGTTGAAGTATATGTCTCTGATGTCTTGGTATAGTGGGCAGGTTGAAGTATATGTCTCTGATGTCTTGGTATAGTGGGCAGGTTGAAGTATATGTATCTGATGTCTTGGTATAGTGGGCAGGTTGAAGTATATGTCTCTGATGTCTTGGTATAGTGGGCAGGTTGAAGCATATGTCTCTGATGTCTTGGTATAGTGGGCAGGTTGAAGCATATGTCTCTGATGTCTTGGTATAGTGGTGTGGGATATTTGTGGATATCCTGATGAAGAATGTTCTCAGTCAACCGAGGTTTGGATAATAACAAAGGTTTATTAACCAAACAGATAGAATACATAGAGAGAATGGCTGAGGGTTTCCCCCAGGTGATCAGCTGAAATGACCCAGGTAAAAGACCCCGATAGATCTCGGGAGGAGACCTATATAGTTAACAAGGGGGTAAGGCTGAGCCCGAACGTTCGAACGGTTAAGCTGACATTCAGACTTTAATTAATGGGTTCGAACGTTCGGTGAAAAAAAATAAAGCAGGCGCAACGACGGTGAGGCGATGTGAAGCGGCGCGTCCCCCGAGTGAGATCGCTCGGCTCAACCAGTATGGTCTCTGCCGGGCTGTTGCTGGATACTCAACCAGAGCTCTAGTCTCAACCAATGCAATAGAACAATTTTGATTGAATGACAGGCGATTCTGCCAATTACGTCACACCGCTTGCACCCGCCTCTGCTGTTACCACCAATCGGCAAGCGTTTATTATTTTTTTTACTTCCGGCAATGCCGCCATTGATCTGCTTGAGAGAAGCATTAACGTAGCGTTAGCTCCCCGCCGAGGAAGTAAAAGTCGTAACAACTTTCCATAGGTCAACCTGCGGAAGGATCATTAATGAATAGTATTGAATACCAGCCTTTTTCGGCCACGGAGCGCGAGCTTCATGGCGGGAGGTGGTTGCGTTGGAAACAACTCTGGCTGAGGCGGCAGGCGTGTTGGGAGCCCGGCGGGACCCCCGCGCCGGTGTCTCTCTGTCTCTCTGCCGTCCCCCATTCAGAGGTAGACGGTGGAAGGAGCCGAGGCACGCGCCTCTCTCCTTCCCGTCGACCAAGAGTGAATACCTGTTATTGAACGTGTCGTGTAACACTAACTATATAACGTGAATGCCACAAAACTAATGCATTTGTTTATCTAGCCCCTTACGTGACTGCGGTGTGCAAGGGCTATTGTTTATCATAAGTAGGAACTTTATGCAGTACTCAGTAGCTTGTTTATTTTCTTCTGAGTGCTTTGTTTAATTACATGTTTACATGAACAGCCACCACTGTAAACAACATGTTTTTTCACCAATAGATTATGCAATGCCGCCCTCCGTAGGATCTATAATAAAAAAAAAAAAAAAAATATATATATAAAAAAAAAGTCATAAATTTTTTTTTTTATTAAAACATTTACAAAAAACGAACGTTCGAACGTTCGTTCGATAAACCCTGGCGAACGTTCGAACCCTAAAAACAGGGTTCGGGCTCAGCCTTACAAGGGGGGGGGTGTGGTCCCATTTGATAGGTCAGATGGGGGGGGGGGGGGGTACAGGTTTGGGGAGAGGGGAGGGGGATGTCTTATTCCACAGATAGGGGGGGGGGGGGGCACAGGTAAGGGGATATAGGGGAGGGGAATATATTTACATGAGAACATTATATTATACCACAATACTCACTTTTCTTTCTTATAATGTGGGTGAGATTAATGTATAATATACCAGGGTTGTTTGGAACAGGTAAACGTGAATAGGTATGGTACAAGAATGGGGCCGATGTAATCCATCGGTTATCAGATAATGAATAAAATAGAAAATAATTAAAATAATGAAAATGTTGGCCAATGTGATCTGTTGGTTGGCCTAATAGTTTAAAATAGTATTATTTATATACATGATTCATGACATGATCGACTGGACTGCGGTCTGTGTTATTTTGATATCAGAGATGTGGGAATAGATATCACCCTTTTCTTTTATTAATCGCTCAAAATACCTATATCAATGAGTGGTCCTCAACTCTGATATCAAACAACAATTAACATAATCATTAGAAGCTATAGCTGTGCACATATATTGGCATACCTTCAGTCGCTCATGTCGTGACTCAGGGGAGCTAATGTGATGGTTGTGCATACAGGCATAGTAATAAACCTATTACATACATGTGAGCACTGTCTCTGTGTGGTCAGAGTGCACAGGGTGAAAAAAAACAAAATCATGTGCATAATTATTAGGAATAGGATTTATACATAAGGCTAATGTGTACAAAAACATTTTAACAACCGTTAACCTAGTGGTTAATAAAACTAACATGATTGATTATGGGAAACTGTTCAAAAATATATATATGCACATTTTATAATGATTCTTGATGAAATTACTTAGGATCCAGTTGTATTTAACCTGAGTTTGAGTGTCACTTTCATTTGTGATTGCCTCAGTTTTGTTGGTCTTTACTTAGAATCAGGCAATTTTCTCTATTTCTTCTCTATAAATGAGGAGATAAAACGTCTTATGCATCGTTTCTGTATGTAATTCTAGTGCATATACTATCAACTGTTCACCATACAGGTGCAAAACAACAACGTTACATGTCCTCTTCTATGAGAGAATAAACCAACTGATTCTTTCTTGTCTGACAATACAATTTTGTAACCTAAGTAATTTAAATGTGATGTAATACAGTAACACAGTAAAATTTAAATAAATACATAATAATGTGGACAATGTGTGTTCAGATGCCTCTTGGTCCACAGGTCTCTGATGATGTCTCTCTTCTTGACGGTGCAGTCGGGAACATTCACTCCTCCATCATTCAGAGGGGGCCTACAGGAGGTCGCCGTCCACTCCCTGTGTACCTTGTCAAGGGTCACCGGTAGCAGTGGGGCGGTCAACTATAGTGGCCTTGCAGACTCTTTTCCTGGAGCCTGCGCTGTTCTCCATCGCCACCACACATCCGCCACTGTGCTCACGCTTGGCCCCCATCAGGCCTAGAGACATGGTGGTCAGGGCGTTTTTGAATGTGTTGTGCTGGTTTCGCTGTCCTCTCCTCGTCATTGCGGTACCACTTGATGGAGGGCGAGGGCCCGCCGGTGTAGTGGCTAGTCAGTAGGACGCTCTCTCTCACCGGATGACAAGCTTATCATCGGAATCCATCTTGATGGTCGGGGCTTTGGTTCCCATCTGTAGGTGATGGGTTTGGTCTGCCGTGGTCTGCAGTGCCGGGGTGGAGGCCATCAAAGGTTGATCTCCTCTTCGTCAGTGTCTCCTTGGTCAGTCTCCTTCGTGGTCCCCTGCTCCACTTTCTTGGGGACGTCTGTGGGCTGGGTTGGATGGCGGCTCTCCCATGGTTGCTGTCGTCGTCCTGGTTGTGTCCGCAGCTCCTTGGCGGCGTCCCTGGTGGTCCTATGCTGTCGTGGGTCGCTCATGTCGCTGGGTTGTGTTCCTCTCTGCCTGGTCCTGCCGTCATTCGTGGTTCAGGTCACGCGTCGTCTCACTCCTTCTCACTTGTCGTGTCCTCTCACCAATATGATCTGAGGTTGTTTAAAATTGCCTTAGAAAACCTCTTCACATAAATGATTCAACGCCTTTCTGCTAAAGAGGAAAATCATTTTTGGGATTAATTCAATTCATTGTAAATAAAATCACTTAATTGAAAATAGGAAATGCAAGCCAATTGCATTAGCAGTGATTCCTTATGTCAAGAAGGTCACATTCACAACAATCTTATCAGATCTTGTATCTAACAAGATCTTACAGCATTAGGCTTTAAATAAAATTGTAAGTGAATGGCCAAAGTCTTGAATCAGATAAAATAGCTCTTTTTCTTCATAGTCTGTGATGTTAAATTGAAGTTGATCTTACCTGTGCGATGGGTGTGCCTCAGGATACTTACCTCGTCACGCCTTCTCTGGCGTTCTTCACGTCTCAGTGTGGCTCGTCATAATTTAGCATGGGGAAAAACATAAAATCTAGGCAGCCAGTTAATTTGGCATGAAAAACATCCATTCATTTTCTCGTCTAATTTTAAGTAGCATTAATTTAATTACCTCTAATACACCTTGTGCATTTTGATAATCATTGTGTAAATGATTATCCTGCTTTCAACTGATACAAATACATCTAACCCTAGTTAACCTTACTGTCATGCATTTGTCCTAATAAACTAACCTACACTGTAGCACTCAACACTTTGATGACCATTGTTACTCAGCTGATAGAGTTGTGCCCTTTTTTATGTCCTGTCATACAGAACCTGTGAGTCGCTTTTGGATAAAAGTGTCAGCTAAATGATCAATGTACGTGTATACCTTGTACATTTAGATAATTGTGTTCCAATTTTGGTGGTTGGTATTTTGCAGTCATGGAAATGTATTAGTTTTTTTAAAAGAATAGTCATGCATGTTATTGGTTATAAGCAGAGAATAGAAGGGGGGAGATTGTAAGTAAAGTTGTTTTCATCATTAATCTTTCATCTCGGGCACTTCTACTTTGTCTGGTTTTATTCAGAATTCATCTCTAATTCGTGTGCCTCTTGAAAAGAGATGATGAAAACGACTGGTTAGTTATTGTTAGTATGGGAATTAGGTAGATTTTCATGACTGCAACATCATCACTTGTCTGATTCATGTTAATTAAGTGGTTCCATCCATTGTTATTCATTGTCAGGTGAGTCCACCAAACCTGTGGTCAGAGTGCAGGCATTTGCATTGCTTTGTCTCTCTCACGCCATACCCTGTGGGTTTCAAGTGCCCATCCTGAATAGTGTCTGCTATCGTCTCACAATTGATTTCCCTTTAGCTCCAAACTGCTTTGTGTTCTAATGTAGATTAACTCAGTCCCTTTCTGTCTCTTGATTTTCTGTTTGCTTCCTGTAAACACAATTTACATGTGGGTGTTTGGATGCAGATTTGTTTTAACTGGTCAATCGATTGTCTTTCAGCTCCACACATGTTGACATGCAAATAGTTGGAGTTTCAGTCTTTTGTGATACAATTTGGGTGTAGGTCTCTGCATCTCGCCTCAGAGCCTGACTGAAAATAAAAACACATGTTAATTTTCCACTCCTAAGACCATTTGTGTCACTTGGCAGCGCTTGCGACCACAACTCGGCCCGCCCCTTTTTCGTATACACGTGAAAACGTTTTTTTTTTTTTTTTTGTGTGTCTTTTTTTTTTTTATATATTATTATAAATTGAATGTATAAGCACATATATACTATAAAAACGAACAGTTAGAATATTTAAAAATAGTAACAACCTTTGTTTAAAAGTAGGCTGTTCACGACATGATTTCAGTGGAACGGGAGGCGTAATAACAATTTGCATTTGAATCAAATCTAAACCTTGGGGGGGTAGCCAGCCCGGAGCGCAACGCCCCCACAATACCTATACATACACCTGTTGGCATCTGGTGACACTTTTAATGTGTCTTGCGTTGAGATTGAGAGATGGATGCGAAGACGATCGCTGCTGAACTCAACAAGATATCTGCTGCGGGGAGAGCCATAGATGGATCGCATTTAATGAGTGGGTACTTAACGGACTATTTTCACCCAGGTGTCCCCGAACCACCGCCCAAACCGGACTCTTCAGATGAAGAAGAAGATTCGGAAAACGAAGTAGTGCCTGATATCGATCCGATACCGCAGCGCGCTGATGATTTTGAAGAGGAAGATGAGCGCGCGGATCAATCAGATTTAGAGGATGATTCTATTCACAGCGGGACCGTCACACCGGGCTATTCAACGGAATTAACGATGAGACATGTCGCAGATATGGTGTCTGTTGTAACCGTAGACAGTGACACCAAAGAAGAATTGAAAAAAATAAGAACGTTTGATTGCAAATGCTATAAAGAGCGGAAAGAGAATTCCGAACGGCAGGCGTTGTCGTGTACAACAAAACTGTCGGAAGAATTGATATACAATAGCAGACTGGACATGGCCTCATTGACGCCGAAAGAGAGGGACATGTGTCTGCTCTCGGCTATACAAACAGGCATCAATGATTCTGAAGTCACACAGAGCACGAAGAGAGTAAACACCATTCGCAAAGCTTCACGGACAGTGTACAGATTCCATAACGTCGTGGTCTGCCGGGCAACATTCTGCTTTCTTCATGGGTAAGTGTGCCATTATTATTCTGTGTGCATGTGTAACTATGACCGGTTAGTACAGGCTAGTATACATTCTGGAACATTCTGAATTGTGTTGTCATAGTAGTGATGTCATAGCAGACCCTTGATTGATTAAGTTTATTAACAGATTGCAGAATGGGTACAGTACAGTACAGCTCAATACATACAATTGTTAAGAGGATGCAGACCTGAGAAAGACTTTTGTCTTGTTTCCATCAGGGTCCCCCATTTTCAATTCATCATATGACACACATGACATACAGATAGACAGTACTGCTACATCTATACATTTATGACATACCAGATTTTCAAATACAGTACTGTTTGTGATACTAAAAAATATACATTTGACATAGAAACATGTGCATTGGGGAGGTTGGGTAGGTGGGGTGGGGCTGTACATTGGAGGTGGGGGGGGGGGTTGGGTAGGGGGGGGGGCACTGTACATTGGAATACTCACATACATTTGACATAGAAACTGTACATTGGAGGAGGTTGGGTAGGTGGGTTGGGTGGGGCTGTACATTGGAATACTGACATTTGTAGGGGCCAGTTTTGAATTGCAGTCTCCCGTAGGTGTTCTTTGAGAACTATAGAGAACTACAGTACTATACAATAATATTCTATATAGTGCAAAGCACGTGACTGTATTGAAGACATTATCATTGGCTCTAGCTAGCAGGGACTGTGTATGTGTGTATAATAATGATTTCACATTTTTTTTTGTTTAGGATAAGCTGTGGACTTCTCAAAGCTATTATCAAGCACTACAAGACAAATGGAATGACCCCACGTGATAGGAAAAAACAACCGAGAACTCACAAAAAGTTTCTCTGTAAAGACGACTGTCAACGTGTTGTGGATTTTCTCACCAATTATGCAGAGGTCCATTCTATTGTCTTGCCTGGTAGACATCCTGGCCACAGAGACTACACTGCCAAGTTACTTCCAAGCAATCTGACAAAAGCGGCACTCTGGCGTCAATACAAACCGGCTGGGGAGGAAGCAGGTATGTGTGTTTGTTATTTATTAATTTATTTCATGACATGAGGTACAGCCGCCTGGACTGCAACATTCCATAATGTTGATAATTTTCTACTGTTCTATAATAAGCATGATCTGTTCAACTGTGAAATGCAATGTTGAAGGAGCCAAGCTGCTTTCATCAAATATCCTTCTCACAATACAATATCTCCAATGTACTTATTGACATCACTTAAGTTCAAGCCCCCCTCCATAAACCACTTGTGTTTACACATCAATTGTGTAAATTTGCAGCATAGACCAGTCCTCCTGAGTAGCCATCCTCTGGCATTGTGTATAATGTAATGTGTACTATTACCAAGACAAAGACATTAACGATCTAACATTCCATAAACCACTTGTGTTTACACATCAATTGTGTAAATTTGCAGCATAGACCAGTCCTCCTGAGTAGCCATCCTCTGGCATTGTGTATAATGTAATGTGTACTATTACCAAGACAAAGACATTAACGATCTAACATTCCATAAACCACTTGTGTTTACACATCAATTGTGTAAATTTGCAGCATAGACCAGTCCTCCTGAGTAGCCATCCTCTGGCATTGTGTATAATGTAATGTGTACTATTACCAAGACAAAGACATTAACGATCTGTACTATTACTATTTTATTCTAGGACATCGCGTTGTTGGTCAGGGGAGCTTTCTTCAGCTGTGGAAAACCCTTCTGCCCCAGATAACAATCATCAAACCGAGGACAGATTTGTGTTGGGAATGCTACAAAAACAACTACCAGTTGAGTCAAGCGGCTGGCAAGCCGGATAAATTGCAGACAGAAAAATTGCAGGTGCAATTACAACATCTGGCCCGTGTTAAGAGAGAGCGCAAGCTGTTGCAGGCTATGACTGCTTCCACCCAAAAGACCTGTGCGGAATTGCAGCTGAGTCTAGGCCCTGCCACACCGGCAAGCAAAGACATCACAATGCACTACAGCTTTGATTATGCACAGCAGGTGAGAATCCGATCCTATTACAATGTAGCTTTTTGTTGTTAACTTACTTGACAAAAATCGTTTGTTTGCTGTATTACAGCATTACATCATGTTGTGTAATATTTAAAATGACAATCACCATCACAATTACTACAGCACTACTGTACTACTACACTACAACATTATTTCAATGTATCATTTTTCTTCCGCCAGGTACACTACCCCTCTCACCCTCTTCAAGTTGGGCCGATGTATTTTGCAACACCGCGCAAGTGTGGCCTGTTTGGCGTACATTGTGAAGGGCTGACAAAGCAGGTGAATTACCTTATTGACGAAGGGATGGCCACGAGTAAGGGTAAGAGACTCCAAGATACCAACATCTTCCCAGCCATAGCAGAGCTCTTGGTCACTTTATCTGTCTGTAAACTGTCCTTTCATTGTGTCCTTTAATATTTCCCATTACAGGTAGCAATGCTGTGATCAGCTATCTGCATCATTACTTCAACAATTACGGCGTTGGAGAAACGAAAGTCGACCTGCACTGCGACAATTGCTCGGGCCAAAACAAGAACAACTACGTCTTGTGGTATTGTGCCTGGCGTACACTCCACCGACAGCACCTGCAGCTTGGTCTCCACTTCCTAATTACAGGCCACACTAAGTTTGGTCCCGACTGGTGCTTTGGTTTGATAAAGCAGGTATACAGGAAAACTGCAGTCGATACCCTGGCAGGCATCGCCGACATCGTGAGGAAAAGCTCTGAGGTAACCTAGTAAGGTTTAGTCGATAAACCAATGTACAGTTCCCCCCCCCACAATGTACAGTTTCTGCATCAAATACTCTTTTTTAACTCTTTTTGTATCACAAACCGTACTGTATTTGTAAATCACACACACACACACACAGATGGACCCTGCATCCATACACTCTGTAGACATTGACTTTTATTTTATCTTCCTAAAATTGTTTATTCTATTAGTCCCCTATACTGTCCAGATAGATGGACCATAGAAATGGACTATTTTATTGTATCTTCCTAATAATAATTATTGTTTATTAATTGTGCACTGTTGACAGCACTGTAAATCACACACACACACACACACACACACACACACACACACACACACACACACACACACACACACACACACACACACACACACAGATGGACCCTGCATCCATACACTCTGTAGACATTGACTTTTATTTTATCTTCCTAAAATTGTTTATTCTATTAGTCCCCTATACTGTCCAGATAGATGGACCATAGAAATGGACTATTTTATTGTATCTTCCTAATAATAATTATTGTTTATTAATTGTGCACTGTTGACAGCACTGTAAATCACACACACACACACACACACACACACACACACACACACACACACACACACACACACACACACACACACACACACACACACACAGATGGACCCTGCATCCATACACTCTGTAGACATTGACTTTTATTTTATCTTCCTAAAATTGTTTATTCTATTAGTCCCCTATACTGTCCAGATAGATGGACCATAGAAATGGACTATTTTATTGTATCTTCCTAATAATAATTATTGTTTATTAATTGTGCACTGTTGACAGCACTGTAAATCACACACACACACACACACACACACACACACACACACACACACACACACACACACACACACACACACACACACACACACACACACACACACACACACAGATGGACCCTGCATCCATACACTCTGTAGACATTGACTTTTATTTTATCTTCCTAAAATTGTTTATTCTATTAGTCCCCTATACTGTCCAGATAGATGGACCATAGAAATGGACTATTTTATTGTATCTTCCTAATAATAATTATTGTTTATTAATTGTGCACTGTTGACAGCACTGTAAATCACACACACACACACACACACACACACACACACACACACACACACACACACACACACACACACACACACACACACACACACACACACACACACACACACACACACACAGATGGACCCTGCATCCATACACTCTGTAGACATTGACTTTTATTTTATCTTCCTAAAATTGTTTATTCTATTAGTCCCCTATACTGTCCAGATAGATGGACCATAGAAATGGACTATTTTATTGTATCTTCCTAATAATAATTAGAAGAAGAAAGAGGGGGAAGGGATACCACTTATTTTGCTTGATTACAGACAGATTACAGACTTCTGAATGATTGTATTGTACCCATTCTGCAATCTGTTAATAACATTTTCAATCAATCAATCAGGTGAAAGGAGTCAATATCCCCCAACTTGTGGGAAGCGAAGATGGGACAGTGTTTGTCCGAAGCTACGACTGGCAGACACATTTGGGTGGCTTCTTCAAAAGGTTCCCACAGATAAAGAAATACCAGCACTTCAGGTAATTGTCTATATTTTATTGTATATTGTATATATATTTTATCATAATAAAATAAGTAGAAGAAAGCAGGAAGCCGGACCAGCACACTCAGGTTTTCGCAGCCGAATACAGACATGTTTCGGAACAGGTGTTCCTTCTTCAGTGTATTATTATTATTATTATTATTATTATTATTATTATTATTATTATTATTATTATTATTATTATTATTATTATTATTATTATTATTATTATTATTATTATTATTATTATTATTATTATTATTATTATTATTATTATTATTATTATTATTATTATTATTATTATTATTATTATTATTATTATTATTATTATTATTATTGTTATTGTTATTATTATTTTTTTTTTTTTATTTTTTTTTTTACGAATGAGGAAATGTTTTCCTCCTGTTTTTTCTGTTCTTATCTTAGAGAATTTTGGTTTGCAAATATTGCAATAGGCTAATTTACTTAGCCCTATTAGCTATGATGAAGAAGGTTTATTTTGTTTCTGGTAATCAATGTACGAAATGTGTTGACATGGATGCTTGACTCACAGTGTCCTGGAGGCTGGGACCAGTGTTTTCTTTACGAAATAGACAATATTTTAAATGTGTTCTTTATTCTATTACAGCTTCGATGCCAGCAGACCTGGCATGGTGACGGCGAAATTACACCGTGATGATGCTGAACCATTCGAGTTTCAACTGCTGAAAGACCCAAAACGCTACCCGACCATCTCCAATTTTCCAGTGATACCCCCACCCGGTCTGGACAATGACAGGCAGAATTATCTTTTTAAGGAGATAAGACAATACTGTTCTGATGCGGGAAAAGACATCACATGCCCGCGACCAACGTCTACAGCACCTCAGAACAAGACTGTACGATGTTAGATACCCTCAAGACCAACGTCTACAGCACCTCAGAACAAGACTGTACGATGTTAGAAGACCCAACACACACAAAGATACAGATAAGTGCTGAGATCACACACACACACACACACACACACAGATGGACCCTGCATCCATACACTGTAGACATTGACTTTTATTTTATCTTCCTAAAATTGTTTATTTTTTATTGTGATGTTACCTACTAAGATAAGATGATCCTTTATTAATCCCCTTGGGGAAATTCTGGTGTCAAAGCAGCATGGGGGGGGGGGGGTACATAGAAATGGACTATTTTATTGTATCTTCCTAATAATAATTATTGTTTATTAATTGTGCACTGTTGAGCTATATAACGCTGTCTGTATAATGACAATAAAGACTCTAGAAATATTCTATTCTATTTAATTTTATTAAAGCACTTTGGTTTGTGCTTAAGCTCCTGTCTGTACAAGCTGGCAGAAGACGAGCCAAATTAACTTCAATTAATATCTGAAACTACTAACCTTCATACCATCTTTTACTAGTATCCATCTTACTACTACTACCTACTATGCTAATAATGTCTATAGCTCAATACAAACAAGAGAATGAAGATCGGGTCCTGAGGAGAGATAACTGCCATGGCAGCACTTAATTATGTTAATGCTATTCAGGTGAGGGGCGTTGCTGGAGGGGGTTTGTTGACGCCCAGTTGAAACTGTCTGAAGTGTGAAAAGTTGCCTTCCTTTGAGACACCTTTTCACCTCTTAGGCAATCTAGAACACAGCCAGTTTTAGAAGTTATAATTGGGCACATCGTGTTCAAAACATTCTCAGATGTCAACATATGACACATCATTTGAAAGCTTAGATTCTGTACTTTAGCAATCTGGAATAATCTGAAAAATGAAAATGTAGAGATCTGGCATAAAGCGCTGTGAGGTGACACATTTTTGAGTGTGTTCTCTTCGATTTTGAGTTCAAACACACGTCATCTAGTCTTCATCTATATAAGGTCAAGCGCTTATACTGGAAGTGTGTTACTCGTAAATTGTGTTGTGTTCAGTTATGATGCATGATTTTCTATGGTACCCCGTATCAAAATGTGGGAATTAAAACATACACTGTTTTATTAAAATAGAAATGATTTGTTGAATAAACATAGCATGTTTGCCTTATCACTAGTCTTGTGCACATTTCTAAGATATAGAAACCCATTTATGAGGTTTTATACAGAAACCTATACAGATATGTTACAAATCTGAAACAGGCATTGAGGTTAGCTTTATGTGACTTATAGCTTGTATAGTAATGAAAAACAATCACTCAGGCGATATGGGATAGCTGTAATTTACTGCAATGAGAAGATAGTTATGTCATGCATCTCTCTGGTTCTCTTTCATACTCACCGAAAAAAGCTGTCGTGTTCACGTTGGATCCTCACAGTTCAGTTCAGTTCAGTTATTGAATAACCATATTAACTTACCCCCTTTTGTGCCCATGTGTATCTTTAATCGAATAGTGGTTCCTGAGGCTGTAGCACGTTACGTGTCATCAATGCAATGCTCGGCTCGTTTCTCTTGGTTGTCTGGGACAATGCGTTCCTGGAAACATTCTTAGCAGCGCGCACATACATATACAAATAAAACATATACTACACATGGATTTCACGCACCCTCGGCCTCGGGCACATTAAACTTTACGTTCGCTCATGGATAGGCTCACAACAAAACCATAACTCCACGGCGCGCATAGCGTGACGTCATCGCTCCAAGCGACGTTCGTGTGTTCCCATTCGCCTCGGAAATAACGCTTTGCAATCCTGCAGTACTAGTTCCGCGAGCTCTCAATAGCCTGGAATTTACCTAAAACCAGCGTTTTGTAACCGAATGAACGTCACTTGTGCATAGTGAAACGTAAACAAATAGAAACGATAAACTATAATTTCCAACCGGACGTTACATGTCGCGCGAGTTGTACCCCAATGTTATTCCCATAATGTTAACTCGTCTCTCAATGCTCTGCGCGATATCAGTCGGCATACTGTGCACATACAAACGAGACTTTAAACAGACAAACAAACATTAATACATATAAGTTAATGTGTGTGTATATCTGACTGTATTGGATCGCTGTTCGTTTAGTCGACCAGCACCGCTGCGACAAGGCATTTATCCCTTGATATAACTATACATCGTTATTAAAGTCATAACGACCGAATCCTGAACTTCGAAATTTAACAGCGATATATTAGATTATATATACCTTTTAATCATACTCTCAGTCCCTTCAACCCGCGACTAATGTCCCGTTAAATGTACATTCACGTACTACCGATACATCGCCGGTCACCTTCCCGCTTATCTGTATGATCAATTGGTTAATTCAATCCGAATACATCGTTTTCAGGAATGGAAGAGGTTGTGAGCTTAGTTTGAGGTTGAAACTATAAATATATGACGTTACTCTGTTAAATCTAATTTATGATTATAACAGCTTCTCGGTCCTAACTTCCCGCCTCTTTGCCAAAAGAATCACAGAACAGTTTCTAAGAGAGTAGCGTTTTCCAATGATATCACTCTAATAAGCTCACGTATCTCCTTTTGTTGCCTATATTTCAGTCTGCATCGGCTAGACTTGGGTTAGCAATCCAACAACCTTAATTTGTGCCCTAACTTTCGGTTTGGCAACAGCTCAAATCCGGGAATAGCACTAACAACCCATCCTCTCAGAACATCTGTCCAGATAAAGGACCCAGGTACACGCGTTCCCCAGTACGATTCTCAATACAGATCAGATATATTAATGCACATTATTCTTACTCAGCAATGATCTCAAACATTCTGTAATATTCACCTGGCACAGAGAAAAGCGGGAAGGTTTAATTCCTTGCCATACATTTTTGGTCGACCAGTCTATTATACTCACTTTTCTCTGTATAGCTGAAACAATACAGCACGCTGGTTCGTAGACGCCAATTGTGGGATATTTGTGGATATTCTAATGAAGAATGTTCTCAGTCAACCGAGGTTTGGATAATAACAAGGTTTATTAACCAAACAGATAGAATACATAGAGAGAATGGCTGAGGGTTTCCCCCAGGTGATCAGCTGAAATGACCCAGGTAAAATACCCTGATAGATCTCGGGAGGAGACCTATATAGTTAACAAGTGTGTGGTCCCATTTGATAGGTCAGATGGGGGAGGGGGGTACAGGTTTGGGGAGAGGGGAGGGGATGTCTTATTCCACAGATAGGGGGGGGGGGGGGCACAGGTAAGGGGATATAGGGAGGGGAATATATTTACATGAGAACATTATATTATACCACAGTGGGCAGGTTGAAGTATATGTCTCTGATGTCTTGGTATAGTGGGCAGGTTGAAGTATATGTCTCTGATGTCTTGGTATAGTGGGCAGGTTGTTAAGAAGTGGAGCTCGGTTTCCACCTCATCTTGTGTGCAGTGGGTGCATAGTCTGTCTTCGCTTGGGAGCCAGGTCTGCCTATGGCGGCCTTTCTCGATGGCTAGGCTGTGCTCGCTGAGTCTGTACCTAGTCAAGGATCTTCTTAGTTTTGGGTCAGTCACAGTGCTCAGGTATTCTGCCACTGTTTCTCTCTGTCTGTCACTCTTCTCTCTCTCT
>NW_028174860.1:263458-487014 GCF_963971535.1 Notolepis coatsorum | reverse complement strand
GAGATGAGGCAACCTGTGCGATTTGCACGTACTGTATAGCTACAGACAGTATGTGTGTATGCGCGCACTGCGGGAGGTGGCCAGAAGCGCGCAACTAGCCAACTACTATTATTACTACTATATTAATACAGTTTGATCCATCGCAAAGCGCTCCAGCGCTTGAATACGGCCGGGGGATCCGCTCTATACAATGCAGACCCACGGCTCTCGTATTATAATGAGCCCGCGAGGCGTGTTATTATTAGAGTTAATAATATTGTATATTGTTTACACTGCCTTTTTATTCCATTTTTACTTCTCCACTGTACTATAATTATGTGACCTGTACCTCTATGTCTTCTACTACCTGTACCTCCTGTTATAAGATTATGGTCTGTTCCTTTAAGAGGGAGGCACCCACGCATACAGGTCAGCTACGCAAGGAGCGAATATGTGATGAGACAGTGTGTACACAGGAAGGACAACAGAAGCAGGTAGCTTGTTGTGAGATATGTAACGTTAGTCAACAGCATGATATGAAGAATATAATGGAAATAAATGCACAGTCCTGAAGATAACAGTTTCCAGTGGTTTATTGTCACCACCACACATCAAGAGGGAATTACCCCGGAGTCCGGACAGTACGTTAATAATTACGTGACTGTACATGACCACTTCGGCCCTAGAGTGAAGATAACACTCTCCTGTACTCTTACTAAGGTTCGAGTTAACACAGAAAAAGGTAACATTGGGGGCTCGAGTCCGGGATATGAAAAATCCTGATTTCATCAATGAGTTGTAAACTATGGACACGTATAATTAGCTCATGCTAACTCATGCTAAAGGACGCACGAGGCAATTTCGTCAGTCAATGAACCGAGTTGAGATGATGACGGCCCATGGAAGTAACGTTGACGGGGAAATGACCAACTACTCTAACCCATTCATGTTAACCCCCACAACTACAACCATGTACTCTCAGTCTGATGTCGCTAACCTGAGACGTGAAATGAAGTACCAACATGGACAAAGCCTCAACCCGTTCATAACAGAGGATCAGCTGCCCCCTACTGGTGCAATGTCAAACCCATTTACTGCACATAATAAGCCAGTGATAATGGCCAGTGACAATTACCCACATGCTCATCTGTCGTTGTCAAGCACAAACCCCTTTGCTCATATGAATGATCAAAGTATGAGAGACAGTGGCATTGAAATGCAGCAAAGTCATTATGGAACTGAGCCTCCCCATATGAATATGTTGTATGGACAAATGCATTCAATGACCATAGGAGATGCAGCTACCCATAACATTAACCCCTGCATTGCTGCTAAACCAGCAGCCTTTATGGAGAGCACACGCTGCACACCTATGAACAATGTGACAGTCTATTCCCCACATATTGAACCTGCAACCCTGCTTTCCACCCCTGTGACACCGGGTGTGTGTTCCCGTCAGGTGCAGCCAGAGGGCGCTGTACACCACAGGCAGAGTACACCGGTCCATGGAGGTAATGAAGCTGTGACTTATGGCTATGATCAGTCCCATCGCAGGCGAGCAGGCTTCCATCCAAGTGGCCGGCTGCCCCGGCGTGTGCAGTACAACCTGTCTTCAGACAGCGAGGACGACAGTGTTCAGCGAGAGAGGATTCCTACACTACGACCGGGTCAGTATGATGGCACCACACCATGGAAGGACTTCTTGCAGCGCTTTGAGAGCTGTGCTGAGGCTAATCGCTGGTCAGAGAACACTATGGCTGTCCAGTTGAGGTTCTGTCTCATAGGTGCAGCAGGAGCAGTGGTCCACCGCAACCCAAGGTCAGCACGCTGGGACTACAGAGACATTGTTGAGGAGGTGGAGGTTGCTTATGGCCCATCATCAGAGTATGCAGTGGCTGTTGCCATCGAGTTAAGGCAACGAATCCGCCTGCCAGGTGAGGCACTACACATCTTGAGGGACGACATATATGAGAAAGTGTCTATTGCATACGCTGACCGTTCTGAAAAGGAGCAGGATGCAATCAGTGTTGAGGTGTTCACTAATGCTATGGGGGACGCCAACATTATTCAGAAGCTCCTAGAAGACCGACCTCGCACATTAGCCCAAGCTTACGACATTGCTCGTCGTTATGAAACTACCAGGAGAGCAGCTACCAGCGTTGCACAGCTCATGCAGACTGGAGCACGGAATGTAGCTGAGCGGAGAACCAGAATGGCTATGGTGCGCGATTATGCCCACTCTGATGAAGCTGAGGGAAATAATGGTGCAGCACCAGCACCCACAAAGCAGAACCAGAACCACCCCGCGCAATACAAACAAAGGAGACAAAAAGATACAAATTGGGATAGCATCCGCTGTCACAACTGCTCGGGTATTGGACACATGTGGCGTAATTGCCACTCTCTAACAAACCCAACTAAGCTGCAGGCGGACACAGTTTTGAATGTCTCCAAAAACCAAAATGCATGCAGAGGGTCCAGTGGTAAAGCCAAAGGTGAGAGCCCAGAAATGTGTATCCACCTGCTGATGTATGACATGGAGATTTGTGCCATCTTAGACTCTGGGGCAGGGAGAAATGTGCTGCCTTTGCGATACTATAATTCTATCCACCCGGAGGTCAGACCACCTATCCAGCCATCAACTGTACAGTCCCTGCATGGCATTGGTCCTGGGAATGTCCCTGCCTTGGGTGAAGTTCACTTACCTGTTCAGATTGGCAGCCAGACTGTGGGTGTAGATTTCATACTTGCCGACCTGCCAGGCAGTGCTGAGGCCATCCTGGGCCATCCATTCTTAGAGCAGTCAAGAGCACATCTGGACTTTGGCAACCGAAAGATTGTGTTGTTCGGTGAACAAATACCATACTTCCATCCGGACAACAGGCCGAGAGCACATGCAGTAAGAGTAGCTCGCACCACAGTTCTAGCACCAGGACGTGAGTACATTATACCGGGAAATGCTCATTTCCGGACCCCTGTGAAAGGAGAAGTGATGCTATGCCCTACAAAAGGCTTTGTTGAGAAGCACCGATTGCTGGTGGCCCGGGTCTTAGTAGGAGCCCAGCCCAGTAAGAGTATACCAATCAGAGTATTTAACCCAGGAACCACTGATGTTACCATCAAGAAAGGAGCTGTAGCAGGGTTTCTCCAGTCTGTTGAGATAATGGAGCCCCCTACCATCATCACTGAATCCCAACAGTCCGACCATGCCTTCCCCACCGTGCCAGAACATCTCACCACTCTGTACGCCCAGAGTTCCATTGAGCTAACTACCGGGGAAAAGTGCAGTCTAGCGAAGCTCCTGCAAGACTACGGCGACATCTTCTCTACAGGACCCACTGACCTAGGCCGTACTAACCTAGTGCAACATGACATTCAAACCCTGCCAGGTGTCCCAGTGAAACAACACCCCCGCCGCATGGCCCAGGAAAAACAACTGAATGCTGACCAGCAGATACAGCAGAGCCTCGAGACTGGACTCGCCCGTAACAGCCACAGCAGTTGGGCCGCGCCCATTGTCATGGTACGCAAAAAGGACGATACCTATCGTCTCTGTGTGGACTACAGGGCTTTGAATGACTGTACCATTAAAGATGCGTACCCATTACCTCGTATTCAAGATACTCTGGACACCTTATCCAGCGCCAAATGGTTCAGCACTCTGGACCTTGCATCTGGCTATTGGCAGGTGGAACTAACCCCCAGAGCACGCAAGGCCTCAGCATTCTGCAGCAGGAAGGGGCTCTTTGAGTGGAATGTCATGCCGTTTGGGCTATGTAACGCCCCAGCAACATTTCAACGTCTAATGGACCGCGTCCTTGCTGGCATGCAATGGGAGACCTGCTTAGTATACTTAGATGACATCATTACACTGGGAAAAGATGTACCAGAAATGCTGCAGCGGCTATCCCAGGTGTTTGACCGACTGCGCCAAGCCAAGTTGAAATTGAAACCAGCAAAGTGTTGCCTGTTCCAACGGCAAGTAGCCTACCTCGGGCACATCGTCTCCGAGCAGGGGGTCGCTACCGACTCACAGAAAGTCCAGAAAGTCAGAGAGTGGCCTACACCATCCGACGTCAGTGAGGTCCGCCAGTTTGTAGGCCTCGCGTCATACTACAGACGTTTTGTAAAAGACTTTGCTGCTGTCGCTCAACCTCTACATGCCCTGACCAAAAAGTATGCCCGTTTCCACTGGACACAGGAATGCCAGGAGGCATTTGATAAACTAAAGCAAGTACTTACCACTGCACCTGTCCTTGGCTACCCCCTTGATACCGGGGACCTCATTCTAGACACAGATGCTTGTGACACTGGAATCGGAGCTGTCCTTTCTCAGATGCAGGACGGTGAGGAGCGTGTGCTGGCATATGGCAGTAGAAGACTCTCCCAGACTGAACAAAACTACTGTACCACACGGAGGGAGTTGCTAGCCGTGGTGGAATTCACATCACACTTCCGCCAGTACCTGCTGGGAAGATCTTTCACCGTCCGCACGGATCATAGTAGCCTCCGCTGGCTAATACGGATGAAGGAGCCTGAGGGACAGCTAGCCAGATGGCTTGAGAAGCTTGGTGAATACAACTTCAAGGTGATCCATCGCCCAGGACGGCAGCACTGCAATGCCGATGTTCTGTCTAGAAGGCCTTGTCGTCAGTTCTGCCCTTGCAAAGTGCCAGACCCGTTGTTGAACATGGAAAAGTCAAGACATCAGGCTGTGCAGTGTGACCTGGGCGGTAGTGTGACAGCAGGAACTACTGAAGCTCATCCCATAGAGTTGAGCTTAGTGGGGGTAGTGGACTCCCCATCCCCTGGAATGGGAAGCACATGTGTGGAGGACTTAAGGTCTGATGGAAATTCACAAACTGAAGAAAGGATTCTTCTCACAGAGACTACAGAGGCGCAATTATTCCACGGTTGGACCGTTGAGCAGCTGAGGGAGGCTCAGATAGCTGACCCTGATATCACTCCCATCAGGAAAGCGCTGGAACAGGGAACAGAACGTCCCTCATGGGCGGAGATCTCACCTCATAGCCCGGCCACCAAAACATATTGGAGTCAGTGGAAAAGACTGTATTTCAAAGAAGGTATTCTGGTGCGACGCTTCTATTGTGCAGAGGAAACCATATTTTACCCTCAGATAATACTACCTCGTATGTACCAGTCAGATGTCCTGAAACAAATGCATGATGGTCCTGTGGGGGGTCACTTTGGAGTGGATCGGACTCTCACCCGTCTGCAGACAAGATACTACTGGTATCGTATGAGAGAAGATGTCACGCTGTGGTGCCGCACATGCACTAGCTGTGCTGCCAGAGCCAGGCCCTCTAAGACACCCCAGGCCCCCATGGGCACTGTCCGCGTTGGAGCACCTATGGAGCGAGTGGCTCTGGATATAATGGGCCCCCTCAACGAGACTGATCGTCATAGTCGCTATGTGTTAGTAGTTCAAGACTACTTCAGCAAATGGGTGGAAGCCTATCCCCTACCAGATGAGCAGGCTGTAACTGTCGCTGAAGTATTCACCTCTGAATGGGTATGTCGTTTTGGAGCACCTCAGACTTTGCACAGTGACAAGGGCACCAATTTTGAATCACAAGTGTTTCAGAAAATGTGTGAACTACTTGGAATAGACAAGACGCGCACCACTTCTTTCAGGCCACAGTCTGATGGGCAGGTTGAACGTTTCAATGCCACTCTGCAAAATATCTTAGCCACAACAGCTGAACGCTGCCACTGGGATTGGGATATCATGATTCCCTATGCTGTAATGGCCTATAGGGCAACAAAGCACAGCTCCACTGGGTTTACCCCCAACATGATGTTGTTTGGGCGGGAAGTGACTGAGCCAATTGACCTGGTGGCTGGTCTGCCACCCGGCCATGAAAGTGCCCAGACTCCTCCACAGTATGTCACTCAGCTCCGTGAAAGGCTGGAGCTTGCTCACCAGATCGCCAGAGATGCCCTAGGTCAGTCTGTGGAACGGGCCAAAAAGCAATATGACAAGAACGTTTGCCGCACTCTGTACCACACAGGTGATGCTGTCTGGCACCTAGTAAAAGGCACCAAGAGAGTAAGAGATAAGGTGAGGAAATTCTTGCCATCATACGAGGGGCCATACTTTGTCCTAGGCCAACTGGACGACTTGGTGTACCGCATCAAAAAGGGGCCTAAGGCAAAAGTCAAAGTAGTGCACCATGACAAACTCAAACCATACCACTCCCGTACCCTGTTGGATAATGTCTGGGTCATCGAACAAGCACAAGTCTGGAACCCTGCTGAGGTTCTACCACCCATTCCAGATACCAGCCTCATCGACTCTGACCTGTTCCTGGCTAATCTGTTCCCGGATACGGCGGCGGGGAGTGATAGCGGACAGGAAGCAGAGTCATCTACAGACATTCCCTTGAGCCCTGTTGCTTTCCCCTCTTCGCCACACACAGCCCAAGTCTCCTCGAGTACAGAGGAGGTTCATGCTAGTGGGGGTAGTGCAGTGCAACGTACTCAAAAAGCAACGGTTATGGACTCCACTCAGTGCCAAACATCCAGGGGCAGGTCTAGCAGGACCAGGAGACCCCCAGATAAATATGGAGAGTGGGTGACTTACTAAAAAAAAGTTATATTACTCCTATTTAAAGAAAAAATTGTTGAAAGGAGTTTGTTGTTTGAAAGACTTTGTATTGTTTTGGTTAAAGAAAAACACTTGAGGCACTGTGGCATCATGAGTAAGTTTACTTTGGTGGTGATCTTGTTTACGGTGAGAAAAGTGAGACCATACAATTATTTTGGGGTGAACAGGTGAAGCAGGTGTTTTACTCAGTTAGAAGCTAGAGAGGATACTGGGAGGTTGCCTTTAATATTGAGTTAGAGCTGTGGTTATATTGGGGCTGTATTCGTTGCGTTGTAGGTGTGTTTCATGCTTCTTTTTCAGAGTGTGTTGGAACCTCAGAAGCACTGAAAGGAGGTGGACTGTTTAAATTCCTAACACTGCACTACCTTCCACAATTTCACCCTGTTCTCAAGGGAAACAACTATCTTAAGGATTATAATGGACTGTTTCCTATGGACTGTTTCTTATGGACTGTTACTCCGTCAAGGGGAGATGTTCTTGGGCATTGTGACCCTAAAGGACTCCAGAGACTCAAGGGGTGTTCAAAAAGAAAAAAAGTCTATGTAATCTGTTTAGGATATTTTGTGTGTAGTCATAGGGGTGCTGGAATGTTATTATATTTAATTGTTAATTGCCATCCAGAGTGGGGGTAGTGTTATAAGATTATGGTCTGTTCCTTTAAGAGGGAGGCACCCACGCATACAGGTCAGCTACGCAAGGAGCGAATATGTGATGAGACAGTGTGTACACAGGAAGGACAACAGAAGCAGGTAGCTTGTTGTGAGATATGTAACGTTAGTCAACAGCATGATATGAAGAATATAATGGAAATAAATGCACAGTCCTGAAGATAACAGTTTCCAGTGGTTTATTGTCACCACCACACATCAAGAGGGAATTACCCCGGAGTCCGGACAGTACGTTAATAATTACGTGACTGTACATGACCACTTCGGCCCTAGAGTGAAGATAACACTCTCCTGTACTCTTACTAAGGTTCGAGTTAACACAGAAAAAGGTAACACTCCCCTCCCCCCGGCCCTCGAGATACGTCAGACGTACTTCGAGATACTTCCGCATAGTCCTGCCACAGGACTATTACGTCAGACGTACTTCGAGATACTTCCGCATTAGTCCTGTGGCCGCCGGAAGTCCTGTGGCCGCCGGAAGTACCAATCTGGACCTCGAGGCTCCGAGTCTGCAGCTGGACCCTATTGCTCTTCACATAAGCTCTTCTTCTTCTTCTTTTTTGTGTTTTACGGCGGACGGCCACCATAAATGGGGCATTTACCGCCACCTACCGACCCGGAAATCGGGCCAGTCTTCCATTCTCCCCTCTTCTTTCTTCTTCAATGGTTTAACAAAAACAAAAACAAAACCCATCCCTAACATCGCCACCATATCCAAACCTAATCTATGAGTCCCTCACTCTAACCACTATTCTACCTAACTACCTAACCTACAACCACCTTCCTACAACCACACTGTTCACTATCCCTATCAACCTCCATCTACATTATACTACATATCCCACTCTCTGACTCACGTAAATTTCAACTTTCTATCTACCTTCCAACTCTAACACTTTCCCTCAAACCCTATCATAAACCCCCACTTCTCTCAAAAACCCCAACACCACCCTCGCCTTATCTCCCCCTCCCCCACTCAGTATTTCCGATATCCCTAGCTCCCTAACCCCCATCTCCCTCAATTTTCCCTTCATCTCTCTCCTCTGCACTGTATAAGCCCTACACTCCAACAGTACATGCCCCACTGATTCCTCCTCCTCCTCACACCCCTCACAGAGCCCACTCTGATGCTTCCCCACCAGCTTCAGGTTTTTATTAAACCCACAGTGCCCCAGCCTCAACCTCATCCACACTACTTCCTCCCTCCTATCTCTCAAACTACCCCCCTCCCGACCCCTAACACTGCGCTGGACCTGTGTGCTGTGTCTCTTAGACTAACTCAAAGAGTGTATTCCTGGGTTATGATAACATCCCATAACCTTAACATCAACCTTAAGCTTACCCCACATTTAGCATAAAACTAAATTTAAATATTATACTGTATTCTTATAGCACATGCATGAGATGGTCTATTTTGAAAGGTAACATTCTGAAGTTTCTTACACAATAAAGAAAAATCACGTTGAGTGCTAATGTATTAGAGAAACAGAGGTTTGAAGTAAACACACTGAAATAAAATATTTTCTCCTTACTTTTGTGTTGACTTGCTGCCAGATGCCTGTTTTTGGGTTCCAGCTGAGAGGTAGGAGCTGAAGTCTTATGTAGTTCAAGTTTATAAAAATCCGACAGAAAATGAGTGTTTAACAAAGGGTTTTGTAATGTGTGTACCGCAATAATTCAGCGTGATTATTCAAAATGGCTGTCCACTTCCATTCATTCAGACGTGTGAGTCAAAACAAAGAACAAAAGTCTTCTTCTGCCCCCCAAAGATTCAGTGATTTTATAAAGGAAAAAACACCTTATCCTTCCCCATCACACCCCTGGACCCATGCATGCTGAACACATTCACAGCAGTCATTTTTACTTACTGTACTTAGATTGTATATTGTATTGTATATTCCTCTTGTAGACACGTGAATGTGTCTAACTATAATCCATTGTGCTCCAACTGTATTCCTTGCGACCTAACTGTATTTATGATAACTGCTGTGTAATCTCTTGACCCGTTTTGCCCTGGGACTCAGTGGGACAGTGTGGAAGACTATCGCCAGGGGGAGCTGGTGGGCGTTGGGCTGGCAAAGGAGACAGGTGAAGGAGAGGCTGGTATGAAGGAGGAGCTGGATACACGGGACTCTCTCTTTCGTCGAATTCCACAGAAGCAAGCAGGTGTGTCGGCGAAGAGCTTAACATACAAAGGACACGTGGGATACGGCTCCTGCGTCCAGTCCGAACAAGTAACGTCGCTGGCCAATAGGTTATCATCCCAGTATAGTGATTAGGGCACGTTGACCCCAGAAGAAGACGTTCGACAGCTGGATGGCACCGCTGACCCGCCGCGAGCAGCGTTTAGAACGTATAGTCGGGAGAATCGTTTGGTCACACTGACCAGAGCTTAGCTCCAAGTATAGGCCTGTTAGCCTAGTTAGCTCACGCGTAGCTCTGCCGTCTTCCAGCCCTCGGAGCAGACACCGCCGCCAGACTTCTCCGGACTTCACCCGCCTCCAACATTCTCCTAGCCGACCGCCAGTCCAGCGATTCGCCTGCCTAACGTCAGCCCAGCCAGCCCCCTTGCTATCACAGGTGACAACCACGGGACCGTACGACGGCCAACTCGCGTCACAGACATTCGTTGCGGGAGCGGGCCAGCACTCGGTTGGTACACTCACAACAGGTACTGTTAGCGCTCCAAGCGCCCTGGAACATTATCGGCGAACATTCTCTTTTTCAATAGCATGCTCTCTAAGGGCGAAGAGGATCAGGTACTTTGAGCTTGCACGTGCACCAGCGATTAAGGGTGCCCCAACTTTATTATTTATGTAATGCCGGCATTTATAAGGTATTTTGATTTTCAGTGTGGGCCCACTCTCTTTCGTTTACTGTAATAACGTGTGGTGCATATGGCACAATTGTGATTGTAATTATACTGGTTTTCCCACTGTGTGCTCCCGGAGCGTTCCGCCAATCTCCTTGGTACTTAGTGTATGAAAAGCTTATAACCCATATGGGGACGTGTGCATGAGAGTGCATGTAAAGCTTCAGTAAAAGGAGGCGTAGAAATGGGACCACTGTGTGCGTGTCAATTACTGGGAATGAGTGTTTAACCCCTTCCTTCCGACGAATGTGTATTACTGTTTAACCCTTTCCTATCTACGGTCTATGCATAATTGGGGCAGGTGTTCTGGACAGGTCTCCACCAGTCAACAAGGAAAGGTACTGCTTTGGGGAGAAATTATATCATCTATCACTACTGCCACCGGGTGTGAGAGGGTGTGGGACGTATTAGGGGAAGTGTGGGTGTTTGGGGAATTACTGCAGTCGCCCTGGAGGGCAAGAAGGACCAGTGTAGAACCCCTAGGTTAGTAAATCCTAGGCCCCATTCGCTCCATTTGCTAAATCCCAATTCTAGTACCCCTACACTACAGTCAGGGACTCAGCTGGACCCAGATCTGCTGTGCTCCCACTACCTGGTGACAGTTCATATCCACTCTCATAAAGTAGGGATAATCCACCCTTCTACACTCTTTTACTTACTTTTTTTTACTGTATGAAGCACACTCTCAGGGGCTCATACAGAACCACGCCTTACAACGTAAAGTACATGTATTTTATTGTCACAATTAATAAACAAACTTGAAACTTGAACTTGTAAGTCAACCCAACCTTGAAATTAACTGGCCGACATAGCTGATAAAGAGTGATGGGTGTCCAAGTGTCCAAATCCCCCCCCACCCAACCCCCTACAATGTACAGTTTCTTCCCCTTCGGATGTATATATTTTTTTATTATCTCTTTTTCTTACACAGTATATCTGTATGTCATAAATGTATTGATGAATTGAAAATGGGGAACCCTGATGTAAACAAGACAAAAGTATTTTTCTGGTCTGCATCCTCTTAACAATTGTTTGTATTGAGCCGTACTGTATTGTACCCATTCTGCAATCTCTTAATAAAGTTTTCATTCAGTCACTCAGAGCAGCGACACTGATTGGCTGAGCATCGAGTCCCTGAGCGGGTAGGAGGACACCTGACAAACCGAGGCTGAGTTTCACTAAAGCATCTCGGCGCAAAATATTCTATTGTCTTGTAATTGTATTAATTTTAATATGTACATTGAATTAATATAAAGCCGTATGACCAGGCATTGTATGGTCATAAGCCTAACCTTATATTTTGATAATAAATGGGTGTACCAAATCCAAGAAGCGTCTGATTAGCTACTTGCTAAGCTAAGCTATCCTGGTGCAGTTATTTTGATGCTGACAAGTTGACGTCCCACAGCCAGACACGTTACAGTGTGTGACTCTATTCCCTTCACATGTGATAATATATAATAATAATATATTGTCAATCATCATCCGTATGTCACCAGGTGCTACTCCTGGGTGGGCCGCACCGGGGGCAAGCAGGTGGTGTCCATGAGCCGTCAGGGCTGCCTGTACCACAGCACCGTCCAGCACGAGCTGCTCCACGCGCTGGGCTTCAACCACGAGCAGACCCGCAGTGACAGAGACAGCCACATCAGAGTCCAGTGGGAGAACATCATCGACGGTGAGATCTACACCCTACACCTCCAGCACCCAATCTGTCAGCGTGCTACAGTCTCTCTCTCTGGTTTTTGTAGTGGACTTTCTATTCTGTGATTTCAATAGTAGTTCTTTATCAAACAAATCGAGGATGATCAACATATTTTATTTTATATACTTTATTTTATATACTAGGTCTGTATTCTTTGATGGTCCGATCATCTATTGATCCATAAACTGTTTATTGTACTGGACCCTCTCTCTCTCTTCTTCTACATTGCGTTTATTATTTCTAATTAATTGATATACACCTATTCTCTCTCTTCCACTCAGACATGAAGTACAACTTCAACAAGATCCAGACTCTGAACCAGGGAACCCCCTACGACTACAACTGTGTGATGCAGTACGAGAGGTCTGTACAAGACCAGCTCACGCCTACAGTACTCACTTTGTTTCACCACCAAATACTAGCAGCTATTCACACGTAGTGACTTAAGAGCAGGGAGGAATCTGGGCTGTTTGTTCTTCAAGATGAGAAGATCTACTACAGTGTAGGCCATGTCATCGATGGTGCCAAGGTCCCTGTAATGTAATGGGTTTCTAATAAAACACTGAACAGACTCTAGTGCTGTGAGTAAACAGGCTGAACAGACTCTAGTGCTGTGAGTAAACAGGCTGAACAGACTCTAGTGCTGTTAGTAAACAGGCTGAACAGACTCTAGTGCTGTTAGTAAACAGGCTGAACAGACTCTAGTGCTGTTAGTAAACAGGCTGAACAGACTAGTGCTGTTAGTAAACAGGCTGAACAGACTCTAGTGCTGTTAGTAAACAGGCTGAACAGACTCTAGTGCTGTTAGTAAACAGGCTGAACAGACTCTAGTGCTGTTAGTAAACAGGCTGAACAGACTCTAGTGCTGTTAGTAAACAGGCTGAACAGACTCTAGTGCTGTTAGTAAACAGGCTGAACAGACTCTAGTGCTGTTAGTATACGGACCAGGAATGAGGTCGTTGACTGCTGTAACTGAGTGGCGAGACAAAAAAAGACTAAATCGAGACAAAACAAAAACTAAAATGCTGACCTGTAGTTGACTAAAACTGACAAAACGAAAAATAAATGAAGGTGACTAAATGAGGAAAACGAAAAAGAGCATCTGACACATGACTAAGACTAAAAATAAAAAATAGCCAAGACTCAGATGTTTAAATGCCGCATGTACCCGTTTTCTCAACATGCATGCAAATTGATTGTGCCATGCATTACACAACTACTTACTAAATAAATATAGTTTTCTCAAAACAGAATTTATGCCCTCTGCCTTTTTTATTTAAACATATTGTTAATGCACATATATTACTATTCTTCTCCCACATTCCTGGAGGTGTTGTGGAAGATTCTTTTACCAACTCCAGTGAGTTTACAGAAATTGAGATGAGCTATTCCAAAGAAAGTCGTTTATTTCTGTGATCACAAAATCAGAGGAGCAGGTCAATGGATAGGGAAAAATATATAGTTTATTCTGTGCACAGTCTCAGTTCGATACAGAGTGGAAGACTCTTAGTGATGTTTCTTCTTGACTTGTTGATTGTATTTTTTCAGGTAATATCTGTAGTATTATGTATATTTAATAGGGCTATATATTTAATACAATATTTATATTATTTATTTAAAGCAAACAAACTCCAAACTACAAACTACCCAAAATGAAAGCCTTGTCACGTATGAACCATACAAATGCATTACTGTTACAATTGTGTTGTAACTAAGAGATTACCTGGGGGGGAGGGGAATCAATTCTGCGCATGGATTATAACAGACAATTTTCTCTTGGGCATTTCCTGGTTGTAGCAGCTGGCTGGTGCTATAGACTAGTATAGATAACATTCAGCCACAAGGTGTCACACTAGAGCACCAGCATGTAATTTATCCAATCAGGTGCATTCCACGTGGGGAAATGGGAAGTAGGGAGGGGATACATGCCTGCTGCAGGGTTTCCCATTAATTACCTAGACTGTGGAGGCCCGCCACAGTCTAATTAGTCCCGCCACAGTTATATAATGAACCAAAAAAAAGTTTAAAAAAGAAAAGAAAATATATATATATATTTTTTTTTTAAATATAAAGTTTGCCAATAGGGATGTATCAGTAGTATTGGCAGTTGTAGTAGTCGTAATAGTAATCCACTATATTTTTTTATTTTCTAAAAAATTAACCAGTTCAACACAGGTAACCACTTTTGCTTAATTTCTTTGATGGCTCAAATGTATGCTCTAATCCAGTGCTTCCCAATTCTCTCCTCGAAGCACCCCAGCCGTTCCATGTATTTGTTAAATTCCACCACCAGCACACCTTGATTCAACTAATAAAGGGCTAGTTAAGTTGAATCAGGTGTGCTGGTGGTGGAATTTAACAAATACATTGAACGGCTGGGGTGCTTCGAGGAGAGAATTGGGAAGCACTAGTCTAGTCGATTTTGTGTTTTGAGCACAAAGTTCATCATAGATCTAGCATCTTTATTTTGCTCTCAAAGTGCACCAGATTGATGCATTTTACTTTAAAATGTACAAAACAAAAAAAGTTACGGGGGGCATTCCCCCGGACCCCCCTAGAGGGTCGGAGGTTCTCCCCCCATAGTCTCTGAAAATCCTGTGGGAAACACTGCTGCTGCAACATTAATTGTATCTATAGCACCTTTAAACAAGGTAACTACTTCACCTACAAACATAATACTGTTCTGACAATAGTAATAACAGTAATTAACCTCTTAAGCCCGGAGGCCTATTTTCTGAAAATCTGCCTAAAATACATACCTAAGTAAATGGAAGATTGCTCCACTTCTACAAGGCCATTTGCATGTTCTTGGTATCTAGGGACATGTATGGACCTCAGTGAATGTATTCCCAGTGTCAGAAATATTGTGTCTATTACTAGGCTTGCTTAAATTGTGATGAAACAAAGGAGAATATGAATTATGATTTTTCTTTGCATCTTTGACAGTGAATAACACCCGTTAAAAAAGACCAGACATGAAAACTGCCACTGAGCTCTAAGGAAATGAATAAAGGGAAGATGATTAAACAGATGGTTTTGTAGATACAGTATTGAATTCTGCCATCCGGACCGATGCAATTTGAAATATTATTATAGAATATAGAATATGAGGCCTATATAAATTACCTTATTATAGCCAACTTGCACATCTATGGATCGGGCCAAATCTACTCTTTCCAATGGCAGAGTTCAATTTGGATTTAGTATCACCAGGCGTGCATGAAGAACCGGGAATGAAATCTACTGTAAATATAGTCCGCTTTTTATTTTTGCGACAGGTCCGCCATTTTTTATCCGTTTGCAGTGCGGATTGTTGCTACATGTTCACAGAAGGTAGACACACTAACTGCACTCCAATATATGCCAATAACATTCAGTTTTGTGATATAGTATCCCTAGAAATAAGAAAAATAAAAACACTCATTGAGAGCTCTGGGTGCCCTGTGCTTATATGACTACAAAGCATCATCAGTCGGCGATTCAAAATGGCCGACCTCCACGGTAATATTATCACATTTCAAAAACTAAAATCTCACTAATAACACTTTAACCTATTGGTAAACAAACATATTGCTGAAAATATACACTGACTGCTGTTGTGACATGGTTAGGGTGTTTACACTTGGATACATTTAAAAAAGAAACGCAACATTATGCATTATGTCATACAGTCTAGACAGATTGATTTATGACGTGATGTCATCTGCTGACCGCACGGGTGGAAGAGGTTAACAGTAGCTGAAAAGAATACTTTCTTTCAACCTTGAGGTGAATGGAGCAAGTCTGGAAGTGGAGGGGCCTTCTCTGGAGGGCTTAGACAAGCCTTCTTTTGAAGAGGCCAAACCTTCTCTTGAAGAGGACAAACCTTCTCTTGAAGACGACAAACCTTCTCTTGAAGAGGCCAAACCTTCTCTTGAAGAGGCCAAACCTTCTCTTGAAGAGGCCAAACCTTCTCTTGAAGAGGCCAAACCTTCTCTTGAAGAGGCCGAACCTTCTCTTGAAGACGACAAACCTTCTCTTGAAGACTACAAGCCTTCTCTTGAAGACGACAAACCTTCTCTTGAAGAGGCCAAGCCTTCTCTGGAGGATGATGTGCCTTTTCTGAACTCTGAGAAACGTTTTCTCTCCATCTGGTGCAGTGTAGGTCAGTTTCTCACTGTACTGCTCAGGTTCTGATTCAGAAGTCGCCATGTGTTTGCCACTTGAAGTCGTTGGTGACCTACGCTGAATGGCAGTTTTGGATTCAGCAGATTGTCCGTTTGTTATCATACAATCGGACTCATCAGAAGTGTCCTTGCTTTCGGTTGTGGTTGGAAGTCTCCTCTCTTCGCACTTGCGTACATTCTTTGCAAAATTGCCATCATCACTCTCAGAGTCAGACTCGGGTAAAGGAGGACTCTGCGATAGGCTACGTTTGACATGTCCTCGCCTTCTTCATCCTTACTATCTGACTTGGAGGGAGATCTTTGGAAGCTCAAGATGTTGAGTAATCAGAACTGTGTTCAGTTTCAGAGGTACTTAGGTCCCCAT
This sequence comes from Notolepis coatsorum, assembly GCF_963971535.1. Taxonomy (NCBI): domain Eukaryota; kingdom Metazoa; phylum Chordata; class Actinopteri; order Aulopiformes; family Paralepididae; genus Notolepis; species Notolepis coatsorum. The sequence continues at coordinate 470,632 of NW_028174860.1, read as the reverse complement.
CACATTCAGGGTCAGACTCAACTTCATATGAAGGTGTCATTTGTGGCCTCGGGTTCTGATCCCTGGTCTGAATGTCGCTGTCCTCCTCCTCTGGGGCAGAGAAAATGGCACAGTGGGCATAATTGATGTTCTTCGCCTTTAGGAAACTGTTGAAAGAGTCAAACACCTCTATGTCAGAGGAGGCAGACGCCGCTGCTAGTTTTGAGGTGGAGTCTAGATCTATGGATTGTTCACGTTGCAGATCTTCATGTTCCAACCCTTCCTCTTTAAGTGAAGCTTCAGTCTTCACCGCACTTTCACACTGTGAAGAGTTAAATAGTGCATGTTTAGACGATTCAGTATGTTATAGGGTCAAATCTCTGATTCATACATCCCATGCATACTAATGAGGACACACAGATATTGATGCCGGCATTGAAGATGATACCAGGCTGAAATACTGCAGGTACTGAGGGTGATACCAGGCTGAAATACTGCAGGTACTGAGGGTGATACCAGGCTAAAATACTGCAGGTACTGAGGGTGATAAGAGGCTAAAATACTGCAGGTACTGAGGGTGATAACAGGCTAAAATACTGCAGGTACTGAGGGTGATACCAGGCTAAAATACTGCAGGTACTGAGGGTGATACCAGGCTAAAATACTGCAGGTAGGGTATATTTGCAGTTGTGAAGATAATCTAACTCACTTGGAGTGTGAATGTGATATATCACAGGAAACTACTCAACCTCTATATATACTAGAGAATAGTCAGATTTAACTTCAGTTAATAAATACAGAGAAGTCAGATTTTACTTCAGTTAGTAAATATAGAGAATAGGCAGATTTAACTTCAGTTAGTAAATACAGTATAGTTAATAGTCCGATTTAATTTCAGTTAGTAAATATAGAGAAGTCAGATTTAATTTCAGTTAGTAAATATAGAGAATAGTCAGATTTTACCTCAGTTAGTAAATATAAAGAATAGTCATATTTTACCTGTTTGTAAATATAGATAATAGATGATTTAATTGCAGTTAGTAAATATAGAGAATAGCTACTGATGTGTATATGATATGGACCTACCGTATGACTCCTACAATGTGATTGTAAGGAGGAAAGATTATTCACACATCCTTACGTGAACATATTCTGTACACTATGTTCTCAGTCACTCTATAGCCATGAATGCACTCCTGTCTCTGCTCAGTATCTGCTTCTGACACTCTAAGGTAAACGGCCTATGATATATAAACAGCAATGGGAGATGTACCTTATTATGGATATGGACATAGACGAGACACAGTATATGCATCATGAGAACTTACATGTCCGAATTTACATGTTAAATATGTATCAAGTAATATGACTCTCTGTCTGTGAGAGATATAAAACATCACTGTGTTACGGTCTATTCTATCCTCTGCTCTTTATCCTCTCCTCCCTTCTTCCCCACTCTATTACTGATGAAAGAGCATTTTTACTTCACAAACTGTATGGATCCATATTAGGGATTTTGGGGAAATATCTAATAGCTATTTTTCTGACAGATATTGCGATTGCGATTCAATTTGCGCACAGACACACTTCAGCTAATGAAGTAAAATGTTTATCATCATCAACTATCCAGTTCGTTTTTATAGTGTAACGTTTTGATACTTAAATGTTAATTGAACGTACAGTAGAGAGAGAGGGAGGGAGAGAGAGACGGGCTCAGCCCCGCCCGCCCCCCTTTCGCTACTATTGAAACTCTGCTGTTTTCTGTCTGTGAGCAGGGTTAGCTAGCTTAGCTTAGTTAGCACTGTGGCTAACGTTAGTTTACCCCGACATGGGCATCAGGAATGACGAGGATGCAAAGCTTGTTAGACGCATTGGAGTTTTCACTGCACATAGATACAGCGCGGGGAAAAAAGCAGGGACTTATTTTGGGTTGCAAAATACGACCAAATAGGCACACTCTGGAGCCCTGCTGTAACGTCTTCACACACAGGCGTTTCACCAGCTGTTGTTGTTGGGCGTATACGTAGCTACCTTGGGCTACTTCTGATTGGTGAGCAATGAGAGCACAGCACTTCTGATTGGTAAGCATGACTGGCACGCAAGAAAAAACCTTGAATCAGACTCGCTGTATAACGTATCCCAAATCGCAGGCTTTGCGATTTGCTAATTGCGTCATTTCAAATCACGATTTCGATTTAAAATTGATTAATCGTTCAGCCCTAATCCATATTATAATAAACAATCTTATTGAACTTTAGGAATTGTCTCCTAATCATTCGGATATTCCTTTCAATATTAGTATTCCAATTTCTATTCTTTTTTTGTATCCACTTTTTCTCCTCCTGTTTTTCTGTGTTTTTCTCCCATCCCAATTTAGTCGTTATGCCAATTCCCCCCTCCCCTTCCTGGTCATTGCTCACATGTGCCCCCCACTGGTCGGTCTAGGGAGCCCTGAAGTCTATCAGATGCTTCCTCCGAGACATAGGAGACAGCCAGCAGCATCTTTTCACCTGCCAGCGCGGACTCTCATTGGTGAGGTGTAACGTGTGGGAGGTCACACTACCCTCAACTTCTCCCTCCCTCGCTGTGCAGGCGCCCTGACCGGCCTGTAGGAGTCGCTGTTTACAACGAACAGAATACCACCCCACCGGCTTCCCTCCCGCTGATTCTGCCAATTGAGCCAGTATGACGGCCGGCCAAGCCGGAGGCAACACTGACAGCCGGATTTGATACCAGTGTCTCTCGCGTTGGTGACGAGCGCTTAGTCCGCTGCGCCACCCAGCCACCTCCAATTTCTATTCTTAATACCTCGGACCACGGATCTTGATTTACATTGAAACACATCATTACAGTGATATAACCACCTGCTTAAACAGTGGCTCAGGAGGTAGAGCGGTCGTCTGGTAATCAGAAGGTTCCCGGTTAGATTCCAGCTCGTCCTGGGTAGTGTGTCGAAGTGTCCTTGAGCTAGACACATAACCCCTAACTGCTCTTGATAAGTAGGTTGGCACCTTGCATGGTGTCCTCTGCCGTATGTAGTGTTTTTTAAGGTCTCCCATTCTCTTGAAGCTCTTCCCACACTGGTCACAGCAGTAAGGTTTCTCTCCTGTGTGTACCATGTGGTGTATTTTAAGATCTGACTTTGTCTTGAAGCTCTTCTCACACTGGTCACAGCAGTAAGGTTTCTCTCCTGTGTGTACCATGTGGTGTAGTTTAAGTTCTCTCATCATCTTGAAGCTCTTCCCACACTGGCCACAGCAGTATGGTTTCTCTCCTGTGTGTACCATGTGGTGTAGTTTAAGCTCTGCCTTTCTCTTGAAGCTCTCCCCACACTGGTCACAGCAGTAAGGTTTCTCTCCTGTGTGTAACATGTGGTGTACTTTAAGATATCTCATCGTCTTGAAGCTCTTCCAACACTGGCCACAGCAGTATGGTTTCTCTCCTGTGTGTACCATGTGGTGACTTTTAAGATTTGCCTTTCTCTTGAAGCTCTCCCCACACTGGTCACAGCAGTAAGGTTTCTCTCCTGTGTGTACCATGTGGTGACTTTTAAGATCTGACTTTGTCTTGAAGCTCTTCTCACACTGGTCACAGCAGTATGGTTTCTCTCCTGTGTGTACCATGTGGTGTCTTTCAAGATGTCTCTTTGTTTGGAAGCTCTTCCCACACTGGCCACAGCAGTATGGTTTCTCTCCTGTGTGTACCATGTGGTGTAGTTTAAGCTCTGCCTTTCTCTTGAAGCTCTCCCCACACTGGTCACAGCAGTAAGGTTTCTCTCCTGTGTGTACCATGTGGTGTAGTTTAAGATATCTCATCGTCTTGAAGCTCTTCCCACACTGGCCACAGCAGTAAGGTTTCTCTCCTGTGTGTACCATGTGGTGTAGTTTAAGTTCTTTCATCGTCTTGAAGCTCTTCCCACACTGGCCACAGCAGTATGGTTTCTCTCCTGTGTGTACCATGTGGTGACTTTTAAGATCTGCCTTTCTCTTGAAGCTCTCCCCACACTGGTCACAGCAGTAAGGTTTCTCTCCTGTGTGTACCATGTGGTGACTTTTAAGATTTGCCTTTCTCTTGAAGCTCTCCCCACACTGGTCACAGCAGTAAGGTTTCTCTCCTGTGTGTACCATGTGGTGACTTTTAAGATCTGACTTTGTCTTGAAGCTCTTCTCACACTGGTCACAGCAGTATGGTTTCTCTCCTGTGTGTACCATGTGGTGTCTTTCAAGATGTCTCTTTGTTTGGAAGCTCTTCCCACACTGGCCACAGCAGTATGGTTTCTCTCCTGTGTGTACCAAGTGGTGTCTTTTAAGATGTGACTTTGTCTTGAAGCTCTCCCCACACTGGTCACAGCAGTAAGGTTTCTCTTCTGTGTGTACCATGTGGTGTCTTTTAAGATCTGCCTTTCTCTTGAAGCTCTCCCCACACTGGTCACAGCAGTAAGGTTTCTCTCCTGTGTGTACCATGTGGTGTCTTTTAAGATGTGACTTTGTCTTGAAGCTCTCCCCACACTGGTCACAGCAGTAAGGTTTCTCTCCTGTGTGTACCATGTGGTGTTGTTTAAGCTCTCCCTTTGTCTTGAAGCTCTCCCCACACTGGTCACAGGAACGACGTCTCAATTCCTCCATGTCTCTATTGGTTGCCGGGCAGCAGGACAGGGGGTGGATCTGGGGAACAGAGAGACAGAAACATTCAAATGAAGAGTTTATAAACTGGCTGTCTAATGGCAGTCTAAGGTTATGTGTAGATGTATACTTTAAGACCTTCTGATAAACCCTGCCTTACAGTGAAATTACAGAGGTGACTGTTTATTCTCCACTGGACACATAGCATGAGGTGACTGTTCATTCTCCACTGGACACATAGCATGAGGTGACAGTTCATTCTCCACTGGACACATAGCATGAGGTGACTGTTCATTCTCCACTGGACACATAGCATGAGGTGACAGTTCATTCTCCACTGGACACATAGCATGAGGTGACTGTTCATTCTCCACTGGACACATAGCATGAGGTGACTGTTCATTCTCCACTGGACACATAGCATGAGGTGACAGTTCATTCTCCACTGGACACATAGCATGAGGTGACAGTTCATTCTCCATTGGACACATAAGTAAGTAAGATGGTTTCATACAGAAATGCATCGAGGACCTTGTGCCGAGGAAAGAAATCTGTGTGTTTCTAAACCAGAAGCCATGGATTAACAGTTCCGTGCGTGTGGCTCTAGCAGAGAGGGACACAGCACACAGATCCGGGGACAGAGAGGAGAACAGAACAAGGTACAACCTCTGCAGTGAGATCACAGCAGCTAAAAAGGATTACAGAGTCAAGATTGAAGAACAATTAGGCAGCAATGACTCAAAGTGTATGGAAGGCACTACACACAGTAACAGACCTGAAAGGGGTCTCCAGCAGCACAGCTAACACCGCTGCCTCCTTACCGGACGAGCCGAACAGCTTTTACACCCGTTTTGAGGTTAAAAACCACCCCCACCCCGCCGAAATGAGCAGTGCCCTGGTCATCACAGAGGCTGATGTGTGCGCTGAGTTGCAAATGTGCAACATTTGTATTTTATTAAAAAAAAAAAGGGTATAAATAATTTGTTTTCCTGTTATTTTTTCACCTAAACATCATCACCGGATCCTATTGTTTAGTCTTGCATTGCCATTGGCCAGGATATTTGCATATAAGTACGTACCCCCCACAAACTTCACAACTTCAAAATCCTTGAAGGACGAAAACTCTCTTTTTCACTGGACGGGATTCCTCACAAAAAAGTAAGTAAAATGCCTGTAATTTTTTTTGGGTGATCATTAGAATGTCTAGAACATGTACATATGTTATTATTGTGAAATATATCCCCCAAATGTAAATTAGAGCATGCTTTATACCTGTGGAGTCTTATAGTTTTCACAATACATTTTATACAGTTATGTGTATTTTCCCCACATTACATTACTATATATATATAGTGTAGGACTGTAGGCTATGTGAATTTTTACTTTAATATCTCATTTCCAATAATATTTGTAACCATTGTAACCAATTGGTATTTTGTAACCAATTGTACTCGAAGACAAATATACCGCATTAGCTTATACAATGTCATTGCCTACAATGTTTTAGCAATCGGTTTGTGCTAATTTAGCAATTGGTTTGTGGTAATTTTTCCTGTGGGGTTGCCCATGTCATCATTGTTCATGTGAGGGGTGGTGGGGATTGCCCACTTACGACCATCCTCAATCCCTTTGTTAGGCTAAGCACCATCATCACTCCCTTTGTGAGGATAAGCAACGCACATAGGTTGGCCAGACAGTATTTTGTGACTTGTGAAATGTGTCGTGGAATATATTATCATGTCATTATAGATCTGTGTTGAGATATCATTTTATACAGCTTGACTGTTTCAGTGTGACCAACTAGTGTAATGTGTGTGTCTCTTTAAGAGACTCCAAGGTACTGACATCTCCCCAGCCAGCCAAAACAATGTTGTTATTAACTCCTGTAGCTGGGAACCATTTTATTTTCTTTTATCATCCTTGCAAGTGTGTATTAAACTATGTTCTGCCATATAGGCCATAAGCCACATAGCTTGTGGGAACCACTCTGTTCTCCTTAGTAGACAGCCATAACATAGTCATAATATTGATCATTCTAACCACCATCCTGGTTATTTTACATCATATGCATGTATCAATCAACTGTGTGTTCAACGAGACTTCGTTCTCACTTCTCGGTCAGACATTTGTGTTACACTGGTCTGATTCTGAACTGGGCATTTCCTTGTATGATCAAATAAGGGAATAAATCCATCTCATTTTTATTCAGCTCTGGACTCAGAAAATTGTTATTGCTCACATTATATTATAAACTTCCATCACAAATGTGTACCTGCAGTGAGATGTCTAAACACAACTAATGTACTAAAGGTATTTCTTTATTTTAATTTCAGAAAGGGATGAAGAGGCCTGTGGAGAGGAGTCCAAAGAAAACCAAGCACCCAGTGAACCCACTGACTGCCAGACTCTTCCAGGCACAGCTTGCAACCTCTCTCATTCTGGTAAGAATCAAGTTCCGTTTACCATTTGTCATTTTAATATTTCAATGTTTGCAATATCTCAGACTTGTATCCTGATGAATCTTTGACATGTACATTAATTTACCTGTTCTAATCAGGTGGACACTACAGTCAATACGTCAAAGAGGAGACGGCCATCTTCAGCTCTGGAAGAAAGTCCAAACAGCAATCCATGCAAGGCACCGCGTCAACATCGGCCATCAGATGTGCGCCAGGACCAGAGCATGTGAGCGGAGCGGCGTGGGGAGTGGAGCGGGTGGTTTTGAAGTGAGCGGCGGAGTGGGTTTTAAAATGGGTCCGAGCGACTCCGGAGCGAGAGCTCTCCTCCGCTCCGAGCCGTTCCCAGCCGCTCAGTGCACACGATCACACAGAAACTGACGTAATATACATGTAGTACAATGCCAAAGCAACAGGTGGCGATGTACAAACATGAAGGCCATTTTCAACCAATGAGAAGGGTGAACCGTCACTACATCCTGCTAAGTCCAAAGTAGAATCCGCCATCTTTAAATCACCTGTCGGGACCTCGGGCGAACGCAACATTTATTTTCAGTGAGAAACAAAGTTCAATAAAAAAAAGGGATACATTCACTGTGTTCTGCCTCATTTATTGATGAAACGAAACCAACATCAACACAATGTATCACCAAGAGCGGAGAGTTTATGTCTCTCAAAAAGCGAGAGACTAAACCTAACGCTGTTGTTGTTGTTAGCTTACATGCTAACGTGAATGGGATCGGCCATAGCATTGCGGCTAGGTTAGCTACCATAGCTTAGTACAGCAGCTAGTTGAATGGATAAACGTTATTTAACATTGCAGAATGGGTACAATACAATACGGCTCAATACAAACAATTGTTAAGGGGCCCAGGGGCTGCAGACTGTTGTAGTTTGGTCAAATCAAGCTAATTTACATCATGCTCCAAAAGAAATTCTGCTGAGAGAGCTGTGGAGCGGGGAGCGCTTGATTCGTAAATGAAGGTGAGCGGTGAGCGGAGCGGAGAGCGACTTGGGGGGGCGGGCCAACATGAGCGAATGAGAGCGGAACCAGACGTCTAGAGCGAAGAGCGGATTTCTCTGGCGCTCCGCTCCGCTCACATGCTCTGGCCAGGACCAAGTTGGACACTTCCCACGGAAGACACAGAGAGGGCGCTGCAGGAATAGTGGCTGTTCCGGGTACACCAACTTACTCTGCCACAAGTATGATGTTCGTCTGTGCATTTCAGGTGACAGAAACTGTTTCTGGGACTATCACTGCTAAAGAATTTTTCAATGCATCATGATGCGGACAACGACGATGCGGCATCGATGCAGTGACGGACCATAATCGATTATAGCCTACTAACGTTGATGTGTTAAAAGAAAAAAAGAGATAGAGAGAGAGACTTAATTTTCCAGCCTCGGCTGGACAATAAAGTTGTAACGTTAAAAATGCAACGTCGCATTGAATTGTGGGTGCGACAGCGAGGCCAACACTACAGGACACATGGCGGAACAAAGTAGTAGTGTCCAGCGGCAGCAGCTGATAAAAAACGTGCCCACGTTTTGGAAGTCAGACATTTGGGCACATTTTGGATTTTTTCAAGTCACTGGGAAGCATGAACTGGACAAAGTGTGTGTGTCGTACAAAAATCAACCACGTTAGCCAGTTTCACCAGGAGCTAGCGTCTGCTCCAATTAAGAAAACGGTAGACCCAGCCCAGCCACGAATTGATGAGACGCTGTCAACATTGCCACCCAACTCTGAGAGAGGCAAGAGAATCACCCAAGCAGTGTCTGCTTTCATAGCTAAGGATTTAAGGCCTTATTCCGGCGTCGAGAACCCCAGGTTTCGCCATCTGCTGAAGACCCTGGAGCCGCGGTATAAGCTCCCATCACAAAGCCACTTTACAGAAACAACTATACCAGCTCTCTACCGCGGAACCAAAGCCCAGGTAATGGACTCAATGAGTAAAGTCAAATCAAATAAAATGTATTTGTAAGGCCCGACAACACACGTTAATGTCCCCATGGACCGTACACGTCTTCTTTAAACAAGTCAAGAAGAAACATCACAATAGTGATGGAAGAGGTAGAGAACCTGTCACAGTGGTGTCAGGAGAACTGCCTCTCCCTGAACGTCAGCAAAACAAAAGAGATGATTGTGGACTTCAGGAGGTCGGGGGTCAAGGACTACAGCCCCCTCAGCATCGACGGGGCACCAGTTGAGAGAGTGAACAGTTTCAAGTACCTCGGAGCCCACATATCCGAGGACTTGACATGGACCACACACATTGACAGTGTTGTGAAGAAGGCACGACAACGCCTCTACTTCCTCAGGCGCCTAAGGAAGTTCCAAGTCAGTCAGAAGATCCTTAGGAACTTCTACTCATGTACAATAGAGAGCATCCTGACCGGCAACATCACCTCCTGGTTTGGGAATAGCACTGCACAAGACCGTAGCAGACTACAAAGAGTGACACGTTCAGCCGAACGCACAATTAGAGGGGGGCTTCCCACCCTCCAGAACATTTACAACAAGCGGTGCAAGGGGAAGGCTAAGAGAATTATTAAGGACTCGAGCCACCCGAACAACTGCCTCTTTGAACTGCTGCCGTCAGGCAAGCGATACCGGAGTCTTATGGCGAGCACAGAAAGACTCAGAAGGAGCTTCTATCCCCAGGCCATCAGGCTGCTAAACGAACAATAATCGCTAAACGAACAATAATCACTATGCAACAACCATCAAATGCACACAGCACACACACCCACACGCACACACACACTCACTCAAACAAACAACACACTGCAGCACCCACTCTCCACACTTTAGATCACACAAACACACTTACACTTTATATTTATTGATAAAGGATTTGCACTACAACTCGTACACCTACTGTGAATTGTACCTAAACTGCACCTCGTCCATTTATGCCTTGCACTATATAGTATTGTATATTAGTACACTGCACAGTATTGTATATTGTATGGTAACTACGTCTACGAACATTGTACATATGTCTAAACTGAACACTGTGACCTCTTTTTTTTCTTCTAATTTTTACTATGTTTTTATTTCATACTTATCTTGTCATGCACAGTCTCTGGAGCGCAACAGTAAGAAGCATTTTGTACAAAAGTATTCTGTACTTCTGTATGACAACTATTAAAGAAACTTGAAACTTGAAAAACTTGAAGTCAAGAACAAAACAAGAACACCATAAGGGGTCCAAAAAATATAAAATAAATGCAAAAAATTTAATAAATGCAACACTCCCAGACATACCCCACGCGAAGGTAAGGAAAAACTCACTAATACCTAGCAATAGGAGGGGGTTAGAGAGTTCCCATGTTTGTAGTGGGCGGAGATGGAGCAATAAATACAAGCAGTGAGCATATGCATACATGGTGACAGTAGAATCATAGTATATAAGAAAATTGTGAAGACAGAGACAGAGGTTAGAAGGTTCTCCTATGTCTGCAGAAAGCAGACAAGGGAGCAAATAGACATCCTAACTAAACTAGACAGATTAATCTAAGGGTCAGGCCCCGACCAGGTGAGATCAGGGTAGGGTGAAGGAGAGGGAGAAAAGATGGGTCTTAAGCAGGGATTTAAAAGATTCGACAGAGCAGGCGCCCCTGACGACGGCAGGTAATTTGTTCCACAGGTAGGGAGCGCGGTAGACAAAGGCTCTGTGGCCGGCGGATTTCTTTTTAACCCTAGGAATCGATAGAAGCCCTGCATTTTGTGAGCGCAGAGCACGAGCGGGCGAGTATCGAGAGATGAGATCGGATAGATAGAGCGGTGCAAGCTAGGGGTGGAACGATACGCATTCAAACCGTGTACCCTACGGTAAGACCGCCACGGTTCTGGGCGTCTGTGTATCGTACGGTTCAGGGGATGCGCAAATAAAAAGAAAAATAAAAAAAAATTGGCACGGAGCCGGGAGAGGTGAGCAGCACTGTAGGTGCTAGTCAGTTTGTGTAAAAATGGCAAGCACAATATAAATCAATCTTCATTACGACTTTAAAAACATAGCCATTAACATTACATAGGCCTACACACACCTTGCCATAGCGTTAGCAGTTTGTACAACACAACGCATGTTGAACTATGGTAGCCCGCCAGCTAATACAGTCAATGCAATGTTATCGTAGCTACTAGCTAGCAGAGAAGAAAATGGGAGTCTGAGAGGCGGGGTGTTTAAAGACAATAGGCATTTATTCAACATCCAAGAAGGCTAACATACAACTGTGTTTTACTAACTCCAACCAGGACTATTGCCGCTTTTCCACTGCTTGTTGATGTTATGAACTCCTCCTAACGTTACCGAAGCTGATAACGTTGGCTGAGCTGAAGGTCCGTGACGCTAAAATGTCCGTGGGGACCCGCCAACCCATAGATAGTTCCAACTCACCGAATTACGTAATCAACCACAGTTGCACTCAATATTTAAATAATGTTAGTCTAAATAAATGTAGACAGATAATGTACGTATTTTAAAAATAGAATGAACAGAGCAGTGTTGTTTTGAAACAGTACAGCGTGTGTGTGTGTTAGTCTGATGTATGCTGCAATTTATATTGATGGCCTTCTAATTTGTTTATTTATTTAACAGTGACAGTTTTCCCTTTGATAAGAAATCCAGCCATATTCCTTTCATTGTATTTCAAATACTGCACTTTAATTTCAAGCAGAAAACGAATCTTTCCATTAAGAACTGACAATCAGGGAATTTAAACATTGTTGACATTGTTTTTTTGTGTTTATATTAAAGAAAGGAAAGTCTAGTGCTGGGTGAGCATATTGTTTGTTTGCACTAAATTAATACTTTGACAAATGTAGCCTATATTTTTCAGTCAGTTCAGTCTTTGTGTGCCAAACATTATTTAAGGCTGTAAACACTGTAATATTTTTTTTTATAAATGAGAAGCATGTTTAGATTTGAGTGTTACATTTTTTTATATAAAAAACAACGTATATCGAACCGAACCGAAAACCGTGACCCCAAAACTGTGATACGAACCGAACCGTCCATTTTGTGAACCGTTCCACCCCTAGTGCAAGCCCATTTAAAATGTTGTAGGTGAGGAGTAGCACTTTAAAGTCAGATCGGGCTTGAATAGGAAGCCAGTGTAGTAGGGTGGACAAAACTGGTGTGATGTGATAACATTTTCTAGTTTTAGTTAGTATCCGTGCAGCCGCATTTTGCACGAGTTGAAGATTTTTGATGCTTGACTTAGGTAGGCCTGAAAAAAGTGCATTACCGTAGTCTAGACGTGATGAGACAAAAGCATGAATTAGGGTTTCAGCATCAGCCAGAGTTAAAATGGGGCGCATTTTAGCGATATTACGAAGATGGAAGGCAATTTTGGTGACATTTTTTATATGTGCATTAAATGAGAGGGAGGAATAAAAAATTACTCAGAGGTTTTTTTATGGTGGAGCTCTGGGATACATGACAAGTATCAAAGTTGAGGGAGATGTCCTGAAACAGGCCTCTGTGGTTTGGGGGGCCAACAATTAACATCCCAGTTTTATCTGCATTAAGGAGTAGAACGTTTTGCAACATCCATTTTTTTACAGCAAGCAGGCAAGCCTCAAGATTTTGTAATTGGGAGGAATCATTTGGCTTAATAGGTATATATAATTGGGTGTCATCAGCGTAAAAATGAAAGTTTATGCCAAATTTGCGTATGATATTGCAGAGGGGTAGCATGTAAATCGAAAATAGCAAAGGGCCCAGGACAGAGCCTTGTGGGACCCCGCAATGCACTGGGAGGGTCTCAGATGTTAAATCATTATAGACCATGCAGTGTGTTCTATCAGTTAAATAAGATTTAAACCAAGCAAGTGCGTGACCCCGAATGCCAACATGATTCTCAAGCCGACCTAGAAGAATCTAAAAAAAGCTAGTCTAAAGCTAGTAGAGTAGCTATGACATGTGATGCATGGACCTCTGTTAAGACTAGGGATGGGTACCGAATTCGGTACTTTTGAGGTACCGAACCGAAACACGTCGGTACTACCGAGTATCGATTCAAGTGAGATACAGAATTTTTTTATTTTTTATTTTTTTTATGTCAACGTTCACACGCACAATATATGCTTACCTAGGATTTGACTTGATTCAACAACAAAGCAGTCGGAGCAATGGCAAGCCGAAAACTGTCGAAATTGTAGTTATTTGAAGTTTGGATTTTCTTTTCATGACTGAGGTAGGTAAATTAAATTTCTTGATACTAAAGTACCGAAAAAAGGTACCGTTGGGTACCGGTATCGATTCACAGGTACCGGTACCATATCGGTTCAAATGTGAAAGGTACCCATCCCTAGTTACGACGGACTCGTATTTAACAATAACTGCACATTACATCAGCAAGGACTGGGATATTTTGTGCTGCAAACGAGAGCCGTTTATGAGAGCCACACAGGTGCTCATATTGCGGAGCTGCTTTCTAATGTCGTGGAGGAATCTAAAAGATAAATCTGTAGTGCTGATTACAGACAACGCATCGAACATAATAGTCACAGCTCAAGTTGCAAAGTTCTCTCATGTAAGATGTTTCACCCATTCATTCAGGGCACGTTCACACCTACCCTGAATAGTCCGTTTCGTTTGTAAAGGTGTGTTGTGAACACAAACCGAACTATTTTGAGGACCAAACAACCGAACCATGGTCCTCTTGAAAAGTTGGGACTCGATCCGTTTCAATCGAACTATAGTACCTAATCCAGGAAGCAGTGTGGCTCTGAATTCAGTCAGAGTCAGAGTCTCTCTCTCTCTCTCAGGTGTGAACACGCCCTAAATCTCGCATCACAGCAAGCACTCAAAGTGCCCACGGTTGCCAGGCTTCTGGGAAGAATCCAAAGGATATCCACATCCTTCCACCGCAGCACGACAGCTAACCACCAGCTGCAACTCAAACAGAGACTGCTTGTTCTGTCATAAACTGAAAACTGACGTTGCCACAAGGTGGAATAGCGCATATGACATGGTGGATAGGTTTTCGGAACAACAACCAGCGATATGTGCCACCTTGCTGTCTCCTGAGGTGAGAAGAACAGAATCCGACCTCTGTACTCAGAATGAAACGGATGGTTCAAACGCAGAGGACACTGTGAAGGCATTAAAGGCCATGAAGGATGCCACAACACTGATGTCAGAAGAGGGCAATTCAACCGCTTCTCTCATCGCTCCACTAAATGCTCAACTCCTCCATAACATGTGTGAGACCATCGGAGACTCACTCATGATCCACGAGATCAAGCATGCCATCAAAGTAGATCTCCTTAACTCATTGGGTGCCATACCCGAGATAAGTCGGGTTATCTTGCCATGCGTTGAGTGCCAAAACCCGAGATTTCTCTGGTTTTGATCCTTTGATATTTTTTCTTTGATCCCCGTTCTATACGGTCAGCCGGAGCCTTCTAGGTCTCCCTGGCTCATATGCCTACGTTGGAATTGCAATGATGATCGAATCTCAGTGGCAGTATCGCCAACCTTCTGAATTGGAATAGCTTGGTGGATATATTTTTTTTTCTTTTTGCAAGGGCCCCTTCTCCTCTGAGATTTTTTTTTTAATTCTATGTCTATTTTACCGAACCTGAAACATGTTTTTGTAACGATCACAGTGTCATGACAAACACGATCGCAGTTTCTAGTCCCCCCCCCCCCGCCCCCCCCGCCACTTGATGCTTTTGTGAAGACACTTATGTACATGGTATATACCTTTGATTTGGGAGTATTTGGGGTTTCAGGCGATCAACCAGAACGATTTGGGCTTATTGCATATAACGCGTCATATCTCGCGATCTATGAAAAAATACTATTATTTTGGAAATGGTGTTGTGTAGAAATGAACTGATTAGTCAGTAATGGACTATGAACAATGCCTGTCAAATGAGCCATACTATTGTCTCCATAGCTATAGTACAGAACACATGATGGGTCTGCAAACATCGCTAAAATGGTCAATAACGCTGGCGCCAGGCGGTACAGATGGGGAAAGTGGGTGGCGCCCAAAGAGTTAAGAGGTATTTATTTATGGCACATTTTTTATTGATATTTTCAGCATACAGTTGTCATAAAAAAACACTGAATTATTTTGCTGTTACATTAAAAACAATTCTAAGTAGACAAAAAATATTAAATGTTGCATTTATCTAAGACAAAATGTAAAAGATTTAAATAATCTTTTCCCCCATTATCTAATCTAAAATCCAATTTTGCATATCTCAAATACTAGGTACAACAGTGAGGCAGAGAAGAAGTTCCTTCATACAGCCTCTTCCCTGGATCCCCGCTTTAAAGAACTGCCTTTTCTCAGAGGAAGGGAAACAGGAGGTCTACAAAGAAGTGACTGAGGAGGCTGCATCCTTGGAGGTAATTTAACCATGTTTCATGTAAAATGTATTCAATTAAAACTTTAAACTGTCATATCAATAAAGTAACTACAATGAGTAAAAGTTTTATAAGACTGAAAAAAAAGTTATCCTAATAGATGTGAGCTGCTGCATTGATTGAGAAGGAGCTAATGGCTTGTTTAACCTCTTAAGCCCAGAGCCATATTTTCTGAAAATCCACCTAAAATACATACCTAAGTAAATGGAATATTGCTCCACTTCTACAAGGTCAATTTGCATATTCTTGGTATCTAGGGACATCTATGGACCTCAGTGAATGTATTCCCAGTGTCAGAAATATTATGTCTATTACTAGGCTTGCTTAAATTGCGATGAAACAAGGAGAATACGAATTATGATTTTTTTCTTTGAATCTTTGACAGTGAATAACACCATGCTAAAAATGACCAGACATGAAAAACTGCCACTGATCTCGTTCAGTACCTTCTTGAGATCATGTGTACAAAAAATCTAAGGAAGTGAATAAAGGGAAGATGATTAAACAAAAGGTTTTGTAGATAAAGTACTGAATTCTCCCATCCGGACCAATGCTATTTGAAATATTATTATAGAATAGCAGGCTTATAAATGACCTTATTATAGCCAATTCGCACATTTATGGATTGTGCCAAATCTTATATTTCAAATGCCAGAGTTCAATTTGGATTTAGTATCACCAGGCGTGCATAAGAACAGATAATGAAAACTACTGTATGTACAGTAGCTTTTTAATTTTTGCCAGGGTGGCACCATTTTGAAACTAATTTCAAATCTAATTGTTGCTACATGCTAAAAATAGGGAACAGAAACTAACTGCGCTTCAATATATACCAATAACGTTAAGTTTTGTGGTTTATTATCCCGAGTAATAAGAGATATACAAAAAATTCATACAGGAGTAATTTGCTTGAAACCCATAGAGGCCTTTGGGAAGTGTCGTTCGGAAATATTCCAACGCTCATCGAAAGCTGTCGGTATCCTCTTCAAAATGGCCCCAAAAGAACCCCAGGCAGGCCCGGTCCAGCAAAATGAGAGGCATTGACAGTCGAGGAATGCCAAAACGCATTCGATGAACTATGCCTGGCTGCGCAGGAAGGCGTAGAGTTCCCTGCAACCACCCTGGACAGCCATACTATTGTCTCCATAGCTATAGTACAGAACACATGATGGGTCTGCAAACATCGCTAAAATGGTCAATAACGCTGGCGCCAGGCGGTACAGATGGGGAAAGTGGGTAGCGCCCAAAGAGTTAAGAGGTATTTATTTATGGTACATTTTTTATTGATATTTTCAGCATAGACAGTTGTCATAAAAAATACTGAATTATTTTGCTGTTACATTAAAAACAATTCTAAGTAGACTAAAAATATTAAATGTTGCCATTATCTAAGACAAAATGTAAAACATTTAAATACATATTTTTCCCCATTATCTAATCTAAAATACAATTTTGCATATCTCAAATATTAGGTACAACAGTGAGGCAGAGAAGAAGTTCCTTCATACAGCCTCTTCCCTGGATCCCCGCTTTAAAGAACTGCCTTTTCTCACAGAGGAAGGGAAACAGGAGGTCTACAAAGAAGTGACTGAGGAGGCTGCATCCTTGGAGGTAATTTCACCATGTTTCATGTAAAATGTATTCAATTAAAACTTAAAACTGTCATATCAATAAAGTAACTACAATGAGTAAAAGTTTTATAAGACTGAGAAAAACAGTTATCCTAATAGATGTGAGCTGCTGCATTGATTGAGAAGGAGCTAATGGCTTGTGTAACTGAGGGGTACAATTCCCTGACTGTATTACTAGATATGATACTTACTACCACTACCTTTGTACTTAATATTCGGCCACCCAGTACTCGGCATAAATATATTATGATGAACACTGTCACGTAGATGAAACGGATCCAACACAAATGTACGAATTAGAAATAGGTCTTTATTTCTACACAGCGATGGTGTGTAGAGCAAGCACTTAATCAAATCAATCACATTTATGAATGGGAATTAGTATGCACTTTTATGGCAAGAGTATTCGTCGGTATATCAATAGAGAATGTCCAATCTCTGAAGGCGCAGGTGGTACATATACGACCTGGAATAGTTAAGGAAAAGCAGCAATGATACTTTAATGATTATATACTGGATACACTAGGGGGGGGGGTTAATCCGGTCGCTTGTAAGCCGACAGGAGTAGGAAGGGGGGGGGGGGTAGAATCCGGCTGCCTCATCCGGCCAAGGGTATCCCAGGTGAACCCACTGTAGTGCCGTTCAATGCGCCGGCGATCCTTGGACCACAGATGAAAGCAGGTGGACTCTTTGTGGGCCGGCGTCCTCCGGTCCACGGAGGAGAGACGTGAAGCGACCTCGTCTTGCAGAGCGTCTCCTCACCTTGCGTCCTCTCCAGGGGGGGGGGTTCCAACACACGTCGGGGGTCTTTATCCATGGAATAATCAACGTATACAAAGCATAATCCGTGCCTGGGAAGGCGGGCTGTCGTCGGTAGAATAATCCGGTATACAGGTCCACTCGCTCGTCGGCTCTGGGGCTCCTCGGGTGCAGCTTCACGTGGGGTCAACCACCCTGGATAAGCAGCCAGTTCTCTGCCCGAAACGATGGGGTACTGACTACGGTAGTATTCTCACCGTACGAAGCACTATATATTAACAGACTATTATTAGCTTAATAGACTACGTCCAACTCGACGATATAGTGCCAAATATGACTATTCAAATATTAATATACACGATGTCTCAATACCGATGGTAAGCCGAACTTGGCCTTACTCCCACACGTGGCGTCGCGGGGAGGCTTTACGTCTGTGACTCTATTGGAGGGTAAGAAACTGGACTGAAAAGGAAGTCCTACTTTAGTAGCGCAGTATATATACGCACTATGAACAAATAGTCCCATTAGTGGTGCGGTAGCCAGATTCCTACACGGAACTAGGACTTGTTCGTACATGTTGAGCGGTACGTTTGAACTGGGTCTGAGGGGTATGGCAGCCTGGCACCAAGGTCTAGACCAATAGTAGAATGGAGACTATTATGGGATGTTCAGTAGGCTAGAATGGATATTCAATGCATATTGTACAAGGAATATACAAGGGATATCAGGGAATATTAGAGAATATACAAATACAATTAAATATATATATATAAATAAATATATATATTCGGTTTAATCTGGCCCTTCACAACAGCCACCCCCTGATTGGTCCCAGACCTAATCAGTTAAACAGAGACAGATTAATCGCGTTGTCTATTTACACATAAGGGTTTGCTGTAGGGGTCAGTCAACTTCACAAAGTCATAGGGTTATAGGGTCATGGTCATCATCGATTGTGTCTGGGAGTCGGGGCAGTTCTATGAGCCTCGCCACGGGACGGGTGTAAGTGCGACCCTGGACGAGCACTTCAGCTGCTCGGACCTTGCCGTCGGCACCGGTGATCACTTTGCTTACGCGGCCGGCCGGCCACATAGCTCTGGGCAGTGATTGATCAATAATCATGACGACTGTTCCTTCTGTCAAATTGTCTCTCTCATTTACCCACTTCTGGCGGGTCTGTAGAGACGGTAGGTAGTGCAGTAGGAAACTGCTCCAAAACTTGTCGGCTAATACTTGGCTGTACCTCCACATTCGTCGGCCGTTCGCTTCTTCAGGCCGGTACATTGTCTGGGGTAACGCGGGATCTAGCCGCCCCATCAGGAGTGTGTTGGGGTCTGCGGAGATAACAGTGCTCAATCCACAGAACACAGGCTTCTTATTTTCCACCTCCTCTGGACTTGCTTCCCTCGGGATAGGCATGGGCCACTGTCCTTCCGGGAGTCTTAGGAATGCGGGGCCGTCACTGTAGACATTGCGACGGGTGAGGTCATCTAGGGGCATTCCCCGGGTGATGACGTCAGCTGGGTTCTGTTTTGTATCAACGTAGCGCCACTCTGTTTCTCCGGTTAACTCTTCGGTTAAGTCTTGAATCTCGGTGACTCTGACTCCCACGAAGACTTTGTACTTGCATGAGTCCGATTTGATCCAGGCGAGTACTGTCGTGGAATCTGACCACAGGATTGTTCTAGACACCGGTATGGTGAGCTCACGTTGGATGAGCGTGGCTAGGTGCGCTCCGGCTAGGGCTGCGCAGAGCTCTAGACGTGGGATAGATTGTTGCTTGCGTGGGGCTATTCTCGAGCGGGCGAGGACAAATGCTGTGTAGATCTCTCCCCCCTTTTCTTGGGCCCGCAAGTAGGCTACTGATCCGTATGCGACCTCTGAGGCGTCACTGAAGACGTGTAAGTCCATTTTACATGTCTCTGGCCTCACCGTGGGTGGGAAGTAGCTTCGGCGCATATTAACGCCTGGGAGTGAGTGGAGCTCCATCTCCCACTCTCTCCAGGTGGATGCAAGGTGTGCGGGAATGGGGTCGTCCCAGCCCTGGTCCTTGTCCCACAATGCTCGTACAATCATTTTTGCCCTGGTGGTGTACGGTAGAATACATCCTAGCGGGTCATATTGTCGGGCGAGTGTTGTGTACACACTCCGTCTGGTGGTCGGCGCCGCCGCCGGCCTTCCCTGCTCCGTAGTCAGGGGCTTGTGTCTGTAGTGAAGCGAATCTGTTTTGAATCGCCACACCAATCCCAGGGTCATCTCCTGGGCTTCTCCCGGGATTGTAGCCATCCAGGTCTCGCTGCTGGCTGCCTTGTCCTCGGAGGAGAGGCTGCGCAGTACTTGCGGATCGCTGCTGGCCCACTGCCTGAGATCAAAGCCGCCTTTGATCAATGAGGCGCGGAGTTTAATCAGGAGAGCCTCGGCTTCTTCCTGGGTTGAAAGGCTTTGTAGACAGTTGTCTACGTAGAAGCTGTTCTTTACGCTGTGTCGGACCTCTTCGTCCGCTGCTGGGTCCTCTGCTACATGTTTCTGTAGTGCAAATGTAGCACAGCAGGGGCTGCACGTCGTTCCGAAGGGGAGGACTTCCCATTGGTAGATGGCTGGGTGCTCATCTCCTGGCTTCTCTCTCCATAGGAACCGTAACAGGGGCTTGTCCTCCTCTACTAATCTCACCTGCAGGAACATTCCTTTAATGTCCCCGCTGATGGCCACCTTTTCCTGGCGGAAGCGGAGTAGAACGCCGAGTAGGGAGGGGCCGAGTGTGGGACCGGGCAGTAACTCTTTATTCAGATTTTGGGATCCGATCTGGTAGCTGCAGTTAAATACTATGCGGTCTTTACCGTTGTGATGGACCTTGTGGTGAGGCACGTACCACGATTCAGTGGTCTGGTCAGCCTCTTTAATGTCCATCTTTGTGACGTGTCCCGCTGTGATGAGCTTCTCAATCTCAGCGCGGTATACACTCTCTTGGGCGGGGTTCTTGGCTAAGCGCCGCTCCGTGTTCAGCAGGTACCGTTCTGTGGCGTCTGTCTTGGCGTGGAAAGTAGGCATTCCTTCTCGCCGCAGGAGTGGCGTGGCGTATCTCAACACGCCGTTGACCGGGACTCTCTTGGTCCCTGTCTCGAGGAGGTGAATGGCGTAAATGTCATCTTTAGAGCGAATGTCTTTCTTTCCGTTCTTAAAGGGCATTTGTTCCAAGGTCCATAGCCGCTCTACGTGTTGCAGGAGTGCGGTTTCTCCCTCTGTGACTCGGGAGTGGAGACATCTAGTGGCTGTACTTCGGTTGAGAGATTTGGCGAGCGGGCCTTGGAGAGTCCATCCCAAACGGGTCTCGACTGCTGCAGGACAGCCTCGGGGTCCGGTATGAACCCGGTCTATCGGGACAATGAGGTCTGCATGGTCGGAGCCTATCAACAGGGTCGGCATAGCATTGTCTATGAGCGGGATCGGTAACTTGCGCAGATGTGCATATTTCTCCATCAGCTTGGCGACGGGGTATGTGTACCGCGACAGTCCTATTTCTTGGCTGGTGAAAGCGTCTGTAATCTGGTACCGTCGCTCAGGCTGGCCGCTTGCTGCGATAGAGAATGAGACATTCTCGCCCTTTATCGTCTTCAAATCTCGTCTTATTGTCCGAATTGTCATTTGGGTTTCGCTTCCCCGCAGCCCTAGCTGGGCCGCAGCGGAGGCGAGCAGAAGGGTCTTCTCGGACCCGTCATCGAGGACGGCGTAAGTGTCCAGGACTTTATTCTGGTAGCTTAGTGTCACACGCACTACTTTTAGGAGTACTCGGGCTCCACTGCTGCTGGCGGGATCGATGTACATGACGCTCGCTTTGCTGCTGGATGGTGCGGGTGAAGGGCGCCGTCTGTTACTGTCGTGAAGTATGTCCAGATGGGCTCCATCGCACTTGGTGCACCTTTTCTTTAAGCGGCATTCGGCTGCCATGTGTGAGCGCGCACAGCGAAAACAGCGCTTGTTGGACTTTATCCATTGACTTGCTTCCTCCGCGTTCAGCTTGGGGAAGGAGTCACATTGCGCTAGCCAGTGTTCTTTCTCACAGTAGGGGCACACTATCTTCCACTTCTCCGTTCTGGAGGGGGTACTGTGGCTCCTGCTGCTCGGTACTGACTCCGATTGGTGCATCACAGTCACCGATCTTCTTCCATCATTTAGTCGTCTGGTTCCTTCTCTGGAGCCAGGGGTGCTCCGTCCGAATGTATCTAGCCGTAGGCTGCTGACTTCTCTCGCCAGGAAGTCTGCTAGATCGAGGAGGTTCGGTTCGGGGCCATTCGGGTCTCGGTGGTCCCTCTGTCGCCTAAAACGCTCCTGTCGAGCGGGCGGCAGCTTCTCCAAGATCCTTTCCACATTTGAGTTGGCGTAAAGTTCATGCCTCCCCTTCTCTCTCTGCGCTCCCAACATCCCTACCAGGGACTGCACTCTGATGGACAGGTCGTCCAGTGCTCGATTGTCTATTGCTGGGGGTAAGCGGTCGATGTGTCGGATCTCCTGGATCACGTAATCCCATATGCGCCCATACCTCTGGTCCAATGCTACCAGCGCTGCTGTGTATGGGGTGGTGGAAGTCGCGTAGGCGAGCGCTATATTATGTGCGCGGGGTACCTTTAAGTGCTTCAGTAGGATGGCGTATTTATGGCGTTCATCCAATACATCCACCAACATGGTCTCCAGACACATGCGGAGTTCTGTATACTGGGCCCGGTTCTCTTGGGTGAAGTCGGGTACCATAGGCGTGCCAATGTATGACGCTGACTGTGGATACATCGGCGAGCGTTGGGGGAGAGGCCTCCTGGGCGAGTCTCCTCCCGCTCCTTGGTATGGGCTGGTACCGGCAGTGTACCATGGCCCGCTTGTCCAGGTGCTGTTCCTCGGTGCGGGTCGTGCGTCGTGCTCACCCGTGTATAGAGTCGGGGGTCTGTAGCGCAGCTCCGCGGGAGTATAGCCTGGGCTGTACCGGACCTCCTGGTCCGGTAGAGTACTGTGCTGTCGTCGGGCGTGGTTCTCCTCCTCTTCCTCTTCGTCTTCAGTTAGGTCATCCAGTGCTTGTAGTCTCTGGTTTAGCCTCTCCACAGGATATGCTGCTCCTTCCCGGTTGCTAGGTCTCGCTTGGACCGGTGGGGGGAGGTGGTCTGTGGGGGGTATAGACCTCGTCTGTTGGTCAAGTTCAGGGTTGTTTACTCGGCTAGGGGATGCCGCCCTGGAGGTGTGTCTAGACGAGTTCCTGGAGCCTCTGGCGGAGGGAGAGGGTGTTGTCCGTCTGATCAGCTGTTCTATTAGTTGCGCTTGCTGTCTGTCGCGCTCTGCGTCCCGTAGAGCACCAGCAGCTGCTCGCTGGCTGTCTGCTCGGTCTCGGGCCACATTCTCTTCCCTCTGAATGCGTCTTATTTCTAGACGTATATGCTCTTCTTCGCTCCGCTGCTGGATCTGCAGTCGGTCGCGTTCAGCAGCGGCGTTCAGGCTGATGAGGAAGGCCTGCTGTAGGGTCCTCTCTGCCTCGCTGGGAGAAGGCGGTTGTATAGGGGAGCCTTCCCTCGGGGTACTCCTTGCGGAGCCTTGGAGCTCTATCTCCACGGTGCTCTCCCCGTCTTCTTCCGTGCCGAGTTCTCTCTCGGTAGCGTTGTATTCCTCCCGGGACTCATCGGGGACTACTTCTTCAGTACTGGCGGGGTGTGAAGTCATGTCTGGTTCCCACTGGTCCCCACCGTGAACTTGGTCAGTTACATTAGAACCCGTAGGGGCCTCTATGGTCGGGGTAGTCTGGGCGTTGGGGTTAGACATACTTTTACTTTCTAGTTTTACCGCGTTTACTGTTAGTAGAAGACTAGGTTGTTGACTGACAGCGTAAGCCTCTAAGTACTGAGGGAGCCGTCGTTCGCGCTGCGGGCGTTGGTTAGGAGGATCGTTTCGTGGAGTGTTCATCATAGGCCATTTCAATATTAATAACACTATATTAATATTACACTGATTACCCTCCGGCTCGAAGGACCAATTGTAACTGAGGGGTACAATTCCCTGACTGTATTACTAGATATGATACTTACTACCACTACCTTTGTACTTAATATTCGGCCACCCAGTACTCGGCATAAATATATTATGATGAACACTGTCACGTAGATGAAACGGATCCAACACAAATGTACGAATTAGAAATAGGTCTTTATTTCTACACAGCGATGGTGTGTAGAGCAAGCACTTAATCAAATCAATCACATTTATGAATGGGAATTAGTATGCACTTTTATGGCAAGAGTATTCGTCGGTATATCAATAGAGAATGTCCAATCTCTGAAGGCGCAGGTGGTACATATACGACCTGGAATAGTTAAGGAAAAGCAGCAATGATACTTTAATGATTATATACTGGATACACTAGGGGGGGGGGTTAATCCGGTCGCTTGTAAGCCGACAGGAGTAGGAAGGGGGGGGGGGTAGAATCCGGCTGCCTCATCCGGCCAAGGGTATCCCAGGTGAACCCACTGTAGTGCCGTTCAATGCGCCGGCGATCCTTGGACCACAGATGAAGGCAGGTGGACTCTTTGTGGGCCGGCGTCCTCCGGTCCACGGAGGAGAGACGTGAAGCGACCTCGTCTTGCAGAGCGTCTCCTCACCTTGCGTCCTCTCCAGGGGGGGGGGTTCCAACACACGGCAGTGTCGGGGGTCTTTATCCATGGAATAATCAACGTATACAAAGCATAATCCGTGCCTGGGAAGGCGGGCTGTCGTCGGTAGAATAATCCGGTATACAGGTCCACTCGCTCGTCGGCTCTGGGGCTCCTCGGGTGCAGCTTCACGTGGGGTCAACCACCCTGGATAAGCAGCCAGTTCTCTGCCCGAAACGATGGGGTACTGACTACGGTAGTATTCTCACCGTACGAAGCACTATATATTAACAGACTATTATTAGCTTAATAGACTACGTCCAACTCGACGATATAGTGCCAAATATGACTATTCAAATATTAATATACACGATGTCTCAATACCGATGGTAAGCCGAACTTGGCCTTACTCCCACACGTGGCGTCGCGGGGAGGCTTTACGTCTGTGACTCTATTGGAGGGTAAGAAACTGGACTGAAAAGGAAGTCCTACTTTAGTAGCGCAGTATATATACGCACTATGAACAAATAGTCCCATTAGTGGTGCGGTAGCCAGATTCCTACGCGGAACTAGGACTTGTTCGTACATGTTGAGCGGTACGTTTGAACTGGGTCTGAGGGGTATGGCAGCCTGACACCAAGGTCTAGACCAATAGTAGAATGGAGACTATTATGGGATGTTCAGTAGGCTAGAATGGATATTCAATGCATATTGTACAAGGAATATACAAGGGATATCAGGGAATATTAGAGAATATACAAATACAATTAAATATATATATATAAATAAATATATATATTCGGTTTAATCTGGCCCTTCACAACAGCTTGTTTAACCTCTTAAAGGAAAACTCCAACATTTTGGGAAATTAGCTTATTTAACATCTTCCCTGGAGTTAGACAAGAAGATAGTTACATACCTTTTTTGTCTCTGTGTGTGCATTTAGCTTAGGGAACAGTCGCTCCGTTAGCATAGCTTAGCTTCATCACTGGAAGTGAGGCAGGGCCGGAGCCTGACGTTCCCTGACAGTGTATAGTTTGATTGATTGATTGAAAAGTTTATTAACAGATTGCAGAATACACTCCAAATACAACTCCAAAACGTTCATGTAAACATGTTGTGACCTGTGTATTCACCACATGGAGAAATAGAAAATAATTGAAATAGACAATTACGTTTTATAAGCAAATATACTCTGAACTATTTTTTGCCCAACCACTCCTCTCTGCGCGCAGCCAGTGATTTCAACGTGTCGTCGTGATTGTTGACATTCTCATTCATTCAAAGGATCCGAACCGATTGAAGTTTATGGATACCATGACTTGAAATCCTCTTACCTTGACGATTAAAAGCCTCCCCAATTTAGAAAACAGTAATCCAATGGCTGGTATTGTTATACCGGACGCTCTGAGCTAACCGGAGCTAACACAGATCAGGATGGTAAAGCATATATAATGACTTCCTTTCTGGGGTTGTCAAAATAAAAGTGCGACGTTTATAGCAGCGGAAAACGTTTATTTTGTACATTATATAACGTTAACACGAACGTAAACTAACGTTACAACTAACCTAAAGTTAGTTTAGGTTTGTGTTAACGTTAGATAATGTACAAAATAAACGTTTTCCGCTGCTATAAACGTTGCACATTTGGCATCTTAAAAAGCTGGTTTAGATGCCTGGATCGTGGCGGTGGGGCAATGCTATATCGTCGCCCCAAAGCACACCACTCCTTTGGGTGCTGGGTTAGGTAATAATCACAATAAAGAGAATAGAACCCGCAGACTAATATGCTCCAGAATAAACTTTTAATTTATATTTATTTATAACGTTTCGTCAGGTCCATGAGGAGTAGACGCGGGAAACACGGTCAATGATAAGTCTATTCTGGAGGATAATGCGGGTTCTATTCTCTTAACTCAGGGGTCGGCAACCTTTACTATCAAAAGAGCCATTTTGCCCCCTCCTGCATGAAATAAAATTCACCTGGAGCCGCAAAACCTATTTACCCTTAAAATGAAGATAAGACAGTGTATAACGTTTTATATATATATATGTCAGTGTTTCCCTTATATCAGACCTGGGCATTGTACGGCCCGCGGGATGATTCTGACCGGCCCGCGAAAGATTACATGATAATAATAAAAAAAAAAAAAAAAAATTACTTTTTTTTTTCATGTCAACGTTCACACGCACAGTATACGCTTAGGAGACATGCTCAGAAGATGTTGGTTCTCTTTGGATCCACCTACATATGTGAACAAACATTCTCAGTCATGACGTTTACCAAGTCCAGGTACAGATCCTCTCTCACTGATGAACATCTGGCAGCTGTGCTTCGCATCTCCACCTCAGACATGCAACCTGACTTTGATGGACTTGTTAAAGCTCAACAGAGACTGGATTTCTCACACTGAATGAAAAAAAAAGAGCTGAAGAACACTAAAATGTGGAAATATAACAAGTGAAATGGGACACTTGATCTTTTTTTTTCTTTTTTTTGCACAGTTCTGAAAACATTAAATGTTTAATATAGGCATGTAAAGTAAAAAAGGCTACAAAACTGGGACACTTTTCTTTACACAGTTCAGTGACATGTCTTGTTTATTTTTGCTATAAGATGATGTGATGTCTTTAGAAAGCTAAGAAAATCCTTGTTTCAATAGTATATGAAACTCAAAATGCCCTTTGTTATTAATGTTTCACATTTTGTTTATCATTATCATTTGAATAAATTATATTTTTGAAAGCTATAACCTCAGCTTTTAATTGCCAAATAATAACATACACTCTTACCAGGGGTCAAAACAATGCCATTTACTGCTTTTTATATAGAAATAAAATGTATATTATGCATAATTGAGTTTGGAATTTTGGCCCGGCCCCCCAACATATTTTCAGTTGCTCATTCGGCCCCCCGGGAAAAATAATTACCCACCCCTGCCTTATATGCATTCAGCAGCGGCGCAGCTGCTATGAACTAGACCAGGGGTGGCCAACCAGTCAGAGACTAAGAGCCACAAAAATGACTGTGGTACCACAAAGAGCCACACCATATACCAGCGTTTCTCAATTTTTTTTCAGTCACGGCACCCTTCATGTGTTTATAGGTCTCACCCTCTGGCCTCTGAAGTTGCTAATGTCTTTTTTATTTGGGCCTCACAGGGTTAAAAGTACCCTGTGAGACCCACGGTTGCAAAATTACAAAATCACTTTTAGCCATTTAAAAAAATAATGTTTATTTAAAAAATGTTAAGCACATGTTAAGCACATGTATAATAATAATTGGTCCTGTTGTTCAGCCTCACAATGCTATTTGATAGTAAATGTGTTTATATGTCCCACCCTCTGGCCTCTGAAGTTGCTAATGTCTTTTTAATTTGGGCCTCACAGGGTTAACCTCTTAAGCCCGAGATATACAGTAAAAATGTATATTTTCAGCATTACGTTTGTTTACCAATTATTTTAACTTATTAGTGAAATATAAGATAATAGAAATCTCAGGGTATTGAGTCGGAAACCGGCGCATATTGACAGGAGGAAGTGGCACAGCCAAAAGTGAGTGTAGTCTTTTGAAGGAAGAGACTCGGGGCGTTCGAATTTCGAAAAACTACCCTACCCAGCTCACACCAGCCCCTGTCAATCATCTGACTTCTGGATTAACTTTTTTATTTCTCTTATTTTTTGGGATTATCTCCCACAAACCTGAATGTTATTGCCATAAAACAGAACGCAGTTAGTTTCTCTACCTTTCTGTGAACGTCTTGCAAAAAACGGTGTTGCAATACGATGAAAAATTGTGGAGAAATTTACATTATAAAAAAGATGGCAGAATTCAGTACTGTATCTACAAAACCTTCTGTTTAATCATCTTCCCTTTATTCATTTGCTTAGATTTTTCAGGTCTGGTCAATTTTAGCATGGTGTTATTCACAGTCAAAGATAATTTTATTTTTTTAATTAGAATTGATATTCTCCTTTGGTTCATTACAATTTACTCAAGCCTAGTAACAGACACTATTTCTGACACTGATCCATATATGTCCCTAGATTCAGATACCAAGAACATGCAAATGGACCATTTAAAAAATTTTGTAAATGTTTATTCTATGTCCTTGTGGAATGAGTGACAAAAAAAAAAAAAAGGTAAAAAAAAAAAGAAATTATAATAATATATTTATTCTTTATTTTATTTTTTTTATTGATGTAAGAGCCGCACATTGACGGGCAAAGAGCCGCATGCGGCTCGCGAGCCGCGGGTTGGCCACCCCTGAACTAGACTATTACAAATTAAAATAAATAAATAAAAAAAATATTAAAAAAAATAAATATATATTATCATTTCATTTAGGCTGTGGGGGTGCTTAATGTAAAAGACTGACCTGAGGAAAAGGCTGCAGGGAGACCATCTGGCCGCTTGTATGCGTCTCAGCATCAATGGGCCCCTACCAGTGAATTCCCCACCAAAGAGCCCTGGAGCTTTTCTTTCAAAAGCCCAGGAAAATGAAATGCTCTAAGGCAGAATGTAGCCTATGCCACTGAGACTTCTTAGGTGTAAAGTGCTGTTGTAGTGTTATGATTTGTGTATGTTAGACAGTTAGTATTTATATTATCTATTAAATCATCTATATCTATGTTCAATACAAATAGTGTACAAGTGTTGAGGCATGTCATTAATCTTGACATTTACTTTGATTACAACTACACTGCAAAAAAAAGTATCTTATCAAGTGAACATATCTTATATTTTTTTTACAATAAGTCTATATTGAGTAGAATTATCTTGAATTATCTTATCCCACTGGCAGATAATTTCGCTTTTTTTTCGTGATTTTGGTCAATTTAATCTTGTTTTAAGAAAATGTTAAAATGACCAAAATCAAGAAATGAATAAGCAAAGTTATCTGTGGAATAAGATAATTCTACTCAATATTGGACTTATTGTACCAAATACAAGATATTTTCACTTGATAAGATTTCTTTTTTGCAGTGTACAAATATGCAGCTACCTGGGCCTCCAGAGCACTTCTAGTGTCAGCGGACACACCAAAAACATCCTAGCAAATTCACACGCACATGACTCCATGAACATGAACATGAATAAACTATCTCGAACAATTCTAAGGTAGTTTTAAGTTATTTCTCCGGCAGCGTGCGCTAATATGGATTCCGACGGCATGTGCACACGGCCGCACGCACAAATATGGATTCCGGCAGAGTGCGTGCAGCACAGCACCGCTGTTGAATTTATTTTCAGGGGAAACACTATGTATATTATATATAGAGACTAGAGGGATTGGAATTTATTCAAAAGCTTATTTCTAGGGTTAGGGGGCACTGTACATTGGAATACTGACAAAGCCATGCTTGGTCTTTATTGTACAACTGGGTTAGGACATTTGTAGGGGCCAGTTTTGAATTGCAGTCTCCCGTAGGTGTTCTTTGAGAGTGTTTTTGAAGGTGGGTAGTGATTCACATTCCTTTACAGCTTTGGGTAGGGCGTTCCACATAGATGTGGCATAATTGCGAAACGTGTTTAGTCCCTTGTTTGAGCCAAATCTGGGTTTTACATGATTTGTGGAGCTCCCTCTGGTGTTGTGATCGTGGTATTCACTGACCTTTGGGAAGTATTTTGACATGTACATGGGTACCTTGGTCGTGTAGTGTATCTTGTAGACCAGGCCCATTGCAAGTTGCTGTACTCTGTCGTCTACTCTAAGCCATCCTAGGTTGGCAAAGTGTGCAGGGGTGAGGTGGGTTCTAGGCTAGGAGTCAGGTCAAGCAGTAGTTTGACTAGTTTGTTTTGAGATGTTTGTAATTTGGTTTAGTGCCTTTGAGGTGCTTTGGTACCATGAGGTGCAAGCATAGTCGTAGTACCCTTGAATGAGTGCTCCTGCCAGAGTCTTCAGGGTATTCTTGTTTACCAGAGAGGAGATCCGGTACAAGAATCGAGTTTGTTGATTGACTTTTTTTATTACATTGGATGCCATTTTGTCACAGGAAAGATTAGCCTCTAGGATGGAACCCAGGTAGGTAATTTCATCTTTCCTTGTGATAATATTGTCACCCACTGTAACTGAGAAGCCGTCGGTCTTGCTGAGTTTGTTATTTGAACCGAAGAGAATGGACTCTGTTTTGCCCATGTGTAATGATAGTTTGTTGTCGGCGAGCCATATGCAGATTTTGCCTAGTTCCGAGCTGAGGGTTTTTTCAACCTGTAACTTGTTCTTGTCAGAGACATGTCGTGTGTGTCTTATGATGAATTGAAAATGGGGGACCCTAATGTAAACAAGACGAAAGTCTTTCTCTGGTCTGCATCCCCTTAACAATTGTATGTATTGAGCTGTACTGTACCCATTCTGCAATCTGTTAATACACTTTTCAATCAATCAATCAATCAATCAATTATGTACTGATCACAGACATGCAACTGTTAGGTAGTTATTATGTACCGATCACAGATATATAGGATATAGTTAACTTATATGTACTTATGTTAATTTACGTATCGTAAATGTCTATCGTCGCTTACTTTATCAATTTTGATTGGAAGCTGGAATCAAAATGCTTGAATGTTCCGAGAGATTGTATCGCAAGCTTCGTAACAAAGACCTGCGTCAAGCTAGCGACAACAATCGTTGTTTCCGTTAATATGTCCATTTGAATATCACCAAAGCCTAAACACCACCAACACGTAGTCCATAGTAAACTATAGCTCAATACAGCAGAAAAAGCAGTATAGCATCACTTGTAAAAGGTGTAAGACATTTTAAAACATTGCCTACCTGGTGTTTGGGGCTCGCTATCAATGATGACACTCATTGTATTTCAGACTCGCATCCTGTCGAGCTCCGTGCAGAATCAATGCTACGCAGTCTGCTTCTACACTCTTGAGAGCGCCCTCTGCTGACCTGGAGGTATCGTAACATCTCTCTTCACATAAGCTGAAAGCATAATGTTTCTTTTAGACTAACCACACCTGTGTCTCTTAGACTAACTCAAAGAGTGTATTCCTGGGTTATGATAACATCCCATAACCTTAACATCAACCTTAAGCTTACCCCACATTTAGCATAAAACTAAATATTATACTGTATTCTTATAGCACATGCATGAGATGGTCTATTTTGAAAGGTAACATTCTGAAGTTTCTTACACAATAAAGAAAAATCACTTTGAGTGCTAATGTATTAGAGAAACAGATGTTTGAAGTAAACACACTGAAATAAAATATGTTCTCCTTACTTTTGTGTTGACTTGCTGCCAGATGCCTGTTTTTGGGTTCCAGCTGAGAGGTAGGAGCTGAAGTCTTATGTAGTACAAGTTTATAAAGATCCCACAGAAAATGAGTGTTTAACAAAGGGTTTTGTAATGTGTGTACCGCAATAATTCAGCGTGATTATTCAAAATGGCTGTCCACTTCCATTCATTCAGACGTGCGAGTCAAAACAAAGAACAAAAGTCTTCTTCTGCCTCCCCAAAGATTCAGTGATTTTATAAAGGAAAAAACACCTTATCCTTCCCCATCACACCCCTGGACCCATGCATGCTGAACACATTCACAGGAGTCATTTTTACTTACTGTACTTAGATCAAGTTTCAAGTTTCTTTAATAGTTGTCATACAGAAGTACAGAATACTTTTATACAAAATGCTTCTTACTGTTACGCTCCAGAGACTGTGCAAGACAAGATAAGTATGAAATAAAATAACATAGTAAAATTAGAAGTAAAAAAAATGAGGTCACAGTGTTCAGTTTAGACATATGTACAATGTTCGATGCAGAATAGACGTAGTTACCATACAATATACAATACTGTGCAGTGTACTAATATACAATACTATATAGTGCAAGGCAGAAATGGGACGAGGTGCAATTTAGGTACAATTCACAGTAGGTGTACGAGTTGTAGTGCAAATCCTTTATCAATAAATATAAAGTGTAAAGTGTGTTTGTGTGATCTAAAGTGTGGAGAGTGGGTGCTGCAGTGTGTTGTTTGTTTGAGTGAGTGTGTGCGTGTGGGTGTGTGTGCTGTGTGCATTTGATGGTTGTTGCATAGTGTTTATTGTTCGTTTAGCAGCCTGATGGCCTGGGGATAGAAGCTTCTTCTGAGTCTTTCTGTGCTCGCCTTAAGACTCCGGTATCGCTTGCCTGACCGTAGCAGTTCAAAGAGGCAGTTGTTCGGGTGGCTCGAGTCCTTAATAATTCTCTTAGCCTTCCCCTTGCACCGCTTGTTGTAAATGTTCTGGAGGGTGGGAAGCCCCCCTCCAATTGTGCGTTCGGCTGAACGTGTCACTCTTTGTAGTCTGCTACGGTCTTGTGCAGTGCTATTCCCAAACCAGGAGGTGATGTTGCCGGTCAGGATGCTCTCTATTGTACATGAGTAGAAGTTCCTAAGGATCTTCTGACTGACTTGGAACTTCCTCAGGCGCCTGAGGAAGTAGAGGCGTTGTCGTGCCTTCTTCACAACACTGTCAATGTGTGTGGTCCATGTCAAGTCCTCGGATATGTGCCGATATTGTACTTAGGTTGTACTTTAGATTGTATATTGTATTGTATATTCCTCTTGTAGACACGTGAATGTGTCTAACTATAATCCATTGTGCTCTAACTGTATTCCTTGCGACCTAACTGCATTTATGATAACTGCTGTGTAATCTCTTGACCCGTTTTGCCCTGGGACTCAGTGGGACAGTGTGGAAGACTATCGCCAGGGGGAGCTGGTGGGCGTTGGGCTGGAAAAGGAGACAGGTGAAGGAGAGGCTGGTATGAAGGAGGAGCTGGATACACGGGACTCTCTCTTTCGTCGAATTCCACAGAAGCAAGCAGGTCTGTCGGCGAAGAGCTTACCATACAAAGGACACGTGGGATACGGCTCCTGCGTCCAGTCCGAACAAGTAACGTCGCTGGCCAATAGTTTATCATCCCAGTATAGTGATTAGGGCACGTTGACCCCAGAAGAAGACGTTCGACAGCTGGACGGCACCGCTGACCCGCCGCGAGCAGCGTTTAGAACGTATAGTCGGGAGAATCGTTTGGTCACACTGACCAGAGCTTAGCTCCAAGTATAGGCCTGTTAGCCTAGTTAGCTCACATGTCGCTCCGCCGTCTTCCAGCCCTCGGAGCAGACACCGCCGCCAGACTTCTCCGGACTTCACCCGCCTCCAACATTCTCCTAGCTGACCGCCAGTCCAGCGATTCGCCTGCCTAACGTCAGCCCAGCCAGCCCCCTTGCTATCACAGGTGACAACCACGGGACCGTACGACGGCCAACTCGCGTCACAGACATTCGTTGTGGGAGCGGGCCAGCACTCGGTTGGTACACTCACAACAGGTACTGTTAGCGCTCCAAGCGCCCTGGAACATTATCGGCGAACATTCTCTTTTTCAATAGCATGCTCTCTAAGGGCGAAGAGGATAAGGTACTTTGAGCTTGCACGTGCACCAGCGATTAAGGGCGCCCCAACTTTATTATTTTGGTAATGCCGGCATTTATAAAGTACTTAGATTTTTTCAGTGTGGGCCCACTCTCTTTCGTTTACTGTAATAACATGTGGTGCATATGGCACAATTGTGATTGTAATTATACTTGTTTTCCCACTATGTGCTCCCGGAGCGTTCCGCAAATCTCCTTGGTACTTAGTGTATGAAAAGCTTATAACCCATATGGGGACTTGTGCATGAGAGTGCATGTAAAGCTTCAGTAAAAGGAGAGGCGTAGAAATGGGACCACTGTGTGCGTGTCAATTACTGGGAATGAGTGTTTAACCCCTTCCTTCCGACAAATGTGTATTACTGTTTAACCCTTTCCTATCTACGGTCTATGCATAATTGGGGCAGGTGTTCTGGACAGGTCTCCACCAGTCAACAAGGAAAGGTACTGCTTTGGGGAGAAATTATATCATCTATCACTACTGCCACCGGGTGTGAGAGGGTGTGGGACGTATTAGGGGAAGTGTGGGTGTTTGGGGAATTACTGCAGTCGCCCTGGAGGGCAAGAAGGACCAGTGTAGAACCCCTAGGTTAGTAAATCCTAGGCCCCATTCGCTCCATTTGCTAAATCCCAATTCTAGTACCCCTACACTACAGTCAGGGACTCAGCCGGACCCATATCTGCTGTGCTCCCACTACCTGGTGACAGTTCATATCCACTCTCATAAAGTAGGGATAATCCACCCTTCTACACTTTTACTTACTTTTTTTTACTGTATGAAGCACACTCTCAGGGGCTCATACAGAACCACGCCTTTCACCGTAAAATACATGTATTTTATTGTCACAATTAATAAACAAACTTGAAACTTGAACTTGTAAGTCAACCCAACCTTGAAATTAACTGGCCGACATAGCTGATAAAGAGTGATGGGTGTCCAAGTGTCCAAATCCCCCCCCCCCACCCAACCCCCTCCAATGTACAGTTTCTTCCCCTTCGGATGTATATATTTTTTTATTATCTCTTTTTCTTACACAGTACTGTATATCTGTATGTCATAAATGTATTGATGAATTGAAAATGGGGAACCCTGATGTAAACAAGACAAAAGTATTTTTCTGGTCTGCATCCTCTTAACAATTGTTTGTATTGAGCCGTACTGTATTGTACCCATTCTGCAATCTGTTAATAAAGTTAATAAAGAGCAGCGACACAGATTGGCTGAGCATCGAGTCCCTGAGCGGGTAGGAGGACACCTGACAAACCGAGGCTGAGTTTCACTAAAGCATCTCGGCGCAAAATATTCTATTGTCTTGTACTTGTATTAATTTGCCTTTCTTGCACCAATTTACAATCTAGGATTGTAGATGGTATTGGGAAAACGTTGATTGTCAAAGAGACAAAGCAATTTTGAATAACGTGGCTTGTCTCTTAGAATCGTCACGCTCCTTGTTTGTACCTGATGTAGTAACAGGTTTAATTTAACTTGAGCCAGTGCCGTTCAGTACAGCGTTAACTTGTCTAGTTCTCTAGTAACGATGTGTCTGTGAAACTATTATTTAATATGTACATTGAATTAATATAAAGCCGTATGACCAGGCATTGTATGGTCATAAGCCTAACCTTATATTTTGATAATAAATGGGTGTGTACCAAATCCAAGAAACGTCTGATTAGCTACTTGCTAAGCTAAGCTATCCTGGTGCAGTTATTTTGATGCTGACAAGTTGACGTCCCACAGCCAGACACGTTACAGTGTGTGACTCTATTCCCTTCACATGTGATAATATATAATAATAATATATTGTCAATCATCATCCGTATGTCACCAGGTGCTACTCCTGGGTGGGCCGCACCGGGGGCAAGCAGGTGGTGTCTCTGAGCCGTCAGGGCTGCCTGTACCACAGCACCGTCCAGCACGAGCTGCTCCACGCGCTGGGCTTCAACCACGAGCAGACCCGCAGTGACAGAGACAGCCACATCAGAGTCCAGTGGGAGAACATCATCGACGGTGAGATCTACACCCTACACCTCCAGCACCCAATCTGTAGCGTGCTACAGTCTCTCTCTCTGGTTTTTGTAGTGGACTTTCCATTCTGTGATTTCAATAGTAGTTCTTTATCAAACAAATCGAGGATGATCAACATGGGACCAATATAAAACCATTATATATACTACAGAAGAGGGCTGTAAGAATCACACATAAAGTGAGTTATCGAGAACACACAAATACATTATTTATTAAATCTAGAATAATTAAACTTGAAGACATGGTTAAGTTTCAAACAATGTTAATTATGTTTAGGGCAAGAAATAATACACTGCCAGAAAAACTACAAAATCTTTTTCATTTAGAAAGTGAGTTTAGTAGGAGAAAATAAAATTTTAAACATCAGTTTGCACGTACCACACTTAAACAGATGTGTCCTTCAGTTATTGGTGTAAAGTTGTGGAATTCTCTCCATAGCGAGCTTAAGGGATGTAATAGTGTTTATCAATTTAAAAAAAATTATAAAAAAAAAATATTTAGTCACTATGAAAATCAAATGTGATCTGAATAGTGAGATATTTTTTAATTTTTTCTCTTTCTTTTATTCTTTATTATTATTACATTTTTTCTTGTTTAACTGTGGATTGTGTGTTTCTTGTATAATGGTATAAATTATTATTTGTGTAAATTAGGTTGTACGCCGACCATTAAGTAAATACTTGTTTAGTTTAGGAATAAGGGGCAGGTAACTAAGATTTATTCTTCTTCCTGCTCCTTTTGTCCATGGAATGATATTTATGATTGTGTAATGAAGAAACTCTGATTGTATGATTCCATGTGGCAAATAAAAACTCTGAACTGAACTCTAGTACTGTGAGTAAACAGGCTGAACAGACTAGTGCTGTGAGTAAACAGGCTGAACAGACTAGTGCTGTGAGTAAACAGGCTGAACAGACTCTAGTGCTGTTAGTAAACAGGCTGAACAGACTCTAGTGCTGTGAGTAAACAGGCTGAACAGACTCTAGTGCTGTTAGTAAACAGGCTGAACAGACTAGTGCTGTGAGTAAACAGGCTGAACAGACTAGTGCTGTTAGTAAACAGGCTGAACAGACTCTAGTGCTGTTAGTAAACAGGCTGAACAGACTCTAGTGCTGTTAGTAAACAGGCTGAACAGACTCTACTGCTGTTAGTAAACAGGCTGAACAGACTCTAGTGCTGTTAGTAAACAGGCTGAACAGACTCTAGTACTGTTAGTATACGGACCAGGAATGAGGTCGTTGACTGCTGTAACTGAGTGGTGAGACAAAAAAATACTAAATCGAGACAAAACAAAAATTAAAATGCTGACCTGTAGTTGACTAAAACTGACAAAACGGAAAAATAAATGAAGGTGACTAAATGATGAAAACGAAAAAGAGCATTTGACACATGACTAAGACTAAAAATAAAAAATAGCCAAGACTCAGATGTTTAAATGCCGCATGTACCCGTTTTCTCAACATGCATGCAAATTGATTGATTGTGCCATGCATTACACAACTACTTTCTCAGTTCGATACAGTGGAAGACTCTTATTGTGATATTTCTTCTTGACTTGTTTACTTGTTGATTGTATTTTTTCAGGTAATATCTGTAGTATTATGTATATTTAATAGGGCTATATATTTAATACAATATTTATATTATTTATTTAAAGCAAACAAACTCAAAACTACCCAAAAGTAAAGCCTTGTCACGTATGAACCATACAAATGCATTACTGTTACAATTGTGTTGTAACTAAGAGATTACCTGGGGGGGGGGGGGGGATAAATTCTGCGCATGGATTATAACAGACAATTTTCTCTTGGGCATTTCCTGGTTGTAGCAGCTGGCTGGTGCTATAGAGTATAGATAACATTCAGCCACAAGGTGTCACACTAGAGCACCAGCATGTCATTTATCCAATCAGGTGCATTCCACGTGGGGAAATGGGAAGTAGGGAGGGGATACATGCCTGCTGCAGGGTTTCCCATTAATTACCTAGACTGTGGAGGCCCGCCACAGTCTAATTAGTCCCGCCACAGTTGTATAATGAACCAAAAAAAAAGTTTAAAAAAAAGAAAATATATATATATATATATATTTTTTTTTAAATATAACGTTTGCCAATAGGGATGTATCAGTAGTATTGGCAGTTGTAGTAGTCGTAATAGTAATCCACTATATTTTTTTATTTTCTAAAAAATTAACCAGTTCAACACAGGTAACCACTTTTGCTTAATTTCTTTGATGGCTCAAATGTATGCTCTAGTTCTAGTCCAGTGGTTCCCAAACCTCTCCTCGAGACACCCCAGCCGTTCCATGTATTTGTTAAATTCCACCACCAGCACACCTTGATTCAACTAATAAAGGGCTAGTTAAGTTGAATCAGGTGTGCTGGTGGTGGAATTTAACAAATACATTGAACGGCTGGGGTGCTTCGAGGAGAGAATTGGGAAGCACTGGTCTAGTCGATTTTGTGTTTTGAGCACAAAGTTCATCATAGATCTAGCTTCTTTATTTTGCTCTCAAAGTGCACCAGATTGATGCATTTTACTTTAAAAAGTACAAAACAAAAAAAGTTACGGGGGGCATTCCCCCGGACCCCCCTAGAGGGTCGGAGGTTCTCCCCCCATAGTCTCTGAAAATCCTGTGGGAAACACTGCTGCTACAACATTAATTGTATCTATAGCAAATATATACTTCACCTACAAACATAATACTGTTCTGACAATAGTAATAACAGTAATTAAGCCTGGAGGCCTATTTTCTGAAAATCTGCCTAAAGTACATACCTAAGTAAATGGAAGATTGCTCCACTTCTACAAGGCCATTTGCATGTTCTTGGTATCTAGGGACATCTATGGACCTCAGTGAATGTATTCCCAGTGTCAGAAATATTGTGTCTATTACTAGGCTTGCTTAAATTGTGATGAAACAAAGGAGAATATGAATTATGATTTTTCTTTGCATCTTTGACAGTGAATAAGACCTGTTAAAAATGACCAGACATGAAAACTGCCACTGAGCTCTAAGGAAATGAATAAAGGGAAGATGATTAAACAGATGGTTTTGTAGATACAGTACTGAATTCTGCCATCCGGACCCATGCAATTTGAAATATTATTATAGAATATAGAATATGATGCCTATATAAATTACCTTATTATAGCCAACTTGCACATCTATGGATCGGGCCAAATCTACTCTCTCCAATGGCAGAGTTCAATTTGGATTTAGTATCACCAGGCGTGCATGAAGAACCGGGAATGAAATCTACTGTAAATACAGTCAGCTTTTTATTTTTGCGACAGGTCCGCCATTTTTTATCCGTTTGCAGTGCGGATTGTTGCTACATGTTCACAGAAGGTAGACACACTAACTGCACTCCAATATATGCCAATAACGTTCAGTTTTGTGATATAGTATCCCTAGAAATAAGAGAAATAAAAACACTCATTGAGAGCTCTGGGTGCCCTGTGCTTATATGACTACAAAGCATCATCAGTCGGCGATTCAAAATGGCCGACCTCCACGGTAATATTACCACATTTCAAAAACTAAAATCTCATTAATAACACTTTAACCTATTGGTAAACAAACGTATTGCTGAAAATATACACTATGACTGCTGTTGTGACATGGTTAGGGTGTTTACTCTTGGATACATTTGAAAAAGAAACACAACATTATGTCATACAGTCTAGACAGATTGATTTATGACGTGATGTCATCTGCGGACTGCACGGGTGGAAGAGGTTAACAGTCGCTGAAAAGAATACTTTCTTTCAACCTTGAGGTGAATGGAGCAAGTCTGGAAGTGGAGGGGCCTTCTCTGGAGGGCTTAGACAAGCCTTCTCTTGAAGAGGCCAAACCTTCTCTTGAAGAGGCCAAACCTTTTCTTGAAGACGACAAACCTTCTCTTGAAGAGGCCAAACCTTCTCTTGAAGAGGCCAAACCTTCTCTTGAAGAGGCCAAACCTTCTCTTGAAGAGGCCAAGCCTTCTCTTGAAGAGGCCAAACCTTCTCTTGAAGAGGACAAACCTTCTCTTGAAGAGGCCAAACCTTCTCTTGAAGAGGCCGAACCTTCTCTTGAAGAGGCCAAACCTTCTCTTGAAGAGGCCAAACCTTCTCTTGAAGAGGCCAAGCCTTCTCTTGAAGAGGACAAACCTTCTCTTGAAGAGGACAAACCTTCTCTTGAAGAGGACAAACCTTCTCTTGAAGAGGCCAAACCTTCTCTTGAAGAGGCCGAACCTTCTCTTGAAGAGGCCAAACCTTCTCTTGAAGAGGCTGAACCTTCTCTTGAAGAGGCCGAACCTTCTCTTGAAGAGGCTGAACCTTCTCTTGAAGAGGCCAAACCTTCTCTCGAAGAGGCCGAACCTTCTCTTGAAGAGGCCGAACCTTCTCTTGAAGAGGCCAAGCCTTCTCTTGAAGACGACAAACCTTCTCTTGAAGACGACAAACCTTCTCTTGAAGAGGCCAAGCCTTCTCTTGAAGACGACAAGCCTTCTCTTGAAGACGACAAACCTTCTCTTGAAGACGACAAGCCTTCTCTTGAAGACGACAAACCTTCTCTTGAAGAGGCCGAACCTTCTCTGGAGGATGATGTGCCTTATCTTAACTCTGAACTGAAATGTTTTCTAGAAGTTTTCCCTATGGCGCAGTGTAGATTAGTTTCCTCTTCAGCCTACGTGTGTTCTCACTGTACTGCTCAGGTTCTGATTCAGAAGTCGCCATGTGTTTGCCACTTGAAGTCGTTGGTGACCTGCGCTGAATGGCAGTTTTGGATTCAGCAGATTGTCCGTTTGTTATCATACAATCGGACTCATCAGAAGTGTCCTTGCTTTCGGTTGTGGTTGTAAGTCTCCTCTCTTCGCACTTGCGTACATTCTTAACACATTTGTTAAGCACAGTTGTTTAACTTGGTTACTTGTCAAACATAAATTACTCTGCTCACTACTTGTATTCACTAGGAATATTCTTGTTACAAAGATCCCCTCAATTTTATATAACAATTTATCTATAAGTCTTGACAGACACAACCATTCCACCAGACATGCTTCTGCACGAGGTTTTACACTTCCAAAAGTGAGGTCGAATGCAATGAAGCGAACTGTCATGTTCCGTGGTATGCAGGAATGGAACTCTCTTCCCAGACATGTTAAGCAGGAGAATAGTAAATGTCGTTTCAAAATCGTGGTAAAACAACATTTTCAACCAAAGAAATTGACATTCCCTAATAGATTGTGTGTACGTAAATGAAAATGTATGTGTTTGATAAAGGGATAGGTATATATGGATGAAAAGGCATGTGTCTGATAGGGATATATTATTAAAATATTGTATAATTGGCTGATATGAACATAGATAATGTATGTAAAAGCTAAATAGTATAGTATGCTGTATTGTATTATGAATGAATTATGAGTAGGAATTATTGTATTGTATTATGAATTCATAAGGCGTATATATTGTTATATTGTATTATGAATTTGATTAGGGTTTTTATTGTTGTTTTAATTGTCTGTATGACATGTAAATGTTGTGAGTGTATAAGTCTGTAACTGTATGTTATGTGTTATGGACCCCAGGAAGAATAGCCCCAGCACTGCTGTGGCTAATGGGGATCCAAATAAACTTAAACTTAAACTTTGCAAAATTGCCATCATCACTCTCAGAGTCAGACTCGGGTAAAGGAGGACTCTGCGATAGGCTACGTCTGACATGTCCTCGCCTTCTTCATCCTTACTATCTGACTTGGAGGGAGATCTTTGGAAGCTCAAGATGTTGAGTAATCAGAACTGTGTTCAGTTTCAGAGGTACTTAGGTCCCCATCACATTCAGGGTCAGACTCAACTTCACATGAAGGTGTCATTTGTGGCCTCGGGTTCTGATCCCTGGTCTGAATGTCGCTGTCCTCCTCCTCTGGGGCAGAGAAAATGGCACAGTGGGCATAATTGATGTTCTTCGCCTTTAGGAAACTGTTGAAAGAGTCAAACACCTCTATGTCAGAGGAGGCAGACGCCGCTGCTAGTTTTGAGGTGGAGTCTAGATCCATGGATTGTTCACGTTGCAGATCTTCATGTTCCAACCCTTCCTCTTTAAGTGAAGCTTCAGTCTTCACCGCACTTTCACACTGTGAAGAGTTAAAGAGTGCATGTTTAGAGGATTCAGTATGTTATTATAGGCTCAAATCTCTGATTCATACATCCCATGCATACTGATGTGGATACACAGATACTGAGGCCGGTATTAAAGATGATACCAGGCTAAAATACTGCAGGTACTTAGTTAGTAAATACAGAGAAGTCAGATTTAACTTTAGTTAGTAAATATAGATAAGTCAGATTTAACTTCAGTTAGTAAATACAGAGAAGTCAGATTTTACTTCAGTTAGTAAATATAGAGAATAGGCAGATTTAACTTCAGTTATTAAATACAGTATAGTTAATAGTCCGATTTAATTTCAGTTAGTAAATATAGAGAAGTCAGATTTAATTTCAGTTAGTAAATATAGAGAATAGTCAGATTTTTCCTCAGTTAGTAAATATAAAGAATAGTCATATTTTACCTGTTTGTAAATATAGATAGATGATTTAATTGCAGTTAGTAAATATAGAGAATAGCTACTGATGTTTATATGATATGGACCTACCGTATGACTCCTACAATGTGATTGTAAGGAGGAAAGATTATTCACACATCCTTACGTGAACATATTCTGTACACTATGTTCTCAGTCACTCTATAGCCATGAATGCACTCCTGTCTCTGCTCAGTATCTGCTTCTGACACTATAAGGTAAACGGCCTATGATATATAAACAGCAATGGGAGATGTACCTTATTATGGATATGGACATAGACGAGACACAGTATATGCATCATGAGAACTTACATGTCCGAATTTACATGTTAAATATGTATCAAGTAATATGACTCTCTGTCATGTCTGTGAGAGATATAAAACATTACTGTGTTACGGTCTCTTCTATCCTCTGCTCTTTATCCTCTCCTCCCTTCTTCCCCACTCTATTACTGATGAAAGAGCATTTTTACTTCACAAACTGTATGGATCCATATTAGGGATTTTGGGGAAATATCTAATAGCAATGATTCTGACAGATATTGCGATTGCGATTCAATTTGCGCACAGACACACTTCAGCTAATGAAGTAAAATGTTTATCATCATCAACTATCCAGTTCGTTTTTATAGTGTAACGTTTTGATACTTAAATGTTAATTGAACGTACAGTAGAGAGGGAGGGAGGGAGGGAGGGAGGGAGAGAGAGAGAGAGAGAGAGAGAGACAGGCTCAGCCCCGCCCGCCACCCCTTTCGCTACTATTGAAACTGCTGTTTTCTGTCTGTGAGCAGGGTTAGCTAGCTTAGCTTAGTTAGCACTGTGGCTAACGTTAGTTTACCCCGATGTGAGCATCAGGAATGACGAGGATGCAAAGCTTGTTAGACGCATTGGAGTTTTCACTGCACATAGAAACAGCGCGGGGAAAAAAGCAGGGACTTATTTTGGGTTGCAAAATACGACCAAATAGGCACACTCTGGAGCCCTGCTGTAACGTCTTCACACACAGGCGTTTCACCAGCTGTTGTTGTTGGGCGTATACGTAGCTACCTTGGGCTACTTCTGATTGGTGAGCAATGAGAGCACAGCACTTCTGATTGGTAAGCATGACTGGCACGCAAGAAAAAACCTTGAATCAGACTCGCTGTATAACGTATCCCAAATCGCAGGCTTTGCGATTTGCTAATTGCGTCATTTCAAATCACGATTTCGATTTAAAATTGATTAATTGTTCAGCCCTAATCCATATTATAATAAACAATATTATTGAACTTTAGGAATTGTCTCCTAATCATTCGGATATTCCTTTCAATATTAGTATTCCAATTTCTATTCTTTTTTTGTATCCACTTTTTCTCCTCCTGTTTTTCTGTGTTTTTCTCCCATCCCAATTTAGTCGTTATGCCAATTCCCCCCTCCCCTTCCTGGTTGTTGCTCGCATGTGCCCCCCACTGGTCGGTCTAGGGATCCCTGAAGTCTATCAGATGCTTCCTCCGAGACATAGGAGACAGCCAGGAGCATCTTTTCACCTGCCAGCGCGGACTCTCATTGGTGAGGTGTAACGTGTGGGAGGTCACACTACCCTCAACTTCTCCCTCCCTCGCTGTGCAGGCGCCCTGACCGAGCTGTAGGAGTCGCTGTTTACAACGAACAGAATACCACCCCACCGGCTTCCCTCCCGCTGATTCTGCCAATTGAGCCAGTATGACTGCCGGCCAAGCCGGAGGCAACACTGACAGCCGGATTTGATACCAGTGTCTCTCGCGTTGGTGACGAGCGCTTAGTCCGCTGCGCCACCCAGCCACCTCCAATTTCTATTCTTAATACCTCGAACCACAGATCTTGATTTACATCGAAACACATCATTACAGTTATATAACCACCTGCTTAAACAGTGGCTCAGGAGGTAGAGCGGTCGTCTGGTAATCAGAAGGTTCCCGGTTAGACTCCAGCTCGTCCTGGGTAGTGTGTCGAAGTGTCCTTGAGCTAGACACATAACCCCTAACTGCTCTTGATAAGTAGGTTGGCACCTTGCATGGTGGTGGCCTCCGCCGTCTGTAGTGTTTTTTAAGTTCTCCCATCGTCTTGAAGCTCTTCCCACACTGGTCACAGCAGTAAGGTTTCTCTCCCGTGTGTACCATGTGGTGTCTTTTAAGGTCTCTCATCGTCGTGAAGCTCTTCCCACACTGGTCACAGCAGAACGGTTTCTCTCCTGTGTGTACCATGTGGTGTAGTTTAAGATCTGCCTTTCTCTTGAAGCTCTGCC
This sequence comes from Notolepis coatsorum, assembly GCF_963971535.1. Lineage (NCBI taxonomy): Eukaryota > Metazoa > Chordata > Actinopteri > Aulopiformes > Paralepididae > Notolepis > Notolepis coatsorum. The sequence continues at coordinate 425,886 of NW_028174860.1, read as the reverse complement.
CACACTGGTCACAGCAGTAAGGTTTCTCTCCTGTGTGTACCATGTGGTGTCTTTCAAGAACTCCCTTTCTCTTGAAGCTCTTCCCACAATGGCCACAGCAGTATGGTTTCTCTCCTGTGTGTACCATGTGGTGTTGTTTAAGCTCTGGCATCGTCTTGAAGCTCTTCTCACACTGGTCACAGCAGTACGGTTTCTCTCCTGTGTGTACCATGTGGTGTCGTTTAAGCTCTGCCTTTGTCTTGAAGCTCTCCCCACACAGGTCACAGCAGTAAGGTTTCTGTCCTGTGTGTACCATGTGGTGTTGTTTAAGCTCTGCCTTTGTCTTGAAGCTCTCCCCACACTGGTCACAGCAGTAAGGTTTCTCTCCTGTGTGTACCATGTGGTGTCGTTTAAGCTCTGCCTTTGTCTTGAAGCTCTCCCCACACTGGCCACAGCAGTAAGGTTTCTCTCCTGTGTGTACCATGTGGTGTCTTTCAAGACTTCTCTTTGTCTTGAAGCTCTTCCCACAATAGCCACAGCAGTATGGTTTCTCTCCTGTGTGTACCATGCGGTGTAGTTTAAGTTCTCTCATCATCTTGAAGCTCTTCTCACACTGGCCACAGCAGTATGGTTTCTCTCCTGTGTGTACCATGTGGTGTCTTTCAAGATTTGTCTTTGTTTGGAAGCTCTTCCCACAATGGCCACAGCAGTATGGTTTCTCTCCTGTGTGTACCATGTGGTGTAGTTTAAGATGTGACTTTCTCTTGAAGCTCTCCCCACACTGGTCACAGCAGTAAGGTTTCTCTCCTGTGTGTACCATGTGGTGTAGTTTAAGATCTGCCTTTCTCTTGAAGCTCTGCCCACACTGGTCACAGCAGTAAGGTTTCTCTCCTGTGTGTACCATGTGGTGTAGTTTAAGATCTGCCTTTCTCTTGAAGCTCTGCCCACACTGGTCACAGCAGTAAGGTTTCTCTCCTGTGTGTACCATGTAGTGTATTTTAAGATCTGCCTTTCTCTTGAAGCTCTTCTCACACTGGTCACAGCAGTACGGTTTCTCTCCTGTGTGTACCATGTGGTGTATTTTAAGCTCGGACTTTGTCTTGAAGCTCTCCCCACACTGGCCACAGGAACGACGTCTCAATTCCTCCATGTCTCTATTGGTTGCCGGGCAGAAGGACAGGGGGTGGATCTGGGGAACAGAGAGACAGAAACATTCAAATGAAGAGATAGCCTTAGACTGCCACAGTTTACAAACCTATGTGTAGATGTATACTTTAAGACCTTCTGAGGAACCGTGCCTTACAATGAAATTACAGAGGTGACTGTTCATTCTCCACTGGACACATAGCATGAGGTGACTGTTCATTCTCCACTGGACACATAGCATGAGGAGGAGAGGTGGCTCTAACAGAGAGGAGGAGAGGTGGCTCTAACAGAGAGGAGGAGAGGTGGCTCTAACAGAGAGGAGGAGAGGTGGCTCTAACAGAGAGGAGGAGAGGTGGCTCTAACAGAGAGGAGGAGAGGTGGCTCTAACAGAGAGGAGGAGAGTTGGCTCTAATCTCCTCCTCTGAGATTTTTTTGCCTAAAGCCTATTTCCCGTATTGTCACGTACGTGGGTTGTTCATTATCATTATTGCCATATTTGTAACACCATGTAAACATCAGGTTAGTATATGTAATGTGTTATTTTGTTTATATGTGATGTGTGTCATCTTCTAAAAACCCCTTTTTCTTTCTCCCCTTCCCAGATGCCACTCGTCTCACTGATTGGGCTGATTGCACCTGCTGATTTGCACCTGGGGGCAGTCAGTCTGGGACACGTTATTTTTTTCTGTAGCCGCATTTTGCGGAGACGCTCTCGGATTGGCCACTTCATGTGACATGTGCGCCCAATCGTGTGACGCCTGTTTCTACACCGGTTAAGCTTAGGCACTCTTTCGAAGTTGGTTAAGGTTAGAGTTTGTCTTAGAGCATGGCGATAGAACGCCAGCCCTGATTCCAAACTCTAACCAACTTCGAAAGAGTCGCCTAAGCTTAACCAGTGATAAACTAGGCGTTAGGTAGTTTGCAGGCTGTTAGACCCGGAAATGGGCAAAGACACAGCTCGTCACGCGATTGGGCGCACATGTCAGTGGCCAAACAGAGAGCGTCAGTCAGTGGCCAATCAGAGAGTGTCTCCGCAAAATGCGGATACGGAAAAAAATAACGCGCCTGGGACGAGTGGTTATTAACCTGGAAGATGACACACATCGGGGCGCCTCATTGTGTCACTGGCTAGTGATCACGGTGTTGGAGGTTGCCTTTATCTGCCACTGTTGTGGAACTGTGTTTTTTTTCCACTATTGTATTATATTGGCCTTGTCTCCATAATTGTATGGGACTGTGTGTTCATCCGGTTCACACTGCTACCTGGTAGGTGTCTGTGCTAGCGTTGCTACAAGGGGAGGAAATTAGGCCATTTTACTCGCCAAATGAGAGTATTTTCTATGTTTGGCGAGTGATTCATGAAGACCACTCGCCACACTGGCGAGTAAAGAAAACAAAACAAAAAAGGATCGGTTCATATTGCGATACTCTTATTTTGAAAATCCGGCGAGTCGTATCCGCTGGATACGAATAGTAGTGTGAAATGCTGTGTAGCTCTGTACAGCACAGCAGAGCGCCTATTTTGCGACCCGATATAAGTCTGTGCTGTCTTTTCCCGCAACGGGTCAAATGCATCTAACATGCTTTGCATCGTCGCCATTCCTTTATGATCACGTTGCGTTAAATATTTAAATTAACGTTACGTTAGCTGCTTACGCTAACTAAGCTAAGCAGCTAACCCTGAGAGAGAACAGGAGACGGAGAGGGGAGGCAGTCTACCTTTCTGTGTGGGGACTGGGGGAGGGGCACTCTGTGTGTGTGTGTGTGTGTGTGTGTGTGTGTGTGTGTGTGTGTGTGTGTGTGTGTGTGTGTGTGACAAAGACATACAAAGAAGTAATTATCACAATTAGCGATTTCTCCCATTACCTTTTCCCCTACTTGTGTTGCTGTGGGTTTCAATCGCCATTATAATAAATATCATTTACTATTTTGGAAAAACTCATTTGTTTGTTTCTTGCCTGCCGGGAGCTGTGCTTAAAGCACCTACTGGACGGGCTGGTTTCATGTACAGCCCGCTCCAGCTATATTCCATATGGTCATCAGTAGGGCTGACCTTCAAAGCTTTTTTTGGCAATCGAAGCTTCGGGGCCGAGCTTCGATTTCAATTCGAAGCTTCGAGAAATAAAATAAAAATAAAAAAAATTATAATATATATATATTTTTTTTTAATCTTATGTTGTGGGACTTGTACAGCACTTTGGTAAACTTTGTTGTTTTTAAATGTGCTCTATAAATAAAGTGGATTGGATTAATTAATTAAGTAGCCCCTTTCGTGATAAGGTTTCACTCGGCTGCGCTTCCTGGGTGCAGTGGGGCTGCTCTCACAGCCAACGACATGACATTACATAATTATGTTGCAACCTTCGTCTATCAAGCAAACAATTATATTATATTTAATTTATAATTATATCAGACAATGCACCTACAAAAGCAGATGATTACAATTAAATTAGCCAACTTGGTAGTCATAGCAGTATAGGCATAGCCTTATTAATGTTTTGTGTGGCGTCGCCGTCGTGTACAACGATACTTAAGTTGTTTAGGTGATTTGACAAAGTTGTTGTAGAGTTGTGATATGCCATTTTCTTCTGGCATATCTGGCACTCGGCTTTTTGGGCATTGTCTTTGCATATTTTAAAGTGTAACCACACGTCTGATGACTTCTTCGTCGACATGTCTGCTGCACATGTCCTTGTTGTTTTCAACACAGATAATCTCCACGTGCTTGTTGTAGAGAGGTGAAGTCGAGGCGCCGCTTACTTTCGTTTCATTGGAATGGAGGCGGGAAGGCGCCGCTTACTTTCGTTTCATTGGAATGGAGGCGCGAGATTTGAGGCAAAAAAAATTAAAAAAGTTACTTCGATTTTTTTTAATGTTCGAAGCTCGTGCCATCGAACCAAGCTTCGAAGCTTAGAAGTATTTAAGACAGCCCTAGTCATCAGACCTTTGTACATGACACGTATACACAAGTATAGACATGGGTAATCGCGATGGCGATGCGATCACTGGGAATTATTCTTTTTGGAATACCCTCTGGCTAAGGTATTTTACCGAACCTGAAACATGTTTTGTAACGATCACAGTGTTTTACAGGATATAAAACATGCTCGACAAACACAATCGCAGTTTCTAGTCCCCCCCCCCCCCCTTGATGATTTTGTGAAGACACATATGTACATGGTATATACCTTTGATTTGAGAGTATTTGGGGTTTCAGGCGATCAACCAGAACGATTTTGGCTTATTGCATATAACGCGTCATATCTCGCAATCTATGAAAAAATACTATTATTTTGGAAAGGGGCGATGTTTTGTAGAAATGAACTGATTAGTCAGTAATGGACTATGAACAATGCCTGTCAAATGAGCCATACTATTGTCTCCATAGCTATAGTACAGAACACATGATGGGTCTGCAACAGCGTTTCCGTTAGCCGGTAATTACCGGTATTTGTCCGGCAAAATCTCCTGAAGTCCGACATATTTAATTTCTCCGGTCTTAATGTCCGGTGAAAATAATTCCCTGAGTCTAAGCACAATTTGATTATTTGAATTGTATTAAAATAGGCTAAAATTAAATAGCCTATGCGATGAACGAAACGATCATTACATTTGTTTCCTCGTTGCTTCTAATAATGACAACGACGTTGTCAGCGAGAGCTTTAAAAACGTAGGTCTCGGTTCGCTTCATCGGACCAAACGCGAACCAAATATAGGAAGTGATTATTATTACCACTGCTCGCAGCACTCACTGCAAAACAAGCACACTGCATCTAATCTCTCTATCTATCTATCTATCTATCTATCTATCTATCTATCTATCTATCTCTCTCTCTCTCTCTATGTCTGTGCATCTTGGGAAGAAGGAAGAAAAAACGCGGCTTATTATTATTACCGAGGCGCGCGGCTTATTATATTATTAAAACGGCTACTTGTGGGCACTCATAAAAACACCGTGGTCTACAAGTTGTTTAGCGAGAGGATGGTGGTAGGTAATGTGCTTCAATAGAACAATGGATCAATGCCATGTCAAAACTCGGCTCCGCTGATCTGGGCTCCGCAGTACACACACAGACACACACACACACGCGCGCGCGCACACACAGGATCGCAGCCACACACACATTTCCACTGTCCAATAGACAAGCGCCCTTTTCGACCGCGTGACATTGAGGTGGAGAGAGTAGTCACGCAAACCACGATAATGTTGCAGTCTCTCTGCTTTCTCAGTTCTTCGCTTGATATAATTAATACAAATGTCCAATATAACGGAATTCGTTAGCTCATAAAAATGTGATTATAACAGACTGCTGTTCAGTGTCGGACCGACTGCCACATACGCGGTCTATTTTATTTCAAGTCAGCAGCAGCACGGAGACGGAGTATCGAGGGACTTATTTTATTTGGAATATATTAATGACTGTATACGCAAAAGTAGCCTAGTTTTAAGTAATAATATTATAAATCTACATGCCTTGAGGATGACATGAGCCTGCCTATCAATTGTTTTAAAGCTCAATAAACTATGACCGGAATTAATCTCATTTGTCCGGTAGTTGAAATCTTGCAGGTCACGGAGACCGGCAACAATTTTTTCTAACGGAAACCCTGGTCTGCAAACATCGCTAAAATGGTCAATAACGCTGGCGCCAGGCGGTACAGATGGGGAAAGTGAGTGGCGCCCAAAGAGTTAACCTCTTAAGCCCAGAGCCATATTTTCTGAAAATCCGCCTAAAATACATACCTAAGTAAATGGAATATTGCTCCACTTCTACAAGGTCAATTTGCATATTCTTGGTATCTAGGGACATCTATGGACCTCAGTGAATGTATTCCCACTGTCAGAAATAGTATGTCTATTACTAGGCTTGCTTAAATTGTGATGAAACAAGGAGAATACGAATTATGATTTTTTTCTTTGCATCTTTGACAGTGAATAACACCATGCTAAAAATGACCCGACATGAAAAACTGCCACTGATCTCGTTCAGTACCCTCTTGAGATCATGTGTACAAAAAATCTAAGGAAGTGAATAAAGGGAAGATGATTAAACAAAAGGTTTTGTAGATAAAGTACTGAATTCTCCCATCCGGACCAATGCTATTTGAAATATTATTATAGAATAGCAGGCTTATAAATTACCTTATTATAGCCAATTCACACATTTATGGATTGTGCCAAATCTTATATTTCAAATGCCCGAGTTCAATTTGGATTTAGTATCACCAGGCGTGCATAAGAACAGATCATGAAAACTACTGTATGTACAGTAGCTTTTTAATTTTTGCCAGGGTGGCACCATTTTGAAACTAATTTCAAATCTAATTGTTGCTACATGCTAAAAATAGGGAACAGAAACTAACTGTGCTTCAATATATACCAATAACGTTAAGTTTTGTGGTTTATTATCCCGAGTAATAAGAGATATAAAAAAAATTCATACATGAGTAATTTGCTTGAAACCCCATAGAGGTCTTTGGGAAGTGTCGTTTCGGAAAGATTCCAACGCTCATCGAAAGCTGTCGGTGTCCTCTTTAAAATGGCCACAAAAGAACCCCAGGCAGGCCCGGTTCAGCAAAATGGGAGGCATTGACAGTCGAGGAATGCCAAAACGCATTCGATGAACTATGCCTGGCTGCGCAGGAAGGCGTAGAGTTCCCTGCAACCACCCTGGACAGGCTTGTGGTCCACAAGGATGAGTACTCCAAGCTCTTACTGTACCACGGCCGGGCCCAAACCATGGCCTAGGAATGGCCCGGATTCGGAATGCCCTTACTTCCCTACAGGGAGTGGGTCAGCGTTCTCCTGGCAGGAGAAGCCCACAGGGCCAACCACGAGGGCGCTGCTGGAACCAACTCACATATGAGGAACGAGGCTTGGACCGAAGCATGACCTTTCCGCTGCCATCCTTTCCGATGGTGGCGTGCTCAGGGACCCAGTTTCCGCAGGTGCCACTTACGCGTCTGCGATTGGGCAGGGCCGATACAAGTCCGCCGCCGTGTGGACTTGTGTGGCGGTTTATGTTCAGTTGGCAGTCGTGTGTAGTCGCATTCTAATGTGGGGGCCGACAACGCTGAGGACGTAGAGGATTGCCTGTTTCTGGCACAGTTTAGGATGTCGAGGATTGCTTGTTTCTGGCACAGTTTAGGACGTCGAGGATTGCCCGTTTCTGGCACAGTTTAGAACGTTGAAGATTGCCCATTTCCGGCTTAACTTGCATATTTTTTCACGGATGCCATTGAACTACCACTGTAGATGGAGCAAGAGTTGTATTTTTGTTTCCCTTAATATAAGTCCATTTGTATGGGTAGAACACTTTGTATGGTTTGGGTAGTTTTCTGAGCCCTTACGGCCAGAATACTAGGTGGAGAATTATTCTACGTTATTCCTACAGAGAGATAATTATTATTATTGTTATTCCTATAGAGACATTTTGCAAGTATTATTTATTGTCTGGTGCCGCCTAGTGGGCATTTACCGGAACGTGTGTCTGAGACTAGGGCTGGGCGATATGACGATATTATATAAATATCGGGTACAGTTCATTAACGATACACCTTTTTAACGTATCGTGGATATCGTGATGTTTTGCCCAAGAGGATTGTGTCGCGTCAATCTGGTCCACACGTTCAAACTTTTGAACAACGCCGCCCCCACACACACACTACTGCATCAAAGTTACTACTTATGATTAACAAAGGCATTCGTTTTGTGGCATTAAAGTTATATAGTTACACGTTCAATAACATCAGCGTATTTACCCGAACATAACAACGTCCGAGGACAACCTAGATAGATAGCAAGCATTACTCGTTCATATCTCAGCCCGTGCTGAGTTGTGCCCATTCTGCGGTCTGTTAATAAAGTTTTCAATCAGACAGATGTATGGAAAGGCTTTTATTATAACATTCGTTGCAGTAAAATCTAGGGATGCCCCGATCACGTTTTTTGCCACCGATACCGATCACCGATCGTCGTGAGCCATATCGGCCGATACCGATCCGATACCGATTGTTTTGATTAAAAAGAAATTAAAAATTATTTTATATAAAACGTTTTTTTTTTTTTTTTATAAAATATATATATTATATAATTAGACTTGTACTTGTATTATCTGCGAGACATCGCCACCACGCAACAAGTCAAAATGCTCGCTATCTGCAAACAGCTCCACTGTCTGTGTGTACTCTAGTAGCCTCCAGCTCCAAAAAGGATTCTCCGGCGCTGCAGCGGGACCCTATTGGTAACGTTACTGTGATTTGGTCATTTCACATTCAGCAAGCCCTCAGCTCGAATACGCATTAAATCAATGTTATAAGACATTGATATCAAGAGCTATCTGTAGCTACTGCTAGCCGGCTAGATGACGTTAAGACAGAACTTTAGTTCAATGGGACATTTCGTTTTGAACAGTAAACTAACGTCAGCTAACGCAAGCTAACACAAGCTAACGGAGGTATGAACATGGACTACTAGACTTTCTGGATCATTTGTTGATATCAGGAGCTATCGGTAGCTAGCCGGCTAAATACCGTTAGACAATGCCTACTAAACGTGAATAGTTGACTGGGTAATTTTGTTTAAACAGTAACGATAGCTAGGTAGCTAACATTAGCGCAGGTCGAATGCACTACAGACTCGAGCAGAGGAGCCGCCTCTCAGTCCTCAGTGTTTACAAACTCTACACGGGGGCGGGCGGGGCTAGGGAGGAGGAGCAGCGGCAGTTTGCAGGTCGTGTGTGTCTGAGACAGACAGCGAGTGAGAGCTTCGCTTGATCGGTTTCCGCTATCGGCGAATATGACTCATTATCGGAATTCACAGATTGCATATTTATACTGAGTATCGGCCGATAACGATCGGTGGCCGATCGATCGGGGCATCCCTAGTAAAATCATTATGCCTCGTTTAGTCATCTGCGGAGCGCTGGTAATCTACTCGTCGGCCGCGGGGAGCTAACGTTGTTGTTGAGCTCTCGTCAAAATCAATGGAGGACATTCTGGAAGTAAAAAACGAATACACGCTTGCCGATTGGTGCTAAGAACAGCAGGGCGGGTGCAAGCGGTGTGATGTAATTGGCAGACTCGACTGTCAATCAAAATTATTCTGTTGCCGGCTGAATGATTGAATGAATGGACACTTTATTAACAGATTGCAGAATGGGTACAATACAGTACAGCTCAATACAACAACAGTGGACTGGAGGATGAAGACCAGAAAAAGACTTTCGGCTTTTTTACATAAGGGTCCTCCATTTTCAATTCATCAAAACATTTAGAGACATACAAATATACAGTAGTTTCATAAAAATGCTAAAATGCTATTGATTGATTGATTTAAAACTTTATTAACATATTGCAGAATGGGTACAGTACAGCTCAATACATACAATTGTTAAGGGGATGCAGACCAGAGAAAGACTTTCGTCTTGTTTACATCAGGGTCCCCCATTTTCAATTCATCATATTTCATATCTAAATCATATAATATCTCATTGCTAAATATATGCAATATATAATCTAATAATCCAATAATCTAAATCTAATATATAATATAAAAATGCTAAATGCATGGGTATTTTATTTTGTCTTTAATGTTGCAAACTCAAATACTGTCTTGGTAAGCCTCATAATGAATTGTTTGGGGAAAAAAAGAAAAACATCGTGATGTGTATCGTGTATCGCCGAAAGGTCAGAAAATATCGTGATATCATATTTAGGCCATATCGCCCAGCCCTATCTGAGACTGTGGACAGGTGAGCTGCTTCAGCGTCGGCACAACGCACTATTTAAGCGACACTCATAGCCATAGGCCTGTAATGAGAAAAGCCCCGTGGGCGATCTAACTGGCTAACGGTACGTTGCGTTGTATGCGCTGATTATGTTTGTAATTATCATTTATATATATGCATAGCACATGTGGCTAATGAATGCCGTTTTGTTTCCTGTTTGTATAGGTAAATAATCTGACTATTAACTGACGGTAAAGTGACTAATGACTGATGAATACTGCTGTCTAAAGACTACCAGTAATCTAATGGCTACTAATGACTAATGCTACTAGCTACCTGCTGTACTCTAATTGACCACCTGGTGGCTGTTTGCCAATGACGTTGGAGTTTGAGTGTTTGGATGCTATATCCTAATAAATAACATTCAAGCAGATGTCGGAATTATTTCCTTTGGTCCGTATTAAAACAGTTGATCGCCTGCACCCTTCCAAAGGGGAGGTCTAGTTGACACATTGACAGTGACCGACTAGGTATTTGGACACCTATGTTACTCTATTTCATTATCACTAAAAGTGAATTGTCCTTATTGTATCAGAAACTTCAGAATGTTATCTTTCAAAAGAGACCAGGCTCATGCATGTGCTATAAGTATATAAAGTATAAAGATCAGCTTTGCAAAAAAAGTATGCAGTCCTCAAGTTCAAGTTTAAAAATTTCCACTTTTCTGGGCGCCAGTTAAGAGGTTAATGAATATAACTTGTCAGTTTCTTTTTTTTAAACTTTATTTTTTAGCGTTTATCGCTTTTCTGGTCAAGCATGACCGACAGAAACAGGTTGAATGGGATAAAGAGCAGGGGAAGACACTGAGAAAATACGGCGGGTCCGGGAATCGAACTCGTGTACCCCAGATCCGTGACGAGCACGGTTGTCCCCGACGCCGAAATAGCGCCGAGGTACGCGGTGAGCTACGGGAGCTCCCTGACTTGTCAGTTTCATCAACATAAATAATCCAATGAGGGCACGGTTGGTACGAAAGGGATGGTGATGATGTCTTGATGGAGCGCCAAGTGGATGCAGATAAGCTACATCATTTATGATAAATGTTTTATTTTAATAATAAAAAATTCAAATGTTGATTTAGAATCCGAATGCCAACGTTATGAATGAAGCTTCTAACTATTCGGTACAGCCCTAGCTTTTATACAGGTGATGGCGGCTACCAGCTCCAGCCATGGCTGATGACTCCTGTGCGTAATCCTGCCAACATGGGAGAGGCAATGTGCGGTGTGATCGAGCGCACATTTGGCATCTAAAGCCGGTTTAGATGCCTGGATCGTAGCGGTGGGGCAATGCTATATCGTCGCCCCAAAGCACACCACTCCTTTGGGTGCTGGGTTAGGTAATAATCACAATAAAGAGAATAGAACCCGCAGACTCATATGCTCCAGAATAAACTTCATTTATAATGTTTAGTCAGGTCCACGGGGAGTAGACGCGGGAAACACGGTCAATGAAAAGTCTATTCTGGAGGATAATGCGGGTTCTATTCTCTTAACTCAGGGGTCGGCAACCTTTACTATCAAAAGAGCCATTTTGCCCCCTCCTGCATGAAATAAAATTCACCTGGAGCCGCAAAACCTATTTACCCTTAAAATGAAGATAAGACAGTGTATAACGTTTTATATATATGTCAGTGTTTCCCTTATATGCATTCAGCAGCGGCGCAGCTGCTATGAACTAGACTATTACAAATTAAAATAAATTAATTAATAAATATTAAAATTATGTATCATCATTTCATTTGGGCTGTGGGGGGGCTTAATGTAAAAGACTGACCTGAGGAAAAGGCTGCAGGGAGACCATCTGGCCGCTTGTATGCGTCTCAGCATCAATGGGCCCCTACCAGTGAATTCCCCACCAAAGAGCCCTGGAGCTTTTCTTTCAAAAGCCCAGGAAAATGAAATGCTCTAAGGCAGAATGTAGCCTATGCCACTGAGACTTCTTAGGTGTAAAGTGCTGTTGTAGTGTTATGATTTGTGTATGTTAGACATTTAGTATTTATATTATCTATTAAATCATCTATATCTATGTTCAATACAAATAGTGTACAAGTGTTGAGGCATGTCATTAATCTTGACATTTACTTTGATTACAACTACACTGCAAAAAAAAGTATCTTATGAAGTGAACATATCTTATATTTTTTTTACAATAAGTCTATATTGAGTAGGATTATCTTGAATTATCTTATCCCACTGGCAGATAATTTAGCTTTTTTTTCCTGATTTTGGTCAATTTAATCTTGTTTTAAGAAAATGTTAAAATGACCAAAATCAAGAAGTGAATAAGAAATATTATCTGTGGAATAAGATAATTCTACTCAATATTGGACTTATTGTACCAAATACAAGATATTTTCACTTGATAAGATTTCTTTTTTGCAGTGTACAAATATGCAGCTACCTGGGCCTCCAGAGCACTTCTAGTGTCAGCGGACACACCAAAAACATCCTAGCAAATTCACACACACATGACTCCATGAACATGAACATGAATAAACTATCTCGAACAATTCTAAGGTAGTTTTAAGTTATTTCTCCGGCAGCGTGCGCTAATATGGATTCCGACGGCATGTGCACACGGCCGCACGCACAAATATGGATTCCGGCAGAGTGCGTGCAGCACAGCACCGCTGTTGAATTTTTTTTCGGGGGAAACACTATGTTTATTATATATAGAGACTAGAGGGATTGGAATTTATTCAAAAGCTTATTTCTAGTATGTACCTATTGTTATTTTTCGTTCGGTCTCAAGTGTCGGAGAGGAGACGGGCAGAAATGACAGCTGGCAACAAATCCATTCCGAATAAGAGACAACGGACCCAGTACTTTGTTGGTGGTGTGAAAATATGCCTACAAACATTAAATATCTTTGGAACCGTTTGTATTCAATTATATCTGAATCGGGAGATTATCTTCTGTCAAAATTTTAAGTGCATCTCTCCGTGCATAAAGGCTGGCTGTACAATGGGCATAGAATATGGCATATTATTGAAATAATTGTTCTCTAATGAACACATCTATTTCTATATTTAATATAATTTCATATATACTCAAGTGCGCCGTCGGACAGATTCGGCCGTCAGACGTGCGTAATGGAGAGAGGAGCTCTTGTGGAGAGAACTAGGTCACAAGGTTGCCCTGACGACAGGCAGCTGGACTGCCCTGACGACCGAAAGCTATGTTACCGTCACTTGCGGGGGGATTCCCCAGGCTGGCGAATCCAGCTCACAGCTCCGGGGTTGGTGACGAACGCAATCTCCGCTCGGCCACCTAACCGCCCTTTACGGTTTCACTTTTAATGTTGCTATCGTTTTGGGATGGAATTCTCCGTGCAGACGAGGCTGTAACGACTCCAGACGACTGAGCCCCTCTGTCACACGATTAGCGCATATGTCACATGACGTGCTGTGAAGACCCGCCCTACTCTGCCTCTGATTCGCAGACTGTGGGTGGGGAATGTGATTGGACCAAAGCAGAGTCACTCACAGACAGTGGGTCCAGTCACGCCGCGGGACAGATTCTTGTGTATTTAAAAGTACTGCCAATGTAGCCTTCAGGTGATCGCCATGGATAGAATCAGACATGCTTTGTTTACGCTTCTAGGCTACTGGCGCATACCTGTGATGTAAGCAGTACACGCGACGAGAGCCTTGACAACCCTTTCGTCATCGTTTTATGCGGTTTGACAGTTTAGATGAGAGCGCAAAGGTTTATCGTTTCTAGGAATTCCACCCTGGAAGGTGGTCTCACTTTTTTGCGGTTTCACCCCGTAAAAACACCGTTTCCGTATAAACGAAAGGCACATCCGAAAAAATATTTTTGCGGATTCACCTGCTAGCGTTTCCGTCTAAACGGGGCCTTAGCCACCTGCAGACGGCAGGGAGAGGCGCGGGGTGTTACATATATTTTAGTAGATGAAATATTAAACACTTTAAAATTTCAGTTCACAGTATCACATCAATGTCCAAAATTTAAATAAATTAAAATATATTTATTTCCATATTCTTTTTCAAACCTACAGGGAGCCACTGCAGAGTGGCTAAAGAGCCGCGGGTTGCCGACCCCTGTCTGAACTAAACATTAAATACAACTTAATTTCTCACTCAGAAAATATTCCTAAATGAGAAAATATTTTCACTGGCACAGTGCCTAACTTCGGTCTAAAGATTCAGCACCATGGACAGGTCTGCTCAAAAAAAAATTTTGGGGATGACATGACAAACGAAAGATAGTGACAAAAACAAAGGATGCAATGCGTCATGAAAATACAAATTACGAAATAAACAAAATACAACACGAAATAGAAATGGTGAAAAATACTGCTAAGAGCTTCCCTCTCCCTCATTTCGGGTTTATGTTTTAAACTGCTCCGCGAGCCAACTGCGCTGACATATATCAGGAGCAAATTGCACACCTATGGGCGTGTTTGCGCTAGGATATCATCCGCACAATATGTTCAGTGAATAGCTCGCAAAGACAAATAGAGCAAATAGCGGGCACTAATCGTGCGCAGTTAGGGGTGCTATTAGCGTGCGCAACCCATTCTTTGTGAATTCGCCCCTATGTGACTTCCTTCCCAAGCTGTCTTTTTTTTTTTTTTAATCTTTTTTCCCCTCCATTTTCCTCCGATTTTCTCCCATCCCAATGTTAGTCGTATGCCAATTCCCAATCCCTTCCTGGTTGCTGCGCACTTACCCCCCACAGTCAGATCATCTGGGAGAGTGGAGGCTATCACGTGCTTCCTCCGACACACGTCCAGCCAATCAACAGCTTCTTTTCACCTGGCAGCGCGGATCCTCCCTGAAAGGGCGTAGCGTGTGGAAGGATCACACTATCCCACTCAGATCCTATCCGCGCTTAGCAGGCGCCCCGACCGAACTGTAGGAGTCGCTGTTTACAACGACCCGGACCCACCCCGCCAGCTTCTCCCACCCTCTAATACAGCCAATTGTATTAGTGTGAACGGCCAGCCAAGCTGGTGACAACCCCGGAGCTGTGAGCTGGATTCGAACAGGCGAATACAGCTCACAGCTTCGGGGTTGGTGACGAACGCAATCTCCGCTACGCCACCTAACCGCCCCTTCCCAAGCTGTCTTAAGAAATCTTATGTATAAATGTATTTGCCAGGTAAATTACTCTGTAAATGAGATCTTCTTGGTTTTGTCCTTCAATCCCAGCAGTGGAAACACTGAGACACTTGTCTTTATGCAAGACATTAATCTGTATTTTATTTTATTTTCTTATCTTTTAAACTATGTTTTTTCATGGTGCTTTTATATGTAATCTATTCGATTGTCCTGTCTTTTATATGGACCCGAGTCCGTAATAAAATGTAGATTGACTGACATCCATGAGGTGTTTAGGAATAATAAAAATTAAGAACAAAATTACTTTAAAGAATGTAAATAAAGTAGTAAACCGATCACCTCTGGCAAGCTTGTCTATGTCCAGCAGACCATCCTTGTTGCCACGGGTGATGGGAAGCGTGTGGACGTCTGGACAATCCATTAGGGTTTTCTCTAGACGTTGACACAAAGATGTCCAAAACAAATTCATCATGGTGGACGCAGTGGATTATTTGCCAAAAAACTAAAGGCTAAATTTAATACAGCAGGTTAAGAGAAAAAGCTACCTTCATGTCGTTCATAATGTACTGAAAATAGCCTAAATCTGCCAGACTTCTTTTTGTTGTACTGTACTTGTGCTGTATAATGACAGCTAATCTAATCTAAATGAGGGAAACCTCCACTTCCTAACAAGTTGAAATAAAGGTTTGAAACGGAAAAAAAGGAAATGTTAGCTTTAGGCTAGAGCGTGTTTACTTATGTCTTACTTTCACACTAAACTCTTGAGTCTCTTCTAAGGTTGATTGATTGATTGAAAACTTTATTAACAGATTGCAGAATGGGTACAATACAGTACATCTCAATACACACAATTGTTAAGGGGATGCAGACCAGAGAAAGACTTTCGGCTCTCCAAAACCATGCAACGTAAAATATGATTGTTATAACAGAACAGAACAATCACAAACTGAGAAGGTTTAGTCAAGCAAACAACACATTGGATATGTGACATGATAAAATATGACTTACCAAAGAGCAGATAACTTTGTGTCGCTCCAGATGTGAAAAGGGATGTGGATAATTATATGTACTGACCACAGATATGTAGAATAGTTCTATGTACTGATCACAGACATGTAGGATAGTTCTATGTACTGATCACAGACATGTAGGATAGTTATATGTACTGATCACAGACATGTAGGATAGTTCTATGTACTGTCACAGACATGTAGGATAGTTATATGTACTGATCACAGACATGTAGGATAGTTATATGTACTGATCACACAGACATGTAGGATAGTTCTATGTACTGATCACAGACATGTAGGATATAGTTAACTTATATGTACTTATGTTAATTTACGTATCGTAAATGTCTATCGTCGCTTACTTTATCAATTTTGATTGGAAGCTGGAATCAAAATGCTTGAATGTTCCGAGAGATTGTATCGCAAACTTCGTAACAAAGACCTGCGTCAAGCTAGCGACAACAATCGTTGTTTCCGTTAATACAGTATGTCCATTTGAATATCACCAAAGCCTAAACACCAGCAACACGTAGTCCATAGTAAACTGTAGCTCAATACAGCAGAAAAAGCAGTATAGCATCACTTGTAAAAGGTGTAAGACATTTTAAAACATTGCCTACCTGGTGTTTGGGGCTCGCTATCAATGACGACATTCATTGTATTTCAGACTCGCATCCTGTCGAGCTCCGTGCAGAATCAATGCTACGCAGTCTGCTTCTACACTCTTGAGAGCGCCCTCTGCTGACCTGGAGGTATCGTAACATCTCTCTTCACATAAGCTGAAAGCATAATGTTTCTTTTAGACTAACCACACCTGTGTCTCTTAGACTAACTCAAATAGTGTATTCCTGGGTTATGATAACATCCCATAACCTTAACATCAACCTTAAGCTTACCCCACATTTTGCATAAAACTAAATATTATACTGTAGGGCCTATACTTATAGCACATGCATGAGATGGTCTATTTTGAAAGGTAACATTCTGAAGTTTCTTACACAATAAAGAAAAATCACTTTGAGTGCTAATGTATTAGAGAAACAGATGTTTGAAGTAAACACACTGAAATAAAATATGTTCTCCTTACTTTTGTGTTGACTTGCTGCCAGATGCCTGTTTTTGGGTTCCAGCTGAGAGGTAGGAGCTGAAGTCTTATGTAGTACAAGTTTATAAAAATCCGACAGAAAATGAGTGTTTAACAAAGGGTTTTGTAATGTGTGTACCGCAATAATTCAGCGTGATTATTCAAAATGGCTGTCCACTTCCATTCATTCAGACGTGCGAGTCAAAACAAAGAACAAAAGTCTTCTTCTGCCCCCCAAAGATTCAGTGATTTTATAAAGGAAAAAACACATTATCCTTCCCCATCACACCCCTGGACCCATGCATGCTGAACACATTCACAGGAGTCATTTTTACTTACTGTACTTAGATTGTACTTAGTGTAACAGAGTTAGAAATGATATTTGTTTGCATGTGAATTTTATCTAAATTGAGAAACAGAGCCACCTGGTGACGTGTTGAGGTCATTGTATATCGCGCTGCATGTCTCTGTGGGGACACCGTACCACTACCTACCCAGCAGTCTTATACCCAGTTGCTTGAGGTAGGTTCCCCATTGAAGTGTAGCTCTGCTATTTCACTCATTTCTCTGGTTAGAATTTGTCTAAACATTAAACTGTAGTAACCTAGTGCATAATGCTCACTGTATTACATAATGTAATGATAGCTGTGTTGGTTTGACTGCTGGTATTGGTTCTAGATGTGTGTTGCGTTTTACAAATGTTAGAACTGAGGAAACGTGTCATGGCGCGAATACTTTCTTGTTACAATAATCTTGAGAAGGAAGTATAATGTATCATTTTATGTTACACATGCAGGTCTACCAGATGTACAGTGACCAGGAAAACACTACAGCTGTTTTTATTTCATGTCTTGTTATAGGTATGTGGCTTCATATGCAATGCGAACATGTTATTTTCGACATCATTATATGTTGGGGATCTACTGATGCACTTCCTGCTATGTCCAGCAGGTCGTGCAAGTTTACCAATTTGGTTAATAGACTTAATGGTATTATACTGTGTGTTGGGTAGTGGGTTTGTTATTTTAATTGTTATGAGAATGTAAAATACATGTACTTTTATAAATACTGTGTCATTGAGACATTATAAAAGAGCAGTCTTATACCCAGTTGCTTGAGGTCTACCAGATGTACAGTGACCAGGAAAACACTACAGCTGTTTTTATTTCATGTCTTGTTATAGGCAATAAACAGTCGAAAGCAGTTCCGTCTCTTCAATCTCTGACCAGATGACAACCGTTACATTAGGTTGTACTTTAGATTGTATATTGTATTGTATATTCCTCTTGTAGACACGTGAATGTGTCTAACTATAATCCATTGTGCTCTAACTGTATTCCTTGCGACCTAACTGTATTTATGATAACTGCTGTGTAATCTCTTGACCCGTTTTGCCCTGGGACTCAGTGGGACAGTGTGGAAGACTATCGCCAGGGGGAGCTGGTGGGCGTTGGGCTGGCAAAGGAGACAGGTGAAGGAGAGGCTGGTATGAAGGAGGAGCTGGATACACGGGACTCTCTCTTTCGTCTAATTCCACAGAAGCAAGCAGGTGTGTCGGCGAAGAGCTTACCATACAAAGTACACGTGGGATACGGCTCCTGCGTCCAGTCCGAACAAGTAACGTCGCTGGCCAATAGTTTATCATCCCAGTATAGTGATTAGGGCACGTTGACCCCAGAAGAAGACGTTCGACAGCCGGACGGCACCGCTGAGCCGCCGCGAGCAGCGTTTAGAACGTATAGTCGGGAGAATCGTTTGGTCACACTGACCAGAGCTTAGCTCCAAGTATAGGCCTGTTAGCCTAGTTAGCTCACGCGTCGCTCCGCCGTCTTCCAGCCCTCGGAGCAGACACCGCCGCCAGACTTCTCCGGACTTCACCCGCCTCCAACATTCTCCTAGCCGACCGCCAGTCCAGCGATTCGCCTGCCTAACGTCAGCCCAGCCAGCCCCCTTGCTATCACAGGTGACAACCACGGGACCGTACGACGGCCAACTCGCGTCACAGACATTCGTTGCGGGAGCGGGCCAGCACTCGGTTGGTACACTCACAACAGGTACTGTTAGCGCTCCAAGCGCCCTGGAACATTATCGGCGAACATTCTCTTTTTTAATAGCATGCTCTCTAAGGGCGAAGAGGATAAGGTACTTTGAGCTTGCACATGCACCAGCGATTAAGGGCGCCCCAACTTTATTATTTTGGTAATGCCGGCATTTATAAGGTATTTTGATTTTCAGTGTGGGCCCACTCTCTTTCGTTTACTGTAATAACAATTGTGATTGTAATTATACTGGTTTTCCCACTGTGTGCTCCCGGAGCGTTCCGCCAATCTCCTTGGTACTTAGTGTATGAAAAGCTTATAACCCATATGGGGACTTGTGCATGAGAGTACATGTAAAGCTTCAGTAAAAGGAGAGGCGTAGAAATGGGACCACTGTGTGCGTGTCAATTACTGGGAATGAGTGTTTAACCCCTTCCTTCCGACGAATGTGTATTACTGTTTAACCCTTTCCTATCTACGGTCTATGCATAATTTGGGCAGGTGTTCTGGACAGGTCTCCACCAGTCAACAAGGAAAGGTACTGCTTTGGGGAGAAATTATATCATCTATCACTACTGCCACCGGGTGTGAGAGGGTGTGGGACGTATTAGGGGAAGTGTGGGTGTTTGGGGAATTACTGCAGTCGCCCTGGAGGGCAAGAAGGACCAGTGTAGAACCCCTAGGTTAGTAAATCCTAGGCCCCATTCGCTCCATTAGCTAAATCCCAATTCTAGTACCCCTACACTACAGTCAGGGACTCAGCCGGACCCAGATCTGCTGTGCTCCCACTACCTGGTGACAGTTTATATCCACTCTCATAAAGTAGGGATAATCCACCCTTCTACACTCTTTTACTTACTTTTTTTTACTGTATGAAGCACACTCTCAGGGGCTCATACAGAACCACGCCTTTCACCGTAAAATACATGTATTTTATTGTCACAATTAATAAACAAACTTGAAACTTGAACTTGTAAGTCAACCCAACCTTGAAATTAACTGGCCGACATAGCTGATAAAGAGTGATGGGTGTCCAAGTGTCCAAATCCCCCCCCCGCCCACCCAACCCCCTCCAATGTACAGTTTCTTCCCCTTCGGATGTATATATTTTTTTATTATCTCTTTTTCGTACACAGTAGGCCTACTGTATATCTGTATGTCATAAATGTATTGATGAATTGAAAATGGGGAACCCTGATGTAAACAAGACAAAAGTATTTTTCTGGTCTGCATCCTCTTAACAATTGTTTGTATCGAGCCGTACTGTATTGTACCCATTCTGCAATCTGTTAATAAAGTTAATAAAGAGCAGCGACACTGATTGGCTGAGCATCGAGTCCCTGAGCGGGTAGGAGGACACCTGACAAACCGAGGCTGAGTTTCACTAAAGCATCTCGGCGCAAAATATTCTATTGTCTTGTAATTGTATTAATTTGCCTTTCTTGCACCAATTTACAATCTAGGATCTAGGATTGTAGATGGTATTGGGAAAACGTTGATTGTCAAAGAGACAAAGCAATTTTGAAGAACGCGGCTTGTTTGTACCTGACGTAGTAACAGGTTTAACTTGACCCAGTGCCGTTCAGTACAGCGTTAACTTGTCTAGTTCTCTAGTAACGATGTGTCTGTGGAACTATTATTTAATATGTACATTGAATTAATATAAAGCCGTATGACCAGGCATTGTATGGTCATAAGCCTAACCTTATATTTTGATAATAAATGGGTGTGTACCAAATCCAAGAAGCGTTTGATTAGCTACTTGCTAAGCTAAGCTATCCTGGTGCAGTTATTTTGATGCTGACAAGTTGACGTCACACAGCCAGACACGTTACAGTGTGTGACTCTATTCTCTTCACATGTGATAATATATAATAATAATGTTCTGAAGGTCCAGATTAACACTGAAAGTCTGCGTTTATTATTTTGTATAACTTATATATTGTTTATATATATAAGATATATATCTTTACGTCATCTGTTTACCTACCAGTATTCATCATTCGCTTATTGTATGTCCCATTCTTAACGCTGTAGGCGCCAGGGCGCGCGCCCCCCTAGACATGTTTTCAGAACATGTTCAGGCATGCCCGTTCAAGGGAGCGAGCGCATTGATTCTGTACAGGTGAACAGGCGGAGACCAACAGGGAACTAATATAGAGTATGTTGGGTAGACGACGTACAGCAGCAGCATTACAGGGAAACTAACAGAGTGAGAGAGAAGACGTCTGGTGCAGTTGTACACAGACCGAGAGCAGTGTATCGTTATAGAGAGCCGCATGGCTAATTAGATACCACTATAATATTGTCGAGCCATTATTGGCACAGTATAGTGACTTGTGTAAGCGAAGTAACGTGGAGAGACTTATAGTTAAACCCAGCGACGTTCTGGACATAACTACTCATTGGAGACCGCCTGCGGGTTAGCTTCCAGTACAGACGGAGCTAACTAGCTATCATCTATGCCAACAGGCTTTTGGATTAATAGCTATTAACCCTGCCATCGGGCGCTAGGAATACAAGGACCGGTTCCGTACGAGACCCCTTCTCCCAGCGACGACAGGATTATCCCAACAGTCTACAGTTTCTCTGGAGCCGGAGCTCTAGAGAGAACCACCGTCTCCAGCCACCATCTTGCTTTTCCCTGTGCCGCCTCGCTTCGTCTCACTCCATTCAGAGCTCCACCGGTCGAGTATCCGTAGTATAGGAACTATCGTTACCGCTGACTTTGTTGCACTGACATTCTATTATTAAAGGAGAACCGTGATAAATAATATGTATGTTTGCTATTGACATTAAAATGATGCTTGTTCAACTTGTATCCCTGTCCCCGCGCAGTTAATGGAGTGTCCGCCATTTTGTCTACCTATACTGTCTGGCCATTAATATATTCTTTAGCAGTGGTTTAATCTAAACAATCTAAATACAGTCAGGGTTGTGTAGCCCCTTAGCTACAAATAATATATTGTCAATCATCATCTGTGAGTATACAGGCTGAACAGACTCTAGTGCTGTTAGTAAACAGGCTGAACAGACTCTAGTGCTGTTAGTAAACAGGCTGAACAGACTAGTGCTGTTAGTAAACAGGCTGAACAGACTCTAGTGCTGTTAGTAAACAGGCTGAACAGACTCTAGTGCTGTTAGTAAACAGGCTGAACAGACTCTAGTGCTGTTAGTAAACAGGCTGAACAGACTCTAGTGCTGTTAGTAAACAGGCTGAACAGACTCTAGTGCTGTTAGTAAACAGGCTGAACAGACTCTAGTGCTGTTAGTAAACAGGCTGAACAGACTCTAGTGCTGTTAGTAAACAGGCTGAACAGACTCTAGTGCTGTTAGTATACAGGCTGAACAGACTCTATATAGACTATATATTAATGATATTTGTGATGTTTCAAAACTTCAACTTTCAAACTACAGTTTGTCTTGTTTGCTGATGATACCCAGGAACTAGCTGAATATATTGTGTATGAAATGACAAAGCTAAAGAAATGGTTTGATGTAAATAAGCTATCACTGAATCTGAAAAAAACTAAATTTATGATTTTTGGCAATCGAAAACTAGATGAAAATATAGTACTGACCATAGATGGAGTTGATATAGAGAGTTAATGAATTTCGTTTTCTTGGTATGATTATGGATGATAAATTAACATGGAAATCGCACATAGCACACGTAAAAAAAAATATAGTATTTTTGTTATGAATAAAGTAAAGGATGTGTTAGAGTATGAGGCAATGAGAACACTCTACTGTTCACTCATCTCACCTTATATCAGTTATTGTGTTGAAGTATGGGGGAATACTTATGGGACCAATATAAAACCATTATATATACTACAGAAGAGGGCTGTAAGAATCACACAGAGTGAGTTATCGAGAACACACAAATACATTATTTATTAAATCTAGAATAATTAAACTTGAAGACATGGTTAAGTTTCAAACAATGTTAATTATGTTTATGGCAAGAAATAATACACTGCCAGAAAAACTACAAAATCTTTTTCATTTAGAAAGTGAGTTTAGTAGGAGAAAATAAAATTTTAAACATCAGTTTGCACGTACCACACTTAAACAGATGTGTCCTTCAGTTATTGGTGTAAAGTTGTGGAATTCTCTCCATAGCGAGCTTAAGGGATGTAATAGTGTTTATCAATTTAAAAAAATTATAAAAAAAAAATTTAGTCAGTATGAAAATCAAATGTGATCTGAATAGTGAGATATTTTTTCTCTCTTTTTTATTATTATTATTAAAATTTTTCTTGTTTAACTGTGGATTGTGTGTTTCTTGTATAATGGTATAAATTATTATTTGTGTAAATTAGGTTGTAGGCCGACCATTAAGTAAATACTTGTTTAGTTTAGGAATAAGGGGCAGGTAACTAAGATTTATTCTTCTTCCTGCTCCTTTTGTCCATGGAATGATATTTATGATTGTGTAATGAAGAAACTCTGATAGTATGATTCCATGTGGCAAATAAAAACTCTGAACTGAACTCTAGTGCTGTTAGTAAACAGGCTGAACAGACTAGTGCTGTGAGTAAACAGGCTGAACAGACTAGTGCTGTGAGTAAACAGGCTGAACAGACTCTAGTGCTGTTAGTAAACAGGCTGAACAGACTCTAGTGCTGTTAGTAAACAGGCTGAACAGACTCTAGTGCTGTTAGTAAACAGGCTGAACAGACTCTAGTGCTGTTAGTAAACAGGCTGAACAGACTCTAGTGCTGTTAGTAAACAGGCTGAACAGACTCTAGTGCTGTTAGTAAACAGGCTGAACAGACTCTAGTACTGTGAGTAAACAGGCTGAACAGACTCTAGTGCTGTTAGTAAACAGGCTGAACAGACTCTAGTGCTGTTAGTAAACAGGCTGAACAGACTCTAGTACTGTGAGTAAACAGGCTGAACAGACTCTAGTGCTGTTAGTAAACAGGCTGAACAGACTCTAGTGCTGTTAGTAAACAGGCTGAACAGACTCTAGTGCTGTTAGTAAACAGGCTGAACAGACTCTAGTGCTGTTAGTAAACAGGCTGAACAGACTCTAGTGCTGTTAGTAAACAGGCTGAACAGACTCTAGTGCTGTTAGTATACGGACCAGGAATGAGGTCGTTGACTGCTGTAACTGAGTGGCGAGACAAAAAAAGACTAAATCGAGACAAAACTAAAATGCTGACCTGTAGTTGACTAAAACTGACAAAACGAAAAATAAATGAAGGTGACTAAATGAGGAAAACGAAAAAGAGCATTTGACACATGACTAAGACTAAAAATAAAAAATAGCCAAGACTCAGATGTTTAAATGCCGCATGTACCAGTTTTCTCAACATGCATGCAAATTGATTGTGCCATGCATTACACAACTACTTACTAAATAAATATACAGTATTTTCAAAACAGAAGTTATGCCCTCTGCCTTTTTTATTTAAACATGTTGTTAATGCACATATATTACTATTCTTCTCCCACATTCCTGGAGGTGTTGTGGAAGATTCTTTTACCAACTCCAGTGAGTTTACAGAAATTGAGATTGAGATGAGCTATTCCAAAGAAAGTTGTTTATTTCTGTGATCACAAAATCAGAGGAGCAGGTCAATGGATAGGGAAAAAAATATAGATTATTCTGTGCGTCTCAGTTCGATACAGAGCGGAAGACTCTTATTGTGATGTTTCTTCTTGACTCGTTTACTTGTTGATTGTATTTTTTCCAGGTAATATCTGTAGTATTATGTATATTTAATAGGGCTATATATTTAATACAATATTTATATTATTTATTTAAAGCAAACAAACTCCAAACTACAAACTACCCAAAATGAAAGCCTTGTCACGTATGAACCATACAAATGCATTACTGTTACAATTGTGTTGTAACTAAGAGATTACCTGGGGGGGGGAGGGGAATAAATTCTGTGCATGGATTATAAACAGACAACTTTCTCTTGGTCATTTCCTGGTTGTAGCAGCTGGCTGGTGCTATAGAGTATAGATAACATTCAGCCACAAGGTGTCACACTAGAGCACCAGCATGTCATTTATCCAATCAGGTGCATTCCACGTGGGGAAATGGGAAGTAGGGAGGGGATACATGCCTGCTGCAGGGTTTCCCATTAATTACCTAGACTGTGGAGGCCCGCCACAGTCTAATTAGTCCCGCCACAGTTGTATAATGAACCAAAAAAAAAGTTAAAAAAAGAAAAGAAAATATATATATATATTTTTTTTTACAATTTTTTTTTAAATATAAAGTTTGCCAATAGGGATGTATCAGTAGTATTGGCAGTTGTAGTAGTCGTAATAGTAATCCACTATATTATTTTATTTTCTAAAAAATTAACCAGTTCAACACAGGTAACCACTTTTGCTTAATTTCTTTGATGGCTCAAATGTATGCTCTAATCCAGTGCTTCCCAATTCTCTCCTCGAAGCACCCCAGCCGTTCCATGTATTTGTTAAATTCCACCACCAGCACACCTTGATTCAACTAATAAAGGGCTAGTTAAGTTGAATCAGGTGTGCTGGTGGTGGAATTTAACAAATACATTGAACGGCTGGGGTGCTTCGAGGAGAGAATTGGGAAGCACTAGTCTAGTCGATTTTGTGTTTTGAGCACAAAGTTCATCATAGATCTAGCCTCTTTATTTTGCTCTCAAAGTGCACCAGATTGATGCATTTTACTTTAAAATGTACAAAACAAAAAAAGTTACGGGGGGCATTCCCCCGGACCCCCCTAGAGGGTCGGAGGTTCTCCCCCCATAGTCTCTGATAATCCTGTGGGAAACACTGCTGCTGCAACATTAATTGTATCTATAGCACCTTTAAACAAGGTAAATACTTCACCTACAAACATAATACTGTTCTGACAATAGTAATAACAGTAATTAACACTTTGACTGCCATGAAACGTGTTTTGACGTCATTGCTGGCCATGCTCAAGTTGCCGGGGGACACTGTACAGCGTCCTTATATCAATATTTCAAAAATCTGCGATCGGATTCATATGTCCCCTCCGCTGGCCTGAGATCCACCAGCAGGACCCACTGAGCTCTCTGGCGGTTCAGGAGCGCCATCTGGTGGCCGATCGGCGCAATCGCTTTAACAGGAAGTGGCATAGAGGTTGTGCTACGTCCGTAGTACTTCCGGGTGCTCGCTATAGGTCCCGCAACTCTGGCTCGTCACGCTACACAGTGATCGATTGCCAATAACTCGATAAACAACATGATTTGGACGTATATACCATTATACAAGCTGGAGATGGACCGGGTAAATTTACATCCCATAATGATAAGATTTCAACTCTACGATGATCGCCCAACGGCGCGCGGAGACTGGGGTGAGTTTCAGCGTGTAACGTTACCGTCTTCGATACTAACTGCTATTATCAACATTTGACCCACATTAGATGATTGGTATAACGCTGCCCACGGAATTATAAACGGCCCCTAGCCCATCCGGTCAACATCAGATGACGTGTAGTAACTTCTAGAAGTACGTCTAGTTGTAATTTTTTATATCGCGCTGATTGCCATAAAACTGTATTGCATCATCAATATAATGTATTTGGGGCTATAGATCACGTTCTGGAGAAAGCTGCAGAAAGAGATGAAAACATACTTATACATTAGACCATACTTTACTATGAATATGTGAATGAAAAAGTTTAACGTTGCTACACAATGAACAATACATATAGGACTTTGAATGGGCCCTAATAATGGCAATGTAGCAATAGAATTTAAAAAGTTATAGCCCTGCAAAGAAGGGGACTTTCTCCATAGACAAATAGCGCTGGCAATCTATGGTATATCATGAATTTAACCTTAGGCAACCAAAGTGTTAAGCCTGGAGGCCTATTTTCTGAAAATCTGCCTAAAATACATACCTAAGTAAATGGAAGATTGCTCCACTTCTACAAGGCCATTTGCATGTTCTTGGTATCTAGGGACATCTATGGACCCCAGTGAATATATTCCCAGTGTCAGAAATATTGTGTCTATTACTAGGCTTGCTTAAATTGTGATGAAACAAAGGAGAATATGAATTATGATTTTTCTTTGCATCTTTGACAGTGTTAAAAATGACCAGACATGAAAACTGCCACTGAGCTCTAAGGAAATGAATAAAGGGAAGATGATTAAACAGGTGGTTTTGTAGATACAGTACTGAATTCTGCCATCCAGACCCATGCAATTTGAAATATTATTTAAGCATTACATCACGCGCAGGAGTGGTTTGTGAACAATAAACCATGCCTAGGGGTGGTCGTTAGACCCCCCCTAGGCATGGTTTATTGTTCACAAATCACGACTGCAAGTGGTGTAATGCTTTTATACAACTGCCATATTCATCCAACCTTATTGCTATACAATAAACACACATTAATCGAAGATTTATTGAAAAAACCATCCGCCAGAAAAAGTAGTTCCCACAACTACAAAAAAGACAAGTTGCCTCCATGTGGAAGCAGCTTGAAGTGCATCCAACCACCTAACACATCCAACTGTGTATTATTGGAATGATTGAGAGAAGTTGCCTCATGTGGAAGCAGCTTGAAGTGCATCCAACCAACTAACACATCCAACTGTGTATTATTGGAATGATTGATTGAACATTTTATTACCAGATGCAGAATGGGTACAATACAGTACGGCTCAATACACACAATTGTTAAGGGGATGCAGACCTACTTTCTATAGAACTTCATTCTTAGATGCTTCTATAGAAAGTAGGTAAAACAAATTAAAAAGTTTTCTTTGCCCTATAGGAAAAAAAAGTTTTCGCCCTATTTTTTTATTTATTTTTTTAAACCTACTGTAGAGGGCCTAAACTTAACCAGTTGGAAACCAAGCGTACAGTAATAAAATTAGCAATCAATCAATCAATCAACTCAATAGGCCATGCTCACTTAGAACAGCGCAGCACCCAGCTCTCTCTCAGTCTGACTATCCCCCGCGTTGCAGGCAGAGTGTGTGTGTGTGCGTGTGTGTGTGTGTGTGTGGGGGGGTGTGTGGCGGTGGGTGGAGACTAGAGCGAGCGCTGACAGTCGAAAGGAAAAATAAATCAATCAATCAATCCGCGATTTTTCTTTTGTTACAGAATGATTCAAGACCCATCAATTACATCATCCAACATTGTTTAAAGCACTAAGACATTCGCTGTGACAGAATCGCTTGATATTTAGTCGTTTAGTAGTTATCAACATATCCATTTGTTAAATTATTGTCCGGCATCTTGTGATACGGCGGAGTGATGTGATGTGATTCGGTTGTGGGCGGGTCCTGGGCCAGCAGCGTGGAATTGTGAAGAATAAACACGTGTAAAATGACTGTTTCAGCCAATTAGAATCGAGAAATTTGCATGCCGTTGTATAATATAGAATATAGAATATGATGCCTATATAAATTACCTTATTATAGCCAACTTGCACATCTATGGATCGGGCCAAATCTACTCTTTCCAATGGCAGAGTTCAATTTGGATTTAGTATCACCAGACGTGCATGAAGAACCGGGAATGAAATCTACTGTAAATACAGTCAGCTTTTTATTTTTGCGACAGGTCCGCCATTTTTTATCCGTTTGCAGTGCGGATTGTTGCTAAATGTTCACAGAAGGTACACACTAACTGCACTCCAATATATGCCAATAACGTTCAGTTTTGTGATATAGTATCCCTAGAAATAAGAGAAATAAAAACACTCATTGAGAGCTCTGGGTGCCCTGTGCTTATATGACTACAAAGCATAATCAGTCGGCGATTCAAAATGGCCGACTTCCACGGTAATATTATCACATTTCAAAAACTAAAATCTCATTAATAACACTTTAACCTATTGGTAAACAAACGTATTGCTGAAAATATACACTATGACTGCTGTTGTGACATGGTTAGGGTGTTTACTCTTGGATACATTTGAAAAAGAAACGCAACATTATGTCATACAGTCTAGACAGATTGATTTATGACGTGATGTCATCTGCGGACCGCACGGGTGGAAGAGGTTAACAATAGCTGAAAAGAATACTTTCTTTCAACCTTGAGGTGAATGGAGCAAGTCTGGAAGTGGAGGGGCCTTCTCTGGAGGGCTTAGACAAGCCTTCTTTTGAAGAGGCCAAACCTTCTCTTGAAGAGGCCAAACCTTCTCTTGAAGAGGTCAAGCCTTCTCTTGAAGAGGCCAAACCTTCTCTTGAAGAGGCCGAACCTTCTCTTGAAGAGGCCAAGCCTTCTCTTGAAGAGGTCAAGCCTTCTCTTGAAGAGGTCAAGCCTTCTCTTGAAGAGGCCAAACCTTCTCTTGAAGAGGTCAAACCTTCTCTTGAAGAGGCCGAACCTTCTCTTGAAGAGGCCGAACCTTCTCTTGAAGAGGCCAAACCTTCTCTTGAAGAGGACAAACCTTCTCTTGAAGAGGCCAAACCTTCTCTTGAAGACGACAAACCTTCTCTTGAAGACGACAAACCTTCTCTTGAAGAGGCCAAGCCTTCTCTGGAGGATGATGTGCCTTTTCTGAACTCTGAGAAACGTTTTTCTCTCCATCTGGTGCAGTGTAGGTCAGTTTCCTCTTCAGCCTATGTGTATTCTCACTGTACTGCTCAGGTTCTGAGTCAGATTCAGAAGTCGCCACTTGAAGTCGTTGGTGACCTGCACTGAATGGCAGTTTTGGATTCAGCAGATTGTCCGTTTGTTATCATACAATCGGACTCATCAGAAGTGTCCTTGCTTTCGGTTGTGGTTGGAAGTCTCCTCTCTTCGCACTTGCGTACATTCTTTGCAAAATTGCCATCATCACTCTCAGAGTCAGACTCGGGTAAAGGAGGACTCTGCAATAGGCTACGTCTGACGTGTCCTCGCCTTCTTCATCCTTACTATCTGACTTGGAGGGAGATCTTTGGAAGCTCAAGATGTTGAGTAATCAGAACTGTGTTCAGTTTCAGAGGTACTTAGGTCCCCATCACATTCAGGGTCAGACTCAACTTCACATGAAGGTGTCATTTGTGGCCTCGGGTTCTGATCCCTGGTCTGAATGTCGCTGTCCTCCTCTGGGGCAGAGAAAATGGCACAGTGGGCATAATTGATGTTCTTCGCCTTTAGGAAACTGTTGAAAGAGTCAAACACCTCTATGTCAGAGGAGGCAGACGCCGCTGCTAGTTTTGAGGTGGAGTCTAGATCGATGGATTGTTCACGTTGCAGATCTTCATGTTCCAACCCTTCCTCTTTAAGTGAAGCTTCAGTCTTCACCGCACTTTCACACTGTGAAGAGTTAAAGAGTGCATGTTTAGACGATTCAGTATAGGTTCAAATCTCTGATTCATAAGTCCCATGCATATTGATGTGGATACACAGATATTGATTCCGGCATTGAAGATGATACCAGGCTGAAATACTGCAGGTACTGAGGGTGATACCAGGCTGAAATACTGCAGGTACTGAGGGTGATAACAGGCTAAAATACTGCAGGTACTGAGGGTGATATCAGGCTAAAATACTGCAGGTACTGAGGGTGATAACAGGCTGAAATACTGCAGGTACTGAGGGTGATACCAGGCTAAAATACTGCAGGTTCTGAGGGTGATAACAGGCTAAAATACTGCAGGTACTGAGGGTGATACCAGGCTAAAATACTGCAGGTTCTGAGGGTGATAACAGGCTAAAATACTGCAGGTACTGAGGGTGATACCAGGCTAAAATACTGCAGGTACTGAGGGTGATACCAGGCTAAAATACTGCAGGTACTGAGGGTGATACCAGGCTAAAATACTGCAGGTACTGAGGGTGATACCAGGCTAAAATACTGCAGGTACTGAGGGTGATACCAGGCTAAAACACTACAGGTACTGAGGGTGATACCAGGCTAAAATACTGCAGGTACTGAGGGTGATACCAGGCTAAAATACTGCAGGTACTGAGGGTGATACCAGGCTAAAACACTACAGGTACTGAGGGTGATACCAGGCTAAAATACTGCAGGTACTGAGGGTGATACCAGGCTAAAATACTGCAGGTACTGAGGGTGATACCAGGCTAAAATACTGCAGGCACTGAGGGTGATACCAGGCTAAAATACTGCAGGTAGGGTATATTTGCAGTTGTGAAGATAATCTAACTCACTTGGAGTGTGAATGTGATATATCACAGGAAACTACTCAACCTCTATATATACTAGAAGAGTCATATTTAACCTCAGTTAGTAAATATTGAGAATAGTCAGATTTAACTTTAGTTAGTAAATATAGATAAGTCAGATTTAACTTCAGTTAGTAAATACAGAGAAGTCAGATTTTACTTCAGTTAGTAAATATAGAGAATAGGCAGATTTAACTTCAGTTAGTAAATACAGTATAGTTAATAGTCTGATTTAATTTCAGTTAGTAAATATAGAGAAGTCAGATTTTATTTCAGTTAGTAAATATAGAGAATAGTCAGATTTTACCTCAGTTAGTAAATATAAAGAATAGTCATATTTTACCTGTTTGTAAATATAGATAGATGATTTAATTGCAGTTAGTAAATATAGAGAATAGCTACTGATGTTTATATGATATGGACCTACTGTATGACTCCTACAATGTGATTGTAAGGAGGAAAGATTATTCACACATCCTTACGTGAACATATTCTGTACACTATGTTCTCAGTCACTCTATAGCCATGAATGCACTCCTGTCTCTGCTCAGTATCTGCTTCTGACACTATAAGGTAAACGGCCTATGATATATAAACAGCAATGGGAGATGTACCTTATTATGGATATGGACATAGACGAGACACAGTATATATGCATCATGAGAACTTACATGTCCGAATTTACATGTTAAATATGTATCAAGTAATATGACTCTCTGTCTGTGAGAGATATAAAACATTACTGTGTTACGGTCTCTTCTATCCTCTGCTCTTTATCCTCTCCTCCCTTCTTCCCCACTCTATTACTGATGAAAGAGCATTTTTACTTCACAAACTGTATGGATCCATATTAGGGATTTTGGGGAAATATCTAATAGCAATTTTTCTGACAGATATTGCGATTGCGATTAAATTTGCGCACAGACACACTTCAGCTAATGAAGTAAAATGTTTATCATCATCAACTATCCAGTTCGTTTTTATAGTGTAACGTTTTGATACTTAAATGTTAATTGAACGTACAGTAGAGAGGGAGGGAGGGAGGGAGAGAGAGAGACAGGCTCAGCCCCACCCGCCCCCCTTTCGCTACAATTGAAACTCTGCTGTTTTCTGTCTGTGAGCAGGGTTAGCTAGCTTAGCTTAGTTAGCACTGTGGCTAACGTTAGTTTACCCCGACGTGGGCATCAGGAATGACGAGGATGCAAAGCTTGTTAGACGCATTGGAGTTTTCACTGCACATAGAAACAGCGCGGGGAAAAAAGCAGGGACTTATTTTGGGTTGCAAAATACGACCAAATAGGCACACTCTGGAGCCCTGCTGTAACGTCTTCACACACAGGCGTTTCATGAGCTGTTGTAGTTGGGCGTATACGTAGCTACCTTGGGCTACTTCTGATTGGTGAGCAATGAGAGCACAGCACTTCTGATTGGTAAGCATGACTGGCACGCAAGAAAAAACCTTGAATCAGACTCGCTGTATAACGTATCCCAAATCGCAGGCTTTGCGATTTGCTAATTGCGTCATTTCAAATCACGATTTCGATTTAAAATGTATTAATTGTTCAGCCCTAATCCATATTATAATAAACAATCTTATTGAACTTTAGGAATTGTCTCCTAATCATTCGGATATTCCTTTCAATATTAGTATTCCAATTTCTATTCTTTTTTTGTATCCACTTTTTCTCCTCCTGTTTTTCTGTGTTTTTCTCCCATCCCAATTTAGTCGTTATGCCAATTCCCCCCTCCCCTTCCTGGTCGTTGCTCGCATGTGCCCCCCACTGGTCGGTCTAGGGAGCCCTGAAGTCTATCAGATGCTTCCTCCGAGACATAGGAGACAGCCAGCAGCATCTTTTCACCTGCCAGCGCGGACTCTCATTGGTGAGGTGTAACGTGTGGGAGGTCACACTACCCTCAACTTCTTCCTCCCTCGCTGTGCAGGCGCCCTGACCGACCTGTAGGAGTCGCTGTTTACAACAAACAGAATACCACCCCACCGGCTTCCCTCCCGCTGATTCTGCCAATTGAGCCAGTATGACGGCCGGCCAAGCCGGAGGCAACAGACAGCCGGATTTGATACCAGTGTCTCTCGCGTTGGTGACGAGCACTTAGTCCGCTGCGCCACCCAGCCACCTCCAATTTCTATTCTTAATACCTCGGACCACGGATCTTGATTTACATCGAAACACATCATTACAGTTATATAATCACCTGCTTAAACAGTGGCTCAGGAGGTAGAGCGGTCGTCTGGTAATCAGAAGGTTCCCGGTTAGATTCCAGCTCGTCCTGGGAAGTGTGTCGAAGTGTCCTTGAGCTAGACACATAACCCCTAACTGCTCTCGATAAGTAGGTTGGCACCTTGCATAGTGTCCTCCGCCGTCTGTAGTGTTTTTTAAGGTCTCCCATCGTCTTGAAGGTCTTCCCACACTGGTCACAGCAGTAAGGTTTCTCTCCTGTGTGTACCATGTGGTGTAGTTTAAGATCTGCCTTTCTCTTGAAGCTCCTCCCACACTGGCCACAGCAGTACGGTTTCTCTCCTGTGTGTACCATGTGGTGTCTTTTAAGTTCTGTCATCGTCTTGAAGCTCTTCTCACACTGGTCACAGCAGTATGGTTTCTCTCCTGTGTGTACCATGTGGTGTAGTTTAAGATCTGCCTCTCTTTTGAAGCTCCTCCCACACTGGCCACAGCAGTACGGTTTCTCTCCTGTGTGTACCATGTTGTGTTGTTTAAGATGCGTCTTTCTCTTGAAGCTCTTCCCACACTGGTCACAGCAGTAAGGTTTCTGTCCTGTGTGTACCACGTGGTGACGTTTAAGTTCTCTCATCGTCTTGAAGGTCTTCCCACACTGGTCACAGCAGTAAGGTTTCTCTCCTGTGTGTACCATGTGGTGACGTTTAAGATCTGACTTTGTCTTGAAGCTCTTCCCACACTGGTCACAGCAGTAAGGTTTCTCTCCTGTGTGTACCATGTGGTGACGTTTAAGATCTGACTTTGTCTTGAAGCTCTCCCCACACTGGTCACAGCAGTACGGTTTCTCTCCTGTGTGTACCATGTGGTGACTTTTAAGTTCTCTCATCGTCTTGAAGCTCTCCCCACACTGGTCACAGCAGTACGGTTTCTCTCCTGTGTGTACCATGTGGTGACTTTTAAGTTCTCTCATCGTCTTGAAGCTCCTCCCACACTGTACACAGCAGTATGGTTTCTCTCCTGTGTGTACCATGTGGTGTAGTTTAAGATCTCCCTTTCTCTTGAAGCTCTCCCCACACTGGTCACAGCAGTAAGGTTTCTCTCCTGTGTGTACCATATGGTGTAGTTTAAGATCTGCCTTTCTCTTGAAGCTCCTCCCACACTGGCCACAGCAGTACGGTTTCTCTCCTGTGTGTACCATGTGGTGTCTTTCAAGATCCGACTTTGTCTTGAAGCTCTTCTCACACTGGTCACAGCAGTAAGGTTTCTCTCCTGTGTGTACCATGTGGTGTATTTTAAGCTCAGACTTTGTCTTGAAGCTCTTCCCACACTGGCCACAGCAGTATGGTTTCTCTCCTGTGTGTACCATGTGGTGTAGTTTAAGCTCTGCCTTTCTCTTGAAGCTCTCCCCACACTGGTCACAGCAGTAAGGTTTCTCTCCTGTGTGTACCATGTGGTGTACTTTAAGATATCTCATCGTCTTGAAGCTCTTCCCACACTGGCCACAGCAGTATGGTTTCTCTCCTGTGTGTACCATGTGGTGACTTTTAAGATTTGCCTTTCTCTTGAAGCTCTCCCCACACTGGTCACAGCAGTAAGGTTTCTCTCCTGTGTGTACCATGTGGTGACTTTTAAGATCTGACTTTGTCTTGAAGCTCTTCTCACACTGGTCACAGCAGTATGGTTTCTCTCCTGTGTGTACCATGTGGTGTCTTTCAAGATGTCTCTTTGTTTGGAAGCTCTTCCCACACTGGCCACAGCAGTATGGTTTCTCTCCTGTGTGTACCATGTGGTGTAGTTTAAGCTCTGCCTTTCTCTTGAAGCTCTCCCCACACTGGTCACAGCAGTAAGGTTTCTCTCCTGTGTGTACCATGTGGTGTCTTTTAAGATGTGACTTTGTCTTGAAGCTCTCCCCACACTGGTCACAGCAGTAAGGTTTCTCTCCTGTGTGTACCATGTGGTGTTGTTTAAGCTCTCCCTTTGTCTTGAAGCTCTCCCCACACTGGTCACAGGAACGACGTCTCAATTCCTCCATGTCTCTATTGGTTGCCGGGCAGCAGGACAGGGGGTGGATCTGAGGAACAGAGAGACAGAAACATTCAAATGAAGAGTTTATAAACTGGCTGTCTAATGGCAGTCTAAGGTTATGTGTAGATGTATACTTTAAGACCTTCTGATAAACCCTGCCTTACAGTGAAATTACAGAGGTGACTGTTTATTCTCCACTGGACACATAGCATGAGGTGACTGTTCATTCTCCACTGGACACATAGCATGAGGTGACAGTTCATTCTCCACTGGACACATAGCATGAGGTGACTGTTCATTCTCCACTGGACACATAGCATGAGGTGACAGTTCATTCTCCACTGGACACATAGCATGAGGTGACTGTTCATTCTCCACTGGACACATAGCATGAGGTGACTGTTCATTCTCCACTGGACACATAGCATGAGGTGACAGTTCATTCTCCACTGGACACATAGCATGAGGTGACAGTTCATTCTCCATTGGACACATAAGTAAGTAAGATGGTTTCATACAGAAATGCATCGAGGACCTTGTGCCGAGGAAAGAAATCTGTGTGTTTCTAAACCAGAAGCCATGGATTAACAGTTCCGTGCGTGTGGCTCTAGCAGAGAGGGACACAGCACACAGATCCGGGGACAGAGAGGAGAACAGAACAAGGTACAACCTCTGCAGTGAGATCACAGCAGCTAAAAAGGATTACAGAGTCAAGATTGAAGAACAATTAGGCAGCAATGACTCAAAGTGTATGGAAGGCACTACACACAGTAACAGACCTGAAAGGGGTCTCCAGCAGCACAGCTAACACCGCTGCCTCCTTACCGGACGAGCCGAACAGCTTTTACACCCGTTTTGAGGTTAAAAACCACCCCCACCCCGCCGAAATGAGCAGTGCCCTGGTCATCACAGAGGCTGATGTGTGCGCTGAGTTGCAAATGTGCAACATTTGTATTTTATTAAAAAAAAAAAAGGGTATAAATAATTTGTTTTCCTGTTATTTTTTCACCTAAACATCATCACCGGATCCTATTGTTTAGTCTTGCATTGCCATTGGCCAGGATATTTGCATATAAGTACGTACCCCCCACAAACTTCACAACTTCAAAATCCTTGAAGGACGAAAACTCTCTTTTTCACTGGACGGGATTCCTCACAAAAAAGTAAGTAAAATGCCTGTAATTTTTTTTGGGTGATCATTAGAATGTCTAGAACATGTACATATGTTATTATTGTGAAATATATCCCCCAAATGTAAATTAGAGCATGCTTTATACCTGTGGAGTCTTATAGTTTTCACAATACATTTTATACAGTTATGTGTATTTTCCCCACATTACATTACTATATATATATAGTGTAGGACTGTAGGCTATGTGAATTTTTACTTTAATATCTCATTTCCAATAATATTTGTAACCATTGTAACCAATTGGTATTTTGTAACCAATTGTACTCGAAGACAAATATACCGCATTAGCTTATACAATGTCATTGCCTACAATGTTTTAGCAATCGGTTTGTGCTAATTTAGCAATTGGTTTGTGGTAATTTTTCCTGTGGGGTTGCCCATGTCATCATTGTTCATGTGAGGGGTGGTGGGGATTGCCCACTTACGACCATCCTCAATCCCTTTGTTAGGCTAAGCACCATCATCACTCCCTTTGTGAGGATAAGCAACGCACATAGGTTGGCCAGACAGTATTTTGTGACTTGTGAAATGTGTCGTGGAATATATTATCATGTCATTATAGATCTGTGTTGAGATATCATTTTATACAGCTTGACTGTTTCAGTGTGACCAACTAGTGTAATGTGTGTGTGTCTCTTTAAGAGACTCCAAGGTACTGACATCTCCCCAGCCAGCCAAAACAATGTTGTTATTAACTCCTGTAGCTGGGAACCATTTTATTTTCTTTTATCATCCTTGCAAGTGTGTATTAAACTATGTTCTGCCATATAGGCCATAAGCCACATAGCTTGTGGGAACCACTCTGTTCTCCTTAGTAGACAGCCATAACATAGTCATAATATTGATCATTCTAACCACCATCCTGGTTATTTTACATCATATGCATGTATCAATCAACTGTGTGTTCAACGAGACTTCGTTCTCACTTCTCGGTCAGACATTTGTGTTACACTGGTCTGATTCTGAACTGGGCATTTCCTTGTATGATCAAATAAGGGAATAAATCCATCTCATTTTTATTCAGCTCTGGACTCAGAAAATTGTTATTGCTCACATTATATTATAAACTTCCATCACAAATGTGTACCTGCAGTGAGATGTCTAAACACAACTAATGTACTAAAGGTATTTCTTTATTTTAATTTCAGAAAGGGATGAAGAGGCCTGTGGAGAGGAGTCCAAAGAAAACCAAGCACCCAGTGAACCCACTGACTGCCAGACTCTTCCAGGCACAGCTTGCAACCTCTCTCATTCTGGTAAGAATCAAGTTCCGTTTACCATTTGTCATTTTAATATTTCAATGTTTGCAATATCTCAGACTTGTATCCTGATGAATCTTTGACATGTACATTAATTTACCTGTTCTAATCAGGTGGACACTACAGTCAATACGTCAAAGAGGAGACGGCCATCTTCAGCTCTGGAAGAAAGTCCAAACAGCAATCCATGCAAGGCACCGCGTCAACATCGGCCATCAGATGTGCGCCAGGACCAGAGCATGTGAGCGGAGCGGCGTGGGGAGTGGAGCGGGTGGTTTTGAAGTGAGCGGCGGAGTGGGTTTTAAAATGGGTCCGAGCGACTCCGGAGCGAGAGCTCTCCTCCGCTCCGAGCCGTTCCCAGCCGCTCAGTGCACACGATCACACAGAAACTGACGTAATATACATGTAGTACAATGCCAAAGCAACAGGTGGCGATGTACAAACATGAAGGCCATTTTCAACCAATGAGAAGGGTGAACCGTCACTACATCCTGCTAAGTCCAAAGTAGAATCCGCCATCTTTAAATCACCTGTCGGGACCTCGGGCGAACGCAACATTTATTTTCAGTGAGAAACAAAGTTCAATAAAAAAAAGGGATACATTCACTGTGTTCTGCCTCATTTATTGATGAAACGAAACCAACATCAACACAATGTATCACCAAGAGCGGAGAGTTTATGTCTCTCAAAAAGCGAGAGACTAAACCTAACGCTGTTGTTGTTGTTAGCTTACATGCTAACGTGAATGGGATCGGCCATAGCATTGCGGCTAGGTTAGCTACCATAGCTTAGTACAGCAGCTAGTTGAATGGATAAACGTTATTTAACATTGCAGAATGGGTACAATACAATACGGCTCAATACAAACAATTGTTAAGGGGCCCAGGGGCTGCAGACTGTTGTAGTTTGGTCAAATCAAGCTAATTTACATCATGCTCCAAAAAAAATTCTGCTGAGAGAGCTGTGGAGCGGGGAGCGCTTGATTCGTAAATTACTTGGGGGGGCGGGCCAACATGAGCGAATGAGAGCGGAACCAGACGTCTAGAGCGAAGAGCGGATTTCTCTGGCGCTCCGCTCCGCTCACATGCTCTGGCCAGGACCAAGTTGGACACTTCCCACGGAAGACACAGAGAGGGCGCTGCAGGAATAGTGGCTGTTCCGGGTACACCAACTTACTCTGCCACAAGTATGATGTTCGTCTGTGCATTTCAGGTGACAGAAACTGTTTCTGGGACTATCACTGCTAAAGAATTTTTCAATGCATCATGATGCGGACAACGACGATGCGGCATCGATGCAGTGACGGACCATAATCGATTATAGCCTACTAACGTTGATGTGTTAAAAGAAAAAAAGAGATAGAGAGAGAGACTTAATTTTCCAGCCTCGGCTGGACAATAAAGTTGTAACGTTAAAAATGCAACGTCGCATTGAATTGTGGGTGCGACAGCGAGGCCAACACTACAGGACACATGGCGGAACAAAGTAGTAGTGTCCAGCGGCAGCAGCTGATAAAAAACGTGCCCACGTTTTGGAAGACATTTGGGCACATTTTGGATTTTTTCAAGTCACTGGGAAGCATGAACTGGACAAAGTGTGTGTGTCGTACAAAAATCAACTACGTTAGCCGGTTTCACCAGGAGCTAGCGTCTGCTCCAATTAAGAAAACGGTAGACCCAGCCCAGCCACGAATTGATGACACGCTGTCAACATTGCCACCCAACTCTGAGAGAGGCAAGAGAATCACCCAAGCAGTGTCTGCTTTCATAGCTAAGGATTTAAGGCCTTATTCCGGCGTCGAGAACCCCAGGTTTCGCCATCTGCTGAAGACCCTGGAGCCGCGGTATAAGCTCCCATCACAAAGCCACTTTACAGAAACAACTATACCAGCTCTCTACCGCGGAACCAAAGCCCAGGTAATGGACTCAATGAGTAAAGTCAAATCAAATAAAATGTATTTGTAAGGCCCGACAACACACGTTAATGTCCCCATGGACCGTACACGTCTTCTTTAAACAAGTCAAGAAGAAACATCACAATAAGTCAAGAACAAAACAAGAACACCATAAGGGGTCCAAAAAATATAAAATAAATGCAAAAAATTTAATAAATGCAACACTCCCAGACATACCCCACGCGAAGGTAAGGAAAAACTCACTAATACCTAGCAATAGGAGGGGGTTAGAGAGTTCCCATGTTTGTAGTGGGCGGAGATGGAGCAATAAATACAAGCAGTGAGCATATGCATACATGGTGACAGTAGAATCATAGTATATAAGAAAATTGTGAAGACAGAGACAGAGGTTAGAAGGTTCTCCTATGTCTGCAGAAAGCAGACAAGGGAGCAAATAGACATCCTAACTAAACTAGACAGATTAATCTAAGGGTCAGGCCCCGACCAGGTGAGATCAGGGTAGGGTGAAGGAGAGGGAGAAAAGATGGGTCTTAAGCAGGGATTTAAAAGATTCGACAGAGCAGGCGCCCCTGACGACGGCAGGTAATTTGTTCCACAGGTAGGGAGCGCGGTAGACAAAGGCTCTGTGGCCGGCGGATTTCTTTTTAACCCTAGGAATCGATAGAAGCCCTGCATTTTGTGAGCGCAGAGCACGAGCGGGCGAGTATCGAGAGATGAGATCGGATAGATAGAGCGGTGCAAGCTAGGGGTGGAACGATACGCATTCAAACCGTGTACCCTACGGTAAGACCGCCACGGTTCTGGGCGTCTGTGTATCGTACGGTTCAGGGGATGCGCAAATAAAAAGAAAAATACAAAAAAATTGGCACGGAGCCGGGAGAGGTGAGCAGCACTGTAGGTGCTAGTCAGTTTGTGTAAAAATGGCAAGCACAATATAAATCAATCTTCATTACGACTTTAAAAACATAGCCATTAACATTACATAGGCCTACACACACCTTGCCATAGCGTTAGCAGTTTGTACAACACAACGCATGTTGAACTATGGTAGCCCGCCAGCTAATACAGTCAATGCAATGTTATCGTAGCTACTAGCTAGCAGAGAAGAAAATGGGAGTCTGAGAGGCGGGGTGTTTAAAGACAATAGGCATTTATTCAACATCCAAGAAGGCTAACATACAACTGTGTTTTACTAACTCCAACCAGGACTATTGCCGCTTTTCCACTGCTTGTTGATGTTATGAACTCCTCCTAACGTTACCGAAGCTGATAACGTTGGCTGAGCTGAAGGTCCGTGACGCTAAAATGTCCGTGGGGACCCGCCAACCCATAGATAGTTCCAACTCACCGAATTACGTAATCAACCACAGTTGCACTCAATATTTAAATAATGTTAGTCTAAATAAATGTAGACAGATAATGTACGTATTTTAAAAATAGAATGAACAGAGCAGTGTTGTTTTGAAACAGTACAGCGTGTGTGTGTGTTAGTCTGATGTATGCTGCAATTTATATTGATGGCCTTCTAATTTGTTTATTTATTTAACAGTGACAGTTTTCCCTTTGATAAGAAATCCAGCCATATTCCTTTCATTGTATTTCAAATACTGCACTTTAATTTCAAGCAGAAAACGAATCTTTCCATTAAGAACTGACAATCAGGGAATTTAAACATTGTTGACATTGTTTTTTTGTGTTTATATTAAAGAAAGGAAAGTCTAGTGCTGGGTGAGCATATTGTTTGTTTGCACTAAATTAATACTTTGACAAATGTAGCCTATATTTTTCAGTCAGTTCAGTCTTTGTGTGCCAAACATTATTTAAGGCTGTAAACACTGTAATATTTTTTTTTATAAATGAGAAGCATGTTTAGATTTGAGTGTTACATTTTTTTATATAAAAAACAACGTATATCGAACCGAACCGAAAACCGTGACCCCAAAACTGTGATACGAACCGAACCGTCCATTTTGTGAACCGTTCCACCCCTAGTGCAAGCCCATTTAAAATGTTGTAGGTGAGGAGTAGCACTTTAAAGTCAGATCGGGCTTGAATAGGAAGCCAGTGTAGTAGGGTGGACAAAACTGGTGTGATGTGATAACATTTTCTAGTTTTAGTTAGTATCCGTGCAGCCGCATTTTGCACGAGTTGAAGATTTTTGATGCTTGACTTAGGTAGGCCTGAAAA
Source organism: Notolepis coatsorum (assembly GCF_963971535.1). NCBI lineage: Eukaryota > Metazoa > Chordata > Actinopteri > Aulopiformes > Paralepididae > Notolepis > Notolepis coatsorum. Next base: position 383,866 of record NW_028174860.1, on the reverse strand, counting down.
AAGTGCATTACCGTAGTCTAGACGTGATGAGACAAAAGCATGAATTAGGGTTTCAGCATCAGCCAGAGTTAAAATGGGGCGCATTTTAGCGATATTACGAAGATGGAAGGCAATTTTGGTGACATTTTTTATATGTGCATTAAATGAGAGGGAGGAATAAAAAATTACTCAGAGGTTTTTTTATGGTGGAGCTCTGGGATACATGACAAGTATCAAAGTTGAGGGAGATGTCCTGAAACAGGCCTCTGTGGTTTGGGGGGCCAACAATTAACATCCCAGTTTTATCTGCATTAAGGAGTAGAACGTTTTGCAACATCCATTTTTTTACAGCAAGCAGGCAAGCCTCAAGATTTTGTAATTGGGAGGAATCATTTGGCTTAATAGGTATATATAATTGGGTGTCATCAGCGTAAAAATGAAAGTTTATGCCAAATTTGCGTATGATATTGCAGAGGGGTAGCATGTAAATCGAAAATAGCAAAGGGCCCAGGACAGAGCCTTGTGGGACCCCGCAATGCACTGGGAGGGTCTCAGATGTTAAATCATTATAGACCATGCAGTGTGTTCTATCAGTTAAATAAGATTTAAACCAAGCAAGTGCGTGACCCCGAATGCCAACATGATTCTCAAGCCGACCTAGAAGAATCTAAAAAAAGCTAGTCTAAAGCTAGTAGAGTAGCTATGACATGTGATGCATGGACCTCTGTTAAGACTAGGGATGGGTACCGAATTCGGTACTTTTGAGGTACCGAACCGAAACACGTCGGTACTACCGAGTATCGATTCAAGTGAGATACAGAATTTTTTTATTTTTATTTTTTTTTATGTCAACGTTCACACGCACAATATATGCTTACCTAGGATTTGACTTGATTCAACAACAAAGCAGTCGGAGCAATGGCAAGCCGAAAACTGTCGAAATTGTAGTTATTTGAAGTTTGGATTTTCTTTTCATGACTGAGGTAGGTAAATAAAATTTCTTGATACTAAAGTACCGAAAAAAGGTACCGTTGGGTACCGGTATCGATTCACAGGTACCGGTACCATATCGGTTCAAATGTGAAAGGTACCCATCCCTAGTTACGACGGACTCGTATTTAACAATAACTGCACATTACATCAGCAAGGACTGGGATATTTTGTGCTGCAAACGAGAGCCGTTTATGAGAGCCACACAGGTGCTCATATTGCGGAGCTGCTTTCTAATGTCGTGGAGGAATCTAAAAGATAAATCTGTAGTGCTGATTACAGACAACGCATCGAACATAATAGTCACAGCTCAAGTTGCAAAGTTCTCTCATGTAAGATGTTTCACCCATTCATTCAGGGCACGTTCACACCTACCCTGAATAGTCCGTTTCGTTTGTAAAGGTGTGTTGTGAACACAAACCGAACTATTTTGAGGACCAAACAACCGAACCATGGTCCTCTTGAAAAGTTGGGACTCGATCCGTTTCAATCGAACTATAGTACCTAATCCAGGAAGCAGTGTGGCTCTGAATTCAGTCAGAGTCAGAGTCTCTCTCTCTCTCTCAGGTGTGAACACGCCCTAAATCTCGCATCACAGCAAGCACTCAAAGTGCCCACGGTTGCCAGGCTTCTGGGAAGAATCCAAAGGATATCCACATCCTTCCACCGCAGCACGACAGCTAACCACCAGCTGCAACTCAAACAGAGACTGCTTGTTCTGTCATAAACTGAAAACTGACGTTGCCACAAGGTGGAATAGCGCATATGACATGGTGGATAGGTTTTCGGAACAACAACCAGCGATATGTGCCACCTTGCTGTCTCCTGAGGTGAGAAGAACAGAATCCGACCTCTGTACTCAGAATGAAACGGATGGTTCAAACGCAGAGGACACTGTGAAGGCATTAAAGGCCATGAAGGATGCCACAACACTGATGTCAGAAGAGGGCAATTCAACCGCTTCTCTCATCGCTCCACTAAATGCTCAACTCCTCCATAACATGTGTGAGACCATCGGAGACTCACTCATGATCCACGAGATCAAGCATGCCATCAAAGTAGATCTCCTTAACTCATTGGGTGCCATACCCGAGATAAGTCGGGTTATCTTGCCATGCGTTGAGTGCCAAAACCCGAGATTTCTCTGGTTTTGATCCTTTGATATTTTTTCTTTGATCCCCGTTCTATACGGTCAGCCGGAGCCTTCTAGGTCTCCCTGGCTCATATGCCTACGTTGGAATTGCAATGATGATCGAATCTCAGTGGCAGTATCGCCAACCTTCTAAATTGGAATAGCTTGGTGGATATATTTTTTTTTCTTTTTGCAAGGGCCCCTTCTCCTCTGAGATTTTTTTTTTAATTCTATGTCTATTTTACCGAACCTGAAACATGTTTTTGTAACGATCACAGTGTCATGACAAACACGATCGCAGTTTCTAGTCCCCCCCCCCCCGCCCCCCCCGCCACTTGATGCTTTTGTGAAGACACTTATGTACATGGTATATACCTTTGATTTGGGAGTATTTGGGGTTTCAGGCGATCAACCAGAACGATTTGGGCTTATTGCATATAACGCGTCATATCTCGCGATCTATGAAAAAATACTATTATTTTGGAAATGGTGTTGTGTAGAAATGAACTGATTAGTCAGTAATGGACTATGAACAATGCCTGTCAAATGAGCCATACTATTGTCTCCATAGCTATAGTACAGAACACATGATGGGTCTGCAAACATCGCTAAAATGGTCAATAACGCTGGCGCCAGGCGGTACAGATGGGGAAAGTGGGTGGCGCCCAAAGAGTTAAGAGGTATTTATTTATGGCACATTTTTTATTGATATTTTCAGCATACAGTTGTCATAAAAAAACACTGAATTATTTTGCTGTTACATTAAAAACAATTCTAAGTAGACAAAAAATATTAAATGTTGCATTTATCTAAGACAAAATGTAAAAGATTTAAATAATCTTTTCCCCCATTATCTAATCTAAAATCCAATTTTGCATATCTCAAATACTAGGTACAACAGTGAGGCAGAGAAGAAGTTCCTTCATACAGCCTCTTCCCTGGATCCCCGCTTTAAAGAACTGCCTTTTCTCAGAGGAAGGGAAACAGGAGGTCTACAAAGAAGTGACTGAGGAGGCTGCATCCTTGGAGGTAATTTAACCATGTTTCATGTAAAATGTATTCAATTAAAACTTTAAACTGTCATATCAATAAAGTAACTACAATGAGTAAAAGTTTTATAAGACTGAAAAAAAAGTTATCCTAATAGATGTGAGCTGCTGCATTGATTGAGAAGGAGCTAATGGCTTGTTTAACCTCTTAAGCCCAGAGCCATATTTTCTGAAAATCCACCTAAAATACATACCTAAGTAAATGGAATATTGCTCCACTTCTACAAGGTCAATTTGCATATTCTTGGTATCTAGGGACATCTATGGACCTCAGTGAATGTATTCCCAGTGTCAGAAATATTATGTCTATTACTAGGCTTGCTTAAATTGCGATGAAACAAGGAGAATACGAATTATGATTTTTTTCTTTGAATCTTTGACAGTGAATAACACCATGCTAAAAATGACCAGACATGAAAAACTGCCACTGATCTCGTTCAGTACCTTCTTGAGATCATGTGTACAAAAAATCTAAGGAAGTGAATAAAGGGAAGATGATTAAACAAAAGGTTTTGTAGATAAAGTACTGAATTCTCCCATCCGGACCAATGCTATTTGAAATATTATTATAGAATAGCAGGCTTATAAATGACCTTATTATAGCCAATTCGCACATTTATGGATTGTGCCAAATCTTATATTTCAAATGCCAGAGTTCAATTTGGATTTAGTATCACCAGGCGTGCATAAGAACAGATAATGAAAACTACTGTATGTACAGTAGCTTTTTAATTTTTGCCAGGGTGGCACCATTTTGAAACTAATTTCAAATCTAATTGTTGCTACATGCTAAAAATAGGGAACAGAAACTAACTGCGCTTCAATATATACCAATAACGTTAAGTTTTGTGGTTTATTATCCCGAGTAATAAGAGATATACAAAAAATTCATACAGGAGTAATTTGCTTGAAACCCATAGAGGCCTTTGGGAAGTGTCGTTCGGAAATATTCCAACGCTCATCGAAAGCTGTCGGTATCCTCTTCAAAATGGCCCCAAAAGAACCCCAGGCAGGCCCGGTCCAGCAAAATGAGAGGCATTGACAGTCGAGGAATGCCAAAACGCATTCGATGAACTATGCCTGGCTGCGCAGGAAGGCGTAGAGTTCCCTGCAACCACCCTGGACAGCCATACTATTGTCTCCATAGCTATAGTACAGAACACATGATGGGTCTGCAAACATCGCTAAAATGGTCAATAACGCTGGCGCCAGGCGGTACAGATGGGGAAAGTGGGTAGCGCCCAAAGAGTTAAGAGGTATTTATTTATGGTACATTTTTTATTGATATTTTCAGCATAGACAGTTGTCATAAAAAATACTGAATTATTTTGCTGTTACATTAAAAACAATTCTAAGTAGACTAAAAATATTAAATGTTGCCATTATCTAAGACAAAATGTAAAACATTTAAATACATTTTTTTCCCCATTATCTAATCTAAAATACAATTTTGCATATCTCAAATATTAGGTACAACAGTGAGGCAGAGAAGAAGTTCCTTCATACAGCCTCTTCCCTGGATCCCCGCTTTAAAGAACTGCCTTTTCTCACAGAGGAAGGGAAACAGGAGGTCTACAAAGAAGTGACTGAGGAGGCTGCATCCTTGGAGGTAATTTCACCATGTTTCATGTAAAATGTATTCAATTAAAACTTAAAACTGTCATATCAATAAAGTAACTACAATGAGTAAAAGTTTTATAAGACTGAGAAAAACAGTTATCCTAATAGATGTGAGCTGCTGCATTGATTGAGAAGGAGCTAATGGCTTGTGTAACTGAGGGGTACAATTCCCTGACTGTATTACTAGATATGATACTTACTACCACTACCTTTGTACTTAATATTCGGCCACCCAGTACTCGGCATAAATATATTATGATGAACACTGTCACGTAGATGAAACGGATCCAACACAAATGTACGAATTAGAAATAGGTCTTTATTTCTACACAGCGATGGTGTGTAGAGCAAGCACTTAATCAAATCAATCACATTTATGAATGGGAATTAGTATGCACTTTTATGGCAAGAGTATTCGTCGGTATATCAATAGAGAATGTCCAATCTCTGAAGGCGCAGGTGGTACATATACGACCTGGAATAGTTAAGGAAAAGCAGCAATGATACTTTAATGATTATATACTGGATACACTAGGGGGGGGGGTTAATCCGGTCGCTTGTAAGCCGACAGGAGTAGGAAGGGGGGGGGGGGGTAGAATCCGGCTGCCTCATCCGGCCAAGGGTATCCCAGGTGAACCCACTGTAGTGCCGTTCAATGCGCCGGCGATCCTTGGACCACAGATGAAAGCAGGTGGACTCTTTGTGGGCCGGCGTCCTCCGGTCCACGGAGGAGAGACGTGAAGCGACCTCGTCTTGCAGAGCGTCTCCTCACCTTGCGTCCTCTCCAGGGGGGGGGGGTTCCAACACACGTCGGGGGTCTTTATCCATGGAATAATCAACGTATACAAAGCATAATCCGTGCCTGGGAAGGCGGGCTGTCGTCGGTAGAATAATCCGGTATACAGGTCCACTCGCTCGTCGGCTCTGGGGCTCCTCGGGTGCAGCTTCACGTGGGGTCAACCACCCTGGATAAGCAGCCAGTTCTCTGCCCGAAACGATGGGGTACTGACTACGGTAGTATTCTCACCGTACGAAGCACTATATATTAACAGACTATTATTAGCTTAATAGACTACGTCCAACTCGACGATATAGTGCCAAATATGACTATTCAAATATTAATATACACGATGTCTCAATACCGATGGTAAGCCGAACTTGGCCTTACTCCCACACGTGGCGTCGCGGGGAGGCTTTACGTCTGTGACTCTATTGGAGGGTAAGAAACTGGACTGAAAAGGAAGTCCTACTTTAGTAGCGCAGTATATATACGCACTATGAACAAATAGTCCCATTAGTGGTGCGGTAGCCAGATTCCTACGCGGAACTAGGACTTGTTCGTACATGTTGAGCGGTACGTTTGAACTGGGTCTGAGGGGTATGGCAGCCTGACACCAAGGTCTAGACCAATAGTAGAATGGAGACTATTATGGGATGTTCAGTAGGCTAGAATGGATATTCAATGCATATTGTACAAGGAATATACAAGGGATATCAGGGAATATTAGAGAATATACAAATACAATTAAATATATATATATAAATAAATATATATATTCGGTTTAATCTGGCCCTTCACAACAGCTTGTTTAACCTCTTAAAGGAAAACTCCAACATTTTGGGAAATTAGCTTATTTAACATCTTCCCTGGAGTTAGACAAGAAGATAGTTACATACCTTTTTTGTCTCTGTGTGTGCATTTAGCTTAGGGAACAGTCGCTCCGTTAGCATAGCTTAGCTTCATCACTGGAAGTGAGGCAGGGCCGGAGCCTGACGTTCCCTGACAGTGTATAGTTTGATTGATTGATTGAAAAGTTTATTAACAGATTGCAGAATACACTCCAAATACAACTCCAAAACGTTCATGTAAACATGTTGTGACCTGTGTATTCACCACATGGAGAAATAGAAAATAATTGAAATAGACAATTACGTTTTATAAGCAAATATACTCTGAACTATTTTTTGCCCAACCACTCCTCTCTGCGCGCAGCCAGTGATTTCAACGTGTCGTCGTGATTGTTGACATTCTCATTCATTCAAAGGATCCGAACCGATTGAAGTTTATGGATACCATGACTTGAAATCCTCTTACCTTGACGATTAAAAGCCTCCCCAATTTAGAAAACAGTAATCCAATGGCTGGTATTGTTATACCGGACGCTCTGAGCTAACCGGAGCTAACACAGATCAGGATGGTAAAGCATATATAATGACTTCCTTTCTGGGGTTGTCAAAATAAAAGTGCGACGTTTATAGCAGCGGAAAACGTTTATTTTGTACATTATATAACGTTAACACGAACGTAAACTAACGTTACAACTAACCTAAAGTTAGTTTAGGTTTGTGTTAACGTTAGATAATGTACAAAATAAACGTTTTCCGCTGCTATAAACGTTGCACATTTGGCATCTTAAAAAGCTGGTTTAGATGCCTGGATCGTGGCGGTGGGGCAATGCTATATCGTCGCCCCAAAGCACACCACTCCTTTGGGTGCTGGGTTAGGTAATAATCACAATAAAGAGAATAGAACCCGCAGACTAATATGCTCCAGAATAAACTTTTAATTTATATTTATTTATAACGTTTCGTCAGGTCCATGAGGAGTAGACGCGGGAAACACGGTCAATGATAAGTCTATTCTGGAGGATAATGCGGGTTCTATTCTCTTAACTCAGGGGTCGGCAACCTTTACTATCAAAAGAGCCATTTTGCCCCCTCCTGCATGAAATAAAATTCACCTGGAGCCGCAAAACCTATTTACCCTTAAAATGAAGATAAGACAGTGTATAACGTTTTATATATATATATGTCAGTGTTTCCCTTATATCAGACCTGGGCATTGTACGGCCCGCGGGCCGGATCCGGCCCGCGGGATGATTCTGACCGGCCCGCGAAAGATTACATGATAATAAAAAAAAAAAAAAAAAACATTACTTTTTTTTTTTCATGTCAACGTTCACACGCACAGTATACGCTTAGGAGACATGCTCAGAAGATGTTGGTTCTCTTTGGATCCACCTACATATGTGAACAGACATTCTCAGTCATGACGTTTACCAAGTCCAGGTACAGATCCTCTCTCACTGATGAACATCTGGCAGCTGTGCTTCGCATCTCCACCTCAGACATGCAACCTGACTTTGATGGACTTGTTAAAGCTCAACAGAGACTGGATTTCTCACACTGAATGAAAAGAAAAGAGCTGAAGAACACTAAAATGTGGAAATATAACAAGTGAAATGGGACACTTGATCTTTTTTTTTCTTTTTTTTGCACAGTTCTGAAAACATTAAATGTTTAATATAGGCATGTAAAGTAAAAAAGGCTACAAAACTGGGACACTTTTCTTTACACAGTTCAGTGACATGTCTTGTTTATTTTTGCTATAAGATGATGTGATGTCTTTAGAAAGCTAAGAAAATCCTTGTTTCAATAGTATATGAAACTCAAAATGCCCTTTGTTATTAATGTTTCACATTTTGTTTATCATTATCATTTGAATAAATTATATTTTTGAAAGCTATAACCTCAGCTTTTAATTGCCAAATAATAACATACACTCTTACCAGGGGTCAAAACAATGCCATTTACTGCTTTTTATATAGAAATAAAATGTATATTATGCATAATTGAGTTTGGAATTTTGGCCCGGCCCCCCAACATATTTTCAGTTGCTCATTCGGCCCCCCGGGAAAAATAATTACCCACCCCTGCCTTATATGCATTCAGCAGCGGCGCAGCTGCTATGAACTAGACCAGGGGTGGCCAACCAGTCAGAGACTAAGAGCCACAAAAATGACTGTGGTACCACAAAGAGCCACACCATATACCAGCGTTTCTCAATTTTTTTTCAGTCACGGCACCCTTCATGTGTTTATAGGTCTCACCCTCTGGCCTCTGAAGTTGCTAATGTCTTTTTTATTTGGGCCTCACAGGGTTAAAAGTACCCTGTGAGACCCACGGTTGCAAAATTACAAAATCACTTTTAGCCATTTAAAAAAATAATGTTTATTTAAAAAATGTTAAGCACATGTTAAGCACATGTATAATAATAATTGGTCCTGTTGTTCAGCCTCACAATGCTATTTGATAGTAAATGTGTTTATATGTCCCACCCTCTGGCCTCTGAAGTTGCTAATGTCTTTTTAATTTGGGCCTCACAGGGTTAACCTCTTAAGCCCGAGATATACAGTAAAAATGTATATTTTCAGCATTACGTTTGTTTACCAATTATTTTAACTTATTAGTGAAATATAAGATAATAGAAATCTCAGGGTATTGAGTCGGAAACCGGCGCATATTGACAGGAGGAAGTGGCACAGCCAAAAGTGAGTGTAGTCTTTTGAAGGAAGAGACTCGGGGCGTTCGAATTTCGAAAAACTACCCTACCCAGCTCACACCAGCCCCTGTCAATCATCTGACTTCTGGATTAACTTTTTTATTTCTCTTATTTTTTGGGATTATCTCCCACAAACCTGAATGTTATTGCCATAAAACAGAACGCAGTTAGTTTCTCTACCTTTCTGTGAACGTCTTGCAAAAAACGGTGTTGCAATACGATGAAAAATTGTGGAGAAATTTACATTATAAAAAAGATGGCAGAATTCAGTACTGTATCTACAAAACCTTCTGTTTAATCATCTTCCCTTTATTCATTTGCTTAGATTTTTCAGGTCTGGTCAATTTTAGCATGGTGTTATTCACAGTCAAAGATAATTTTATTTTTTTAATTAGAATTGATATTCTCCTTTGGTTCATTACAATTTACTCAAGCTTAGTAACAGACACTATTTCTGACACTGATCCATATATGTCCCTAGATTCAGATACCAAGAACATGCAAATGGACCATTTAAAATGTTTTGTAAATGTTTATTCTATGTCCTTGTGGAATGAGTGACAAAAAAAAAAAAAGGTAAACAAAAAAAGAAATTATAATAATATATTTATTCTTTATTTTATTTTTTTTATTGATGTAAGAGCCGCACATTGACGGGCAAAGAGCCGCATGCGGCTCGCGAGCCGCGGGTTGGCCACCCCTGAACTAGACTATTACAAATTAAAATAAATAAATAAAAAAAATATTAAAAAAAATAAATATATATTATCATTTCATTTAGGCTGTGGGGGGGCTTAATGTAAAAGACTGACCTGAGGAAAAGGCTGCAGGGAGACCATCTGGCCGCTTGTATGCGTCTCAGCATCAATGGGCCCCTACCAGTGAATTCCCCACCAAAGAGCCCTGGAGCTTTTCTTTCAAAAGCCCAGGAAAATGAAATGCTCTAAGGCAGAATGTAGCCTATGCCACTGAGACTTCTTAGGTGTAAAGTGCTGTTGTAGTGTTATGATTTGTGTATGTTAGACAGTTAGTATTTATATTATCTATTAAATCATCTATATCTATGTTCAATACAAATAGTGTACAAGTGTTGAGGCATGTCATTAATCTTGACATTTACTTTGATTACAACTACACTGCAAAAAAAAGTATCTTATCAAGTGAACATATCTTATATTTTTTTTACAATAAGTCTATATTGAGTAGAATTATCTTGAATTATCTTATCCCACTGGCAGATAATTTCGCTTTTTTTTCGTGATTTTGGTCAATTTAATCTTGTTTTAAGAAAATGTTAAAATGACCAAAATCAAGAAATGAATAAGCAAAGTTATCTGTGGAATAAGATAATTCTACTCAATATTGGACTTATTGTACCAAATACAAGATATTTTCACTTGATAAGATTTCTTTTTTGCAGTGTACAAATATGCAGCTACCTGGGCCTCCAGAGCACTTCTAGTGTCAGCGGACACCAAAAACATCCTAGCAAATTCACACGCACATGACTCCATGAACATGAACATGAATAAACTATCTCGAACAATTCTAAGGTAGTTTTAAGTTATTTCTCCGGCAGCGTGCGCTAATATGGATTCCGACGGCATGTGCGCACGGCTGCACGCACAAATATGGATTCCGGCAGAGTGCGTGCAGCACAGCACCGCTGTTGAATTTATTTTCAGGGGAAACACTATGTATATTATATATAGAGACTAGAGGGATTGGAATTTATTCAAAAGCTTATTTCTAGGGTTAGGGGGCACTGTACATTGGAATACTGACAAAGCCATGCTTGGTCTTTATTGTACAACTGGGTTAGGACATTTGTAGGGGCCAGTTTTGAATTGCAGTCTCCCGTAGGTGTTCTTTGAGAGTGTTTTTGAAGGTGGGTAGTGATTCACATTCCTTTACAGCTTTGGGTAGGGCGTTCCACATTGATGTGGCATAATTGCGAAACGTGTTTAGTCCCTTGTTTGAGCCAAATCTGGGTTTAACATGATTTGTGGAGCTCCCTCTGGTGTTGTGGTCGTGGTATTCACTGACCTTTGGGAAGTATTTTGACATGTACATGGGTACCTTGGTCGTGTAGTGTATCTTGTAGACCAGGCCCATTGCAAGTTGCTGTACTCTGTCGTCTACTCTAAGCCATCCTAGGTTGGCAAAGTGTGCAGGGGTGAGGTGGGTTCTAGGCTAGGAGTCAGGTCAAGCAGTAGTTTGACTAGTTTGTTTTGAGATGTTTGTAATTTGGTTTAGTGCCTTTGAGGTGCTTTGGTACCATGAGGTGCAAGCATAGTCGTAGTACCCTTGAATGAGTGCTCCTGCCAGAGTCTTCAGGGTATTCTTGTTTACCAGAGAGGAGATCCGGTACAAGAATCGAGTTCGTTGATTGACTTTTTTTATTACATTGGATGCCATTTTGTCACAGGAAAGATTAGCCTCTAGGATGGAACCCAGGTAGGTAATTTCATCTTTCCTTGTGATAATATTGTCACCCACTGTAACTGAGAAGCCGTCGGTCTTGCTGAGTTTGTTATTTGAACCGAAGAGAATGGACTCTGTTTTGCCCATGTGTAATGATAGTTTGTTGTCGGCGAGCCATATGCAGATTTTGCCTAGTTCCGAGCTGAGGGTTTTTTCAACCTGTAACTTGTTCTTGTCAGAGACATGTCGTGTGTGTCTTATGATGAATTGAAAATGGGGGACCCTAATGTAAACAAGACGAAAGTCTTTCTCTGGTCTGCATCCCCTTAACAATTGTATGTATTGAGCTGTACTGTACCCATTCTGCAATCTGTTAATACACTTTTCAATCAATCAATCAATCAATCAATTATGTACTGATCACAGACATGCAACTGTTAGGTAGTTATTATGTACCGATCACAGATATATAGGATATAGTTAACTTATATGTACTTATGTTAATTTACGTATCGTAAATGTCTATCGTCGCTTACTTTATCAATTTTGATTGGAAGCTGGAATCAAAATGCTTGAATGTTCCGAGAGATTGTATCGCAAGCTTCGTAACAAAGACCTGCGTCAAGCTAGCGACAACAATCGTTGTTTCCGTTAATATGTCCATTTGAATATCACCAAAGCCTAAACACCACCAACACGTAGTCCATAGTAAACTATAGCTCAATACAGCAGAAAAAGCAGTATAGCATCACTTGTAAAAGGTGTAAGACATTTTAAAACATTGCCTACCTGGTGTTTGGGGCTCGCTATCAATGATGACACTCATTGTATTTCAGACTCGCATCCTGTCGAGCTCCGTGCAGAATCAATGCTACGCAGTCTGCTTCTACACTCTTGAGAGCGCCCTCTGCTGACCTGGAGGTATCGTAACATCTCTCTTCACATAAGCTGAAAGCATAATGTTTCTTTTAGACTAACCACACCTGTGTCTCTTAGACTAACTCAAAGAGTGTATTCCTGGGTTATGATAACATCCCATAACCTTAACATCAACCTTAAGCTTACCCCACATTTAGCATAAAACTAAATATTATACTGTATTCTTATAGCACATGCATGAGATGGTCTATTTTGAAAGGTAACATTCTGAAGTTTCTTACACAATAAAGAAAAATCACTTTGAGTGCTAATGTATTAGAGAAACAGATGTTTGAAGTAAACACACTGAAATAAAATATGTTCTCCTTACTTTTGTGTTGACTTGCTGCCAGATGCCTGTTTTTGGGTTCCAGCTGAGAGGTAGGAGCTGAAGTCTTATGTAGTACAAGTTTATAAAGATCAGACAGAAAATGAGTGTTTAACAAAGGGTTTTGTAATGTGTGTACCGCAATAATTCAGCGTGATTATTCAAAATGGCTGTCCACTTCCATTCATTCAGACGTGCGAGTCAAAACAAAGAACAAAAGTCTTCTTCTGCCTCCCCAAAGATTCAGTGATTTTATAAAGGAAAAAACACCTTATCCTTCCCCATCACACCCCTGGACCCATGCATGCTGAACACATTCACAGGAGTCATTTTTACTTACTGTACTTAGATCAAGTTTCAAGTTTCTTTAATAGTTGTCATACAGAAGTACAGAATACTTTTATACAAAATGGTTCTTACTGTTACGCTCCAGAGACTGTGCAAGACAAGATAAGTATGAAATAAAATAACATAGTAAAATTAGAAGTAAAAAAAATGAGGTCACAGTGTTCAGTTTAGACATATGTACAATGTTCGATGCAGAATATACGTAACTGAGTTACCATACAATATACAATACTGTGCAGTGTACTAATATACAATACTATATAGTGCAAGGCAGAAATGGGACGAGGTGCAATTTAGGTACAATTCACAGTAGGTGTACGAGTTGTAGTGCAAATCCTTTATCAATAAATATAAAGTGTAAAGTGTGTTTGTGTGATCTAAAGTGTGGAGAGTGGGTGCTGCAGTGTGTTGTTTGTTTGAGTGAGTGTGTGCGTGTGGGTGTGTGTGCTGTGTGCATTTGATGGTTGTTGCATAGTGTTTATTGTTCGTTTAGCAGCCTGATGGCCTGGGGATAGAAGCTTCTTCTGAGTCTTTCTGTGCTCGCCTTAAGACTCCGGTATCGCTTGCCTGACCGTAGCAGTTCAAAGAGGCAGTTGTTCGGGTGGCTCGAGTCCTTAATAATTCTCTTAGCCTTCCCCTTGCACCGCTTGTTGTAAATGTTCTGGAGGGTGGGAAGCCCCCCTCCAATTGTGCGTTCGGCTGAACGTGTCACTCTTTGTAGTCTGCTACGGTCTTGTGCAGTGCTATTCCCAAACCAGGAGGTGATGTTGCCGGTCAGGATGCTCTCTATTGTACATGAGTAGAAGTTCCTAAGGATCTTCTGACTGACTTGGAACTTCCTCAGGCGCCTGAGGAAGTAGAGGCGTTGTCGTGCCTTCTTCACAACACTGTCAATGTGTGTGGTCCATGTCAAGTCCTCGGATATGTGCCGATATTGTACTTAGGTTGTACTTTAGATTGTATATTGTATTGTATATTCCTCTTGTAGACACGTGAATGTGTCTAACTATAATCCATTGTGCTCTAACTGTATTCCTTGCGACCTAACTGCATTTATGATAACTGCTGTGTAATCTCTTGACCCGTTTTGCCCTGGGACTCAGTGGGACAGTGTGGAAGACTATCGCCAGGGGGAGCTGGTGGGCGTTGGGCTGGAAAAGGAGACAGGTGAAGGAGAGGCTGGTATGAAGGAGGAGCTGGATACACGGGACTCTCTCTTTCGTCGAATTCCACAGAAGCAAGCAGGTCTGTCGGCGAAGAGCTTACCATACAAAGGACACGTGGGATACGGCTCCTGCGTCCAGTCCGAACAAGTAACGTCGCTGGCCAATAGTTTATCATCCCAGTATAGTGATTAGGGCACGTTGACCCCAGAAGAAGACGTTCGACAGCTGGACGGCACCGCTGACCCGCCGCGAGCAGCGTTTAGAACGTATAGTCGGGAGAATCGTTTGGTCACACTGACCAGAGCTTAGCTCCAAGTATAGGCCTGTTAGCCTAGTTAGCTCACATGTCGCTCCGCCGTCTTCCAGCCCTCGGAGCAGACACCGCCGCCAGACTTCTCCGGACTTCACCCGCCTCCAACATTCTCCTAGCTGACCGCCAGTCCAGCGATTCGCCTGCCTAACGTCAGCCCAGCCAGCCCCCTTGCTATCACAGGTGACAACCACGGGACCGTACGACGGCCAACTTGCGTCACAGACATTCGTTGTGGGAGCGGGCCAGCACTCGGTTGGTACACTCACAACAGGTACTGTTAGCGCTCCAAGCGCCCTGGAACATTATCGGCGAACATTCTCTTTTTCAATAGCATGCTCTCTAAGGGCGAAGAGGATAAGGTACTTTGAGCTTGCACGTGCACCAGCGATTAAGGGCGCCCCAACTTTATTATTTTGGTAATGCCGGCATTTATAAAGTATTTAGATTTTTTCAGTGTGGGCCCACTCTCTTTCGTTTACTGTAATAACATGTGGTGCATATGGCACAATTGTGATTGTAATTATACTTGTTTTCCCACTATGTGCTCCCGGAGCGTTCCGCAAATCTCCTTGGTACTTAGTGTATGAAAAGCTTATAACCCATATGGGGACTTGTGCATGAGAGTGCATGTAAAGCTTCAGTAAAAGGAGAGGCGTAGAAATGGGACCACTGTGTGCGTGTCAATTACTGGGAATGAGTGTTTAACCCCTTCCTTCCGACAAATGTGTATTACTGTTTAACCCTTTCCTATCTACGGTCTATGCATAATTGGGGCAGGTGTTCTGGACAGGTCTCCACCAGTCAACAAGGAAAGGTACTGCTTTGGGGAGAAATTATATCATCCATCACTACTGCCACCGGGTGTGAGAGGGTGTGGGACGTATTAGGGGAAGTGTGGGTGTTTGGGGAATTACTGCAGTCGCCCTGGAGGGCAAGAAGGACCAGTGTAGAACCCCTAGGTTAGTAAATCCTAGGCCCCATTCGCTCCATTTGCTAAATCCCAATTCTAGTACCCCTACACTACAGTCAGGGACTCAGCCGGACCCATATCTGCTGTGCTCCCACTACCTGGTGACAGTTCATATCCACTCTCATAAAGTAGGGATAATCCACCCTTCTACACTTTTACTTACTTTTTTTTACTGTATGAAGCACACTCTCAGGGGCTCATACAGAACCACGCCTTTCACCGTAAAATACATGTATTTTATTGTCACAATTAATAAACAAACTTGAAACTTGAACTTGTAAGTCAACCCAACCTTGAAATTAACTGGCCGACATAGCTGATAAAGAGTGATGGGTGTCCAAGTGTCCAAATCCCCCCCCCCCACCCAACCCCCTCCAATGTACAGTTTCTTCCCCTTCGGATGTATATATTTTTTTATTATCTCTTTTTCTTACACAGTACTGTATATCTGTATGTCATAAATGTATTGATGAATTGAAAATGGGGAACCCTGATGTAAACAAGACAAAAGTATTTTTCTGGTCTGCATCCTCTTAACAATTGTTTGTATTGAGCCGTACTGTATTGTACCCATTCTGCAATCTGTTAATAAAGTTAATAAAGAGCAGCGACACAGATTGGCTGAGCATCGAGTCCCTGAGCGGGTAGGAGGACACCTGACAAACCGAGGCTGAGTTTCACTAAAGCATCTCGGCGCAAAATATTCTATTGTCTTGTACTTGTATTAATTTGCCTTTCTTGCACCAATTTACAATCTAGGATTGTAGATGGTATTGGGAAAACGTTGATTGTCAAAGAGACAAAGCAATTTTGAATAACGTGGCTTGTCTCTTAGAATCGTCACGCTCCTTGTTTGTACCTGATGTAGTAACAGGTTTAATTTAACTTGAGCCAGTGCCGTTCAGTACAGCGTTAACTTGTCTAGTTCTCTAGTAACGATGTGTCTGTGAAACTATTATTTAATATGTACATTGAATTAATATAAAGCCGTATGACCAGGCATTGTATGGTCATAAGCCTAACCTTATATTTTGATAATAAATGGGTGTGTACCAAATCCAAGAAACGTCTGATTAGCTACTTGCTAAGCTAAGCTATCCTGGTGCAGTTATTTTGATGCTGACAAGTTGACGTCCCACAGCCAGACACGTTACAGTGTGTGACTCTATTCCCTTCACATGTGATAATATATAATAATAATATATTGTCAATCATCATCCGTATGTCACCAGGTGCTACTCCTGGGTGGGCCGCACCGGGGGCAAGCAGGTGGTGTCTCTGAGCCGTCAGGGCTGCCTGTACCACAGCACCGTCCAGCACGAGCTGCTCCACGCGCTGGGCTTCAACCACGAGCAGACCCGCAGTGACAGAGACAGCCACATCAGAGTCCAGTGGGAGAACATCATCGACGGTGAGATCTACACCCTACACCTCCAGCACCCAATCTGTAGCGTGCTACAGTCTCTCTCTCTGGTTTTTGTAGTGGACTTTCCATTCTGTGATTTCAATAGTAGTTCTTTATCAAACAAATCGAGGATGATCAACATGGGACCAATATAAAACCATTATATATACTACAGAAGAGGGCTGTAAGAATCACACATAAAGTGAGTTATCGAGAACACACAAATACATTATTTATTAAATCTAGAATAATTAAACTTGAAGACATGGTTAAGTTTCAAACAATGTTAATTATGTTTAGGGCAAGAAATAATACACTGCCAGAAAAACTACAAAATCTTTTTCATTTAGAAAGTGAGTTTAGTAGGAGAAAATAAAATTTTAAACATCAGTTTGCACGTACCACACTTAAACAGATGTGTCCTTCAGTTATTGGTGTAAAGTTGTGGAATTCTCTCCATAGCGAGCTTAAGGGATGTAATAGTGTTTATCAATTTAAAAAAAATTATAAAAAAAAAATATTTAGTCACTATGAAAATCAAATGTGATCTGAATAGTGAGATATTTTTTAATTTTTTCTCTTTCTTTTATTCTTTATTATTATTACATTTTTTCTTGTTTAACTGTGGATTGTGTGTTTCTTGTATAATGGTATAAATTATTATTTGTGTAAATTAGGTTGTACGCCGACCATTAAGTAAATACTTGTTTAGTTTAGGAATAAGGGGCAGGTAACTAAGATTTATTCTTCTTCCTGCTCCTTTTGTCCATGGAATGATATTTATGATTGTGTAATGAAGAAACTCTGATTGTATGATTCCATGTGGCAAATAAAAACTCTGAACTGAACTCTAGTACTGTGAGTAAACAGGCTGAACAGACTAGTGCTGTGAGTAAACAGGCTGAACAGACTAGTGCTGTGAGTAAACAGGCTGAACAGACTCTAGTGCTGTTAGTAAACAGGCTGAACAGACTCTAGTGCTGTTAGTAAACAGGCTGAACAGACTCTAGTGCTGTTAGTAAACAGGCTGAACAGACTCTAGTGCTGTTAGTAAACAGGCTGAACAGACTCTAGTGCTGTTAGTAAACAGGCTGAACAGACTCTAGTGCTGTTAGTAAACAGGCTGAACAGACTCTAGTGCTGTTAGTAAACAGGCTGAACAGACTCTAGTGCTGTGAGTAAACAGGCTGAACAGACTCTACTGCTGTTAGTAAACAGGCTGAACAGACTCTAGTGCTGTTAGTAAACAGGCTGAACAGACTCTAGTGCTGTTAGTAAACAGGCTGAACAGACTCTAGTGCTGTTAGTAAACAGGCTGAACAGACTCTAGTGCTGTTAGTAAACAGGCTGAACAGACTCTAGTGCTGTTAGTAAACAGGCTGAACAGACTCTAGTACTGTTAGTATACGGACCAGGAATGAGGTCGTTGACTGCTGTAACTGAGTGGCGAGACAAAAAAATACTAAATCGAGACAAAACTAAAACTAAAATGCTGACCTGTAGTTGACTAAAACTGACAAAACAAAAAATAAATGAAGGTGACTAAATGATGAAAACGAAAAAGAGCATTTGACACATGACTAAGACTAAAAATAAAAAATAGCCAAGACTCAGATGTTTAAATGCCGCATGTACCCGTTTTCTCAACATGCATGCAAATTGATTGATTGTGCCACGCATTACACAACTACTTACTAAATATAGTTTTTTCAAAACAGAATTTATGCCCTCTGCCTTTTTTATTTAAACATATTGTTAATGCACATATATTACTATTCTTCTCCCACATTCCTGGAGGTGTTGTGAAAGATTATTTTACCAAATCCAGTGAGTTTACAGAAATTGAGATGAGCTATTCCAAAGAAAGTCGTTTATTTCTGTAATCACAAAATCAGAGGAGCAGGTCAATGGATAGGGAAAAAAAGATAGTTTATTCTGTGCACAGTCTCAGTTCGATACAGAGTGGAAGACTCTTATTGTGATGTTTCTTCTTGACTTGTTTACTTGTTGATTGTATTTTTTCAGGTAATATCTGTAGTATTATGTATATTTAATAGGGCTATATATTTAATACAATATTTATATTATTTATTTAAAGCAAACAAACTCCAAACTACCCAAAATTAAAGCCTTGTCACGTATGAACCATACAAATGCATTACTGTTACAATTGTGTTGTAACTAAGAGATTACCTGGGGGGGAGGGGAATAAATTCTGCGCATGGATATAACAGACAATTTTCTCTTGGGCATTTCCTGGTTGTAGCACCTGGCTGGTGCTATAGTATAGAGTATAGATAACATTCAGCCACAAGGTGTCACACTAGAGCACCAGCATGTCATTTATCCAATCAGGTGCATTCCACGTGGGGAAATGGGAAGTAGGGAGGGGATACATGCCTGCTGCAGGGTTTCCCATTAATTACCTAGACTGTGGAGGCCCGCCACAGTCTAATTAGTCCCGCCACAGTTGTATAATGAACCAAAAAAAAAGTTTAAAAAAGAAAAGAAAATATATATATATATTTTTTTTTTAAATATAACGTTTGCCAATAGGGATGTATCAGTAGTATTGGCAGTTGTAGTAGTCGTAATAGTAATCCACTATATTTTTTTATTTTCTAAAAAATTAACCAGTTCAACACAGGTAACCACTTTTGCTTAATTTCTTTGATGGCTCAAATGTATGCTCTAGTTCTAGTCCAGTGGTTCCCAAACCTCTCCTCGAGACACCCCAGCCGTTCCATGTATTTGTTAAATTCCACCACCAGCACACCTTGATTCAACTAATAAAGGGCTAGTTAAGTTGAATCAGGTGTGCTGGTGGTGGAATTTAACAAATACATTGAACGGCTGGGGTGCTTCGAGGAGAGAATTGGGAAGCACTGGTCTAGTCGATTTTGTGTTTTGAGCACAAAGTTCATCATAGATCTAGCCTCTTTATTTTGCTCTCAAAGTGCACCAGATTGATGCATTTTACTTTAAAATGTACAAAACAAAAAAAGTTACGGGGGGCATTCCCCCGGACCCCCCTAGAGGGTTGGAGGTTCTCCCCCCATAGTCTCTGAAAATCCTGTGGGAAACACTGCTGCTGCAACATTAATTGTATCTATAGCAAATATATACTTCACCTACAAACATAATACTGTTCTGACAATAGTAATAACAGTAATTAAGCCTGGAGGCCTATTTTCTGAAAATCTGCCTAAAGTACATACCCAAGTAAATGGAAGATTGCTCCACTTCTACAAGGCCATTTGCATGTTCTTGGTATCTAGGGACATCTATGGACCTCAGCGAATGTATTCCCAGTGTCAGAAATATTGTGTCTATTACTAGGCTTGCTTAAATTGTGATGAAACAAAGGAGAATATGAATTATGATTTTTCTTTGCATATTTGACAGTGAATAACACCTGTTAAAAATGACCAGACATGAAAACTGCCACTGAGCTCTAAGGAAATGAATAAAGGGAAGATGATTAAATAGATGGTTTTGTAGATACAGTACTGAATTCTGCCATCCGGACCCATGCAATTTGAAATATTATTATAGAATATAGAATATGAGGCCTATAAAGGACCTTATTATAGCCAACTTGCACATCTATGGATCGGGCCAAATCTACTCTTTCCAATGGCAGAGTTCAATTTGGATTTAGTATCACCAGGCGTGCATGAAGAACCGGGAATGAAATCTACTGTAAATACAGTCAGCTTTTTATTTGTGCGACAGGTCCGCCATTTTTAATCTGTTTGCAGTGCGGATTGTTGCTACATGTTCACAGAAGGTAGGCACACTAACTGCACTCCAATATATGCCAATAACATTCAGTTTTGTGATATAGTATCCCTAGAAATAAGAGAAATAAAAAAACTCATTGAGAGCTCTGGGTGCCCTGTGCTTATATGACTACAAAGCATCATCAGTCGGCGATTCAAAATGGCCGACCTCCACGGTAATATTACCACATTTCAAAAACTAAAATCTCATTAATAACACTTTAACCTATTGGTAAACAAACGTATTGCTGAAAATATACACTATGACTGCTGTTGTGACATGGTTAGGGTGTTTACTCTTGGATACATTTGTAAAAAGAAACGCAACATTATGTCATACAGTCTAGACAGATTGATTTATGACGTGATGTCATCTGCTGACCGCACGGGTGGAAGAGGTTAACAGTCGCTGAAAAGAATACTTTCTTTCAACCTTGAGGTGAATGGAGCAAGTCTGGAAGTGGAGGGGCCTTCTCTGGAGGGCTTAGACAAGCCTTCTCTTGAAGAGGCCAAACCTTCTCTTGAAGAGGTCAAGCCTTCTCTTGAAGACGACAAACCTTCTCTTGAAGAGGCCAAACCTTCTCTTGAAGAGGCCGAACCTTCTCTTGAAGAGGCCAAACCTTCTCTTGAAGACGACAAACCTTCTCTTGAAGAGGCCAAGCCTTCTCTTGAAGAGGCCGAACCTTCTCTTGAAGAGGTCAAGCCTTCTCTTGAAGAGGCCGAACCTTCTCTTGAAGAGGCCAAACCTTCTCTTGAAGAGGCCAAACCTTCTCTTGAAGACGACAAACCTTCTCTTGAAGAGGCCAAGCCTTCTCTTGAAGAGGCCGAACCTTCTCTTGAAGAGGTCAAGCCTTCTCTTGAAGAGGCCGAACCTTCTCTTGAAGAGGCCAAACCTTCTCTTGAAGAGGCCAAACCTTCTCTTGAAGACGACAAACCTTCTCTTGAAGAGGCCAAGCCTTCTCTTGAAGAGGCCGAACCTTCTCTTGAAGAGGTCAAGCCTTCTCTTGAAGACGACAAACCTTCTCTTGTAGAGGCCAAGCCTTCTCTTGAAGAGGCCGAACCTTCTCTTGAAGAGGCCAAGCCTTCTCTTGAAGAGGCCGAACCTTCTCTTGAAGAGGCCAAACCTTCTCTCGAAGATGACAAACCTTCTCTTGAAGACGACAAACCTTCTCTTGAAGAGGCCAAACCTTCTCTTGAAGAGGCCAAACCTTCTCTTGAAGACGACAAACCTTCCCTTGAAGAGGCCAAGCCTTCTCTTGAAGAGGCCGAACCTTCTCTTGAAGAGGCCAAACCTTCTCTTGAAGACGACAAGCCTTCTCTTGAAGAGGCCAAACCTTCTCTTGAAGAGGCCAAACCTTCTCTTGAAGAGGCCAAGCCTTCTCTTGAAGAGGCCAAACCTTCTCTTGAAGAGGCCAAACCTTCTCTTGAAGAGGCCATATCTTCTCTCGAAGAGGTCAAACCTTCTCTTGAAGATGACAAACCTTCTCTCGAAGATGACAAACCTTCTCTGGAGGATGATGTGCCTTATCTTAACTCTGAACTGAAATGTTTTCTAGAAGTTTTCCCTCTGGCGCAGTGTAGATTAGTTTCCTCTTCAGCCTATGTGTGTTCTCACTGTACTGCTCAGGTTCTGATTCAGAAGTCGCCATGTGTTTGCCACTTGAAGTCGTTGGTGACCTGCGCTGAATGGCAGTTTTGGATTCAGCAGATTGTCCGTTTGTTATCATACAATCGGACTCATCAGAAGTGTCATTGCTTTCGGTTGTGGTTGGAAGTCTCCTCTCTTCGCACTTGCGTACATTCTTTGCAAAATTGCCATCATCACTCTCAGAGTCAGACTCGGGTAAAGGAGGACTCTGTGATAGGCTACGTCTGACATGTCCTCGCCTTCTTCATCCTTACTATCTGACTTGGAGGGAGATCTTTGGAAGCTCAAGATGTTGAGTAATCAGAACTGTGTTCAGTTTCAGAGGTACTTAGGTCCCCATCACATTCAGGGTCAGACTCAACTTCACATGAAGGTGTCATTTGTGGCCTCGGGTTCTGATCCCCGGTCTGAATGTCGCTGTCCTCCTCCTCTGGGGCAGAGAAAATGGCACAGTGGGCATAATTGATGTTCTTCGCCTTTAGGAAACTGTTGAAAGAGTCAAACACCTCTATGTCAGAGGAGGCAGACGCCGCTGCTAGTTTTGAGGTGGAGTCTAGATCGATGGATTGTTTACGTTGCAGATCTTCATGTTCCAACCCTTCCTCTTTAAGTGAAGCTTCAGTCTTCACCGCACTTTCACACTGTGAAGAGTTAAAGAGTGCATGTTTAGACGATTCAGTATAGGTTCAAATCTCTGATTCATACATCCCATGCATACTGATGTGGATACACAGATATTGATGCCGGCATTGAAGATGATACCAGGCTGAAATACTGCAGGTACTGAGGGTGATACCAGGCTGAAATACTGCAGGTACTGAGGGTGATACCAGGCTGAAATACTGCAGGTACTGAGGGTGATACCAGGCTAAAATACTGCAGGTACTGAGGGTGATACCAGGCTAAAATACTGCAGGTACTGAGGGTGATACCAGGCTGAAATACTGCAGGTACTGAGGGTGATACCAGGCTAAAATACTGCAGGTACTGAGGGTGATACCATGCTAAAATACTGCAGGTACTGAGGGTGATACCAGGCTAAAATACTGCAGGTACTGAGGGTGATACCAGGCTAAAATACTGCAGGTACTGAGGGTGATACCAGGCTAAAATACTGCAGGTAGGGTATATTTGCAGATAATCTAACTCACTTGGAGTGTGAATGTGATATATCACAGGAAACTACTCAACCTCTATATATACCAGAGAATAGTCAGATTTAACTTCAGTTAGTAAATATAGAGAAGTCAGATTTAACTTTAGTTAGTAAATATAGATAAGTCAGATTTAACTTCAGTTAGTAAATATAGAGAATAGGCAGATTTAACTTCAGTTAGTAAATACAGTATAGTTAATAGTCCGATTTAATTTCAGTTAGTAAATATAGAGAAGTCAGATTTAATTTCAGTTAGTAAATATAGAGAATAGTCAGATTTTACCTCAGTTAGTAAATATAAAGAATAGTCATATTTTACCCGTTTGTAAATATAGATATAGATGATCGCCGTGGACGAGTTAAGACGTCATTCCTAGCCATGCTCATTCTGCCGAAGACGCCGTAACTCGTCTTTGATGTCAATATTTCAAATATCTGTCATCGAAATCATATTTCCTTTCCGGAGCCCTGAGACACACTGCAAAGCTCCACTCAACTCTCTAGCTGTTCAAGAGCGCCATCTGGTGGCCGATCGGCAGATCGCCAACCGGAAATTACCCTTTGAACCGGTAGTGCTCATCCATATGTGGTCCGGGCACTCGCTATCGTTAGAGAGACTCCGTATTGACACAGTGAACATCGATCGGTGCAAATAACTCGAAAAAACAACATGATTTGGACGTATATACTATTATACAACCTGGGAATGGATCGGGCATTTCAACCATCCCATAATAGAAACAATTCTGTTCCACGCTCATCTGCCAGCGGCGCGAGGAAGCCACGGTAAGATTCAGCGTTATATTCTAACGTGTTCCATATAAACTGCTATGATGAACATATGACCCACTCTGGATGAATCATCTAACGCTGCCCACGGAATTATAAACGATCCCCCGCCCATCCGGTCATCATCAGATGATGCGTAGAAACTACTAGAACCACGTCCAGTTGAATTTTTTTTTTATCTCGCACAGATTCCTACCAAACTGTATTTGATCATCAATATAATGCATTTAGGGCTATAAATCACGTTGAAGAAAGCTGCAGAAAACGATAACATACTTATACTTTAGACCATATTTTAGTATGAATATGTGAATGAAAAAGTTTAACGTTGCTACACCCTGAACAATACATATAGGACATTGAATGGGCCATAATAATGGCAATTTAGCAATAGAATTTAAAAAGTTATAGCCCTGCAAAGAAGGGGAACTTCTCGATAGACAAATAGAGCTGGCGAGGGATGGTAAATTATGAATTTAACCCATGGCGATCAAAGTGTTAATTGCAGTTAGTAAATATAGAGAATAGCTACTGATGTTTATATGATATGGACCTACCATATGACTCCTACAATGTGATTGTAAGGAGGAAAGATTATTCACACATCCTTACGTGAACATATTCTGTACACTATGTTCTCAGTCACTCTATAGCCATGAATGCACTCCTGTCTCTGCTCAGTATCTGCTTCTGACACTATAAGGTAAATGGCCTCTGATATATAAACAGCAATGGGAGATGTACCTTATTATGGATATGGACATAGACGAGACACAGTATATGCATCATGAGAACTTACATGTCCGAATTTACATGTTAAATATGTATCAAGTAATATGACTCTCTGTCTGTGAGAGATATAAAACATTACTGTGTTACGGTCTCTTCTATCCTCTGCTCTTTATCCTCTCCTCCCTTCTTCCCCACTCTATTACTGATGAAAGAGCATTTTTACTTCACAAACTGTATGGATCCATATTAGGGATTTTGGGGAAATATCTAATAGCTATTTTTCGGACAGATATTGCGATTGCGATTCAATTTGCGCACAGACACACTTCAGCTAATGAAGTAAAATGTTTATCATCATCAACTATCCAGTTCGTTTTTATAGTGTAACGTTTTGATACTTAAATGTTAATTGAACGTACAGTAGAGAGGGAGGGAGGGAGAGAGAGAGACAGGCTCAGCCCCGCCCGCCCCCCTTTCGCTACTATTGAAACTCTGCTGTTTTCTGTCTGTGAGCAGGGTTAGCTAGCTTAGCTTAGTTAGCACTGTGGCTAACGTTAGTTTACCCCGACGTGGGCATCAGGAATGACGAGGATGCAAAGCTTGTTAGACGCATTGGAGTTTTCACTGCACATAGAAACAGCGCGGGGAAAAAAACAGGGACTTATTTTGGGTTGCAAAATACGACCAAATAGGCACACTCTGGAGCCCTGCTTTAACGTCTTCACACACAGGCGTTTCATGAGCTGTTGTTGTTGGGCGTATACGTAGCTACCTTGGGCTACTTCTGATTGGTGAGCAATGAGAGCACAGCACTTCTGATTGGTAAGCATGACTGGCACGCAAGAAAAAACCTTGAATCAGACTCGCTGTATAACGTATCCCAAATCGCAGGCTTTGCGATTTGCTAATTGCGTCATTTCAAATCACGATTTCGATTTAAAATTGATTAATCATTCAGCCCTAATCCATATTATAATAAACAATCTTATTGAACTTTAGGAATTGTCTCCTAATCATTCGGATATTCCTTTCAATATTAGTATTCCAATTTCTATTCTTTTTTTGTATCCACTTTTTCTCCTCCTGTTTTTCTGTTTTTCTCCCATCCCAATTTAGTCGTTATGCCAATTCCCCCCTCCCCTTCCTGGTCGTTGCTCGCATGTGCCCCCCACTGGTCGGTCTAGGGAGCCCTGAAGTCTATCAGATGCTTCCTCCGAGACATAGGAGACAGCCAGCAGCATCTTTTCACCTGCCAGCGCGGACTCTCATTGGTGAGGTGTAACGTGTGGGAGGTCACACTACCCTCAACTTCTCCCTCCCTCGCTGTGCAGGCGCCCTGACAGACCTGTAGGAGTCGCTGTTTACAACAAACAGAATACCACCCCACCGGCTTCCCTCCCGCTGATTCTGCCAATTGAGCCAGTAGGACGGCCGGCCAAGCCGGAGGCAACACTGACAGCCGGATTTGATACCAGTGTCTCTCGCGTTGGTGACGAGCGCTAAGTCCGCTGCGCCACCCAGCCACCTCCAATTTCTATTCTTAATACCTCGGACCACGGATCTTGATTTACATCGAAACACATCATTACAGTGATATAACCACCTGCTTAAACAGTGGCTCAGGAGGTAGAGCGGTCGTCTGGTAATCAGAAGGTTCCCGGTTAGATTCCAGCTTGTCCTGGGTAGTGTGTCGAAGTGTCCTTGAGCTAGACACATAACCCCTAACTGCTCTCGATAAGTAGGTTGGCACCTTGCATGGTGTCCTCCGCCATCTGTAGTGTCTTTTAAGTGCTCCCATCGTCTTGAAGCTCTTCCCACACTGGTCACAGCAGTAAGGTTTCTCTCCTGTGTGTACCATGTGGTGACTTTTAAGCTCTGCCTTTGTCTTGAAGCTCTTCCCACACTGGTCACAGCAGTAAGGTTTCTCTCCTGTGTGTACCATGTGGTGACTTTTAAGCTCTGCCTTTGTCTTGAAGCTCTTCCCACACTGGCCACAGCAGTATGGTTTCTCTCCTGTGTGTACCATGTGGTGTAGTTTAAGATCTGCCTTTCTCTTGAAGCTCTCCCCACACTGGTCACAGCAGTAAGGTTTCTCTCCTGTGTGTACCATGTGGTGTACTTTAAGATCTGCCTTTCTCTTGAAGCTCTCCCCACACTGGTCACAGCAGTACGGTTTCTCTCCTGTGTGTACCATGTGGTGACTTTTAAGTTCTCTCATCATCTTGAAGCTCTTCCCACACTGGTCACAGCAGTAAGGTTTCTCTCCTGTGTGTACCATGTGGTGACTTTTAAGCTCTGCCTTTGTCTTGAAGCTCTCCCCACACTGGTCACAGCAGTAAGGTTTCTCTCCTGTGTGTACCATGTGGTGACTTTTAAGATGTGACTTTCTCTTGAAGCTCTCCCCACACTGGTCACAGCAGTAAGGTTTCTCTCCTGTGTGTACCATGTGGTGTCTTTCAAAATTTCCCTTTGTTTGGAAGCTCATCCCACACTGGCCACAGCAGTATGGTTTCTGTCCTGTGTGTACCATGTGGTGACATTTAAGTTCTGACTTTGTCTTGAAGCTCTTCCCACACTGGTCACAGCAGTAAGGTTTCTCTCCTGTGTGTACCATGTGGTGTAGTTTAAGTTCTTTCATCGTCTTGAAGCTCTTCCCACACTGGTCACAGAAGTAAAGTTTCTCTCCTGTGTGTACCATGTGGTGACATTTAAGTTCTGACTTTGTCTTGAAGCTCTTCCCACACTGGTCACAGCAGTAAGGTTTCTCTCCTGTGTGTACCATGTGGTGACTTTTAAGTTCTCTCATCGTCTGGAAGCTCTTCCCACACTGGTCACAGCAGTAAGGTTTCTCTCCTGTGTGTACCATGTGGTGTAGTTTAAGTTTTGTCATCGTCTTGAAGCTCTTCTCACACTGGTCACAGCAGTAAGGTTTCTCTCCTGTGTGTACCATGTGGTGACATTTAAGTTCTGACTTTGTCTTGAAGCTCTTCCCACACTGGTTACAGCAGTAAGGTTTCTCTCCCGTGTGTACCATGTGGTGTAGTTTAAGTTCTGACTTTCTCTTGAAGCTCTCCCCACACTGGTCACAGCAGTAAGGTTTCTGTCCTGTGTGTACCATGTGGTGACTTTTAAGTTCTGACTTTGTCTTGAAGCTCTTCTCACACTGGTCACAGCAGTATAGTTTCTCTCCTGTGTGTACCATGTGGTGTCTTTTAAGTTCTCTCATCGTCTTGAAGCTCTTCCCACACTGGTCACAGGAACGACGTCTCAATTCCTCCATGTCTCTATTGGTTGCCGGGCAGCAGGACAGGGGGTGGATCTGGGGAACAGAGAGACAGAAACATTCAAATGAAGAGTTTATAAACTGGCTGTCTAATGGCAGTCTAAGGCTATGTGTAGATGTATACTTTTAAGACCTTCTGATAAACCCTGCCTTACAGTGAAATTACAGAGGTGACTGTTCATTCTCCACTGGACACATAGCATGAGGTGACTCTCCACTGGACACATAGCATGAGGTGACTGTTCATTCTCCACTGGACACATAGCATGAGGTGACTGTTCATTCTCCACTGGACACATAGCATGAGGTGACAGTTCATTCTCCACTGGACACATAGCATGAGGTGACAGTTCATTCTCCATTGGACACATAGCATGAGGTGACAGTTCATTCTCCATTGGACACATAAGTAAGTAAGATGGTTTCATACAGAAATGCATCGAGGACCTTGTGCCGAGGAAAGAAATCTATGTGTTTCTAAACCAGAAGCCATGGATTAACAGTTCCGTGCGTGTGGCTCTAGCAGAGAGGGACACAGCACACAGATCCGGGGACAGAGAGGAGAACAGAACAAGGTACAACCTCTGCAGTGAGATCACAGCAGCTAAAAAGGATTACAGAGTCAAGATTGAAGAACAATTAGGCAGCAATGACTCAAAGTGTATGGAAGGCACTACACACAGTAACCAGGCCACGTGAGCGGATCGGCGCGGCCGAGAAATCCGCTCTTCGCTCTTTAAAGCTTGGTCCGCTCCGCTAATCGATCATGTTGACCCCGCCCCCAAGTCGCTCTCCGCTCGCTCCCCGCTCACCTTGAATCGAGCCCTGCGCCAGATCGCTCGGCAGATTTTTTTTTTTTTTTTGGAGCATGGTGTAAATTAGCTCAAACTACAACAGTCTACACCCCCTGGGCCCCTTAACAATTGTTTGTATTGAGCCGCATTGTAATTGTACCCATTCTGCAATGTTAAATAACGTTGTTTATCCATTCACTAGCTATATTAAGCGATGATAGGCTAGCCGAGCCACAATGCTATGGTCGCTGCCATTAACGTTAGCATGTAAGCTAACGTCAACAACAATGGCGTCGATACTTTTTCTAACAGGAGTGAGTGTGGGCATCTCTACAGTGACAAAGCCTGAACCGGATATCACAGGTTCACCCTTCTCATTGGCTGAAAATGGCCTTCATGTTTGTACATCGCCATCTGTTGCTTTGGCATTGTACTGCATGTATATTACATCAACAGTGTTAAACCACTGTGAGCGACCTGGAGTGGATTGGAGCGGAGGAGAACTCTCGCTCCGGACGTCGCGCCGACCCATTTTAAAACCCACTCCTCGCTCACGTCAAAACCGCCCGCTCCGCGCCCCGCGCCGCTCACGCTCCGATCCGCTCACATGGCCTGACAGTAACAGACCTGAAAGGGGTCTCCAGCAGCACAGCTAACACCGCTGCCTCCTTACCGGACCAGCTGAACAGCTTTTACACCCGTTTTGAGGTTAAAAACAACACCCACCACCCCCACCCCGCCGAAATGAGCAGTGCCCTGGTCATCACAGAGGCTGATGTGTGCGCTGACTTGTGCAACATTTGTATTTTATTAAAAAAAAAATGGTATAAATAATTTGTTTTCCTGTTATTTTTTCACCTAAACATCATCACCGAATCCTATTGTTTAGTCTTGCAATGCCATTGGCCAGGATATTTGCATATAAGTACGTACCCCCCACAAACTTCACAACTTCAAAATCCTTGAAGGACGAAAACTCTCTTTTTCACTGGACGGGATTCCTCACAAAAAAGTAAGTAAAATGCCTGTAATCTTTTTTGGGTGATCATTAGAATGTCTAGAACATGTACATATGTTATTATTGTGAAATATATCCCCCAAATGTAAATTAGAGCATGCTTTATACCTGTGGAGTCTTATAGTTTTCACAATACACTTATACTAGTGCTGTCAGGCGATTAAAACAATTAATCTAATTAATTACAGGATTTGTAATTGTTGTGAAGGATTAGATTAAACCGAATATATATATTTATTTATGGATATATATTTAATAGTATTTGTATATCGTTTGATATCCCTTGTATATTCTTTGTACATATACACTGAATATCCCTTTAGTCTACTACAGCCCATAATAGTTCATTCTCTCATTGGACAAGAACCTGGCGCCAGCAGACAGGCCCCTTGAGTCAAGTTCAATAGTGCCGACGAACATGTCCCAACTAGCCCCGGTTCCGCGTAGGAATACGGCTACTGAAATACGAATGGTACTATTTGTTCACCGTGCATATAAATATGGCGCAAGTAAAGTAGAACTTTTTTTTAGTCCATTAGTCCTTTACCCTCCAACCTAGTAACAGACGTGAAGCCTCACCCACGACCCACGTGTGGTGCAGTATGGCCTATTTTGGCCGCAGAATAGGCATTGAGACCTCGTGTAAATTCATAGCTGAATTGTCATAGTTTGGCACTGTACCGTCGAGTGGGACGTATTTCTATTAAGTAATAATAGTCTATTATGTATGGTGCATCGTTCGGTTAAAGTTCTAAAGTGAGCAGCACCCCCATCGTTTCCTTGCGTTATCTAGAGTCTTAACCAGGCTGGGCAGACCACGCGTGGTGCTTTCATCCGAGGAGTTCTGGGCGAGGACGAGTGGACCTGCACATTGGATTACCTACCCGGACGACTGCTGAGCCTATACGGCATGGAATATCTATTTGCTTTGGGTGCTTTGATTTGTGGAGCGGAAAACAGCCAACGCCAGTGAGTGTTGGAATTACCCCCGAGAGGAGCCCAGGTGAGACGGCGCTCAACCCAGACCGAGGCCGCCTCGCTTCTCCTTCGTTGTGGACCTACAGCTACCGTCTACAAGAGGGCCCAAGTGTATTCATCTGTGGATCAAGATCCTGCGGGCACTGTTTTCTGTACCTGAATTCTCCCCAGGAATCGTTGGCCAGATGGGATGCAGCTGACGGCTCTCCAAACCCCCCCCCCCCCCTTACTGACTTACAACCAGCAGGACCCCTTTAGTATCCCGCTATAATCCTTAAGTACCATCGCTATAGTTTCCCTAAAGAACCAGGTTGTATACTTGCTTCCTGCGTAACCAGATATTGGACATTCAGTGTTGATTTGCCTACGAATACTCATTTGCCTTACAAGTGCATTCAAATCATAAATGTAATTAAGTGAATGTTGTATATACCTTTTGCTATATTAAACCTTCGACTGTTATATTTGTGTGGACCTGATTTCATATGTGGGAAAGTGTTCATCATACTTAGATATCGTGTACTGTATGGCCAGAAGTTAAAGTACATCAAGCGGTAGTGGTTTAATGATACCATACTTATCAATACAGTCAGGGAATTGTACCCCTCAGTTACAATTGGTCCTTCGAGCCGGAGGGTAACTAGTGTAATATTAATATAGTGTTATTAATATTGAAATGGCCTATGATGAACACTCCACGAAACGGTCCTCCTAACGTAGAACGCCCGCGGCGCAGACGACAGACACCTCAGTACTTAGAGGATTACGCTGTCAGTCAACTACCTAGCCTTCTACAGACGGTAAACGCGGTAAAAGTAGAAAGTAAAATTATGTCTGACCTTAACGACCAGGTTACCCCGACCACAGAGGCCCTAGTGGGTTCTAATGTAACTGACCAAGCTCACGGTGGGGACCAGGAGGGAACAGACATGCCTTTACCCCCCGCCAATACCGAAGAAGTAGTCCCCGACCAGCTCCGGGAGGAAGACAACCCTCCAGAGGTGGAACCCTGCACGGAACAAGATGAGGAGAGCGCCGAGGAGATAGAGCTCCAGGACTCCCCAACGAGGACAGCCAGGAGCGGCTCACCTCTACAAGCGTCTTCCCCCAGCGAGGCGGAGAGGATGCTGTCACAGGCGTTCCTCGTCAGCCTGACAGCCTCTACCGAACGTGATCGACTCCAGGGTGAACGCGATCGACTTCAGGGTGAACGCGATCGACTCCAAACACAGCAGCGGAGCGAAGAAGAGCACATACGCCTGGAGATGAGACGCCTTCAGACGGAAGAGAATATGGCAAGAGACCGGTCCGACACCCAGCGCGCCGCTGACGGTGCCCAAAGAGAAGCAGAGCGCGACATCGCTCTCATCCAGCGCGAAGCCGAGCGCGACAGACTACAAGCCGAGCGCAACAGACTACAAGCGCAGCTAATGGAGCAGCTGTTCACCAGGGTAACACCCTCTCCCTCCGCCAGGGGTTCAAGGGCCTCGTCGAGACAACAGTCAAGGGCAGCATCCCCTAACCGACCAAGCGACCCTGAACTTGACCACCAGAGAGAGCCTATACCCCCCGCAGACCCCCTTCCCCGACCGGTCCAAGCGAGACCCAGCTACAAGGAAGGAGCAGCATACACTGCGGAGAGGCTAAATAAACGACTACAGGATCTAGAGGACCTGACAGAAGAAGAAGAGGGAGAGGAGGAGAACCAAGCCCGACGACAGCACAGTACTCCACCGGACCAGGAGGTCCAGTACAGCCCAGGCTATACCCCCGCGGCGCTGCGCTACAGACCCCCGACTCTATTCACGGGTGAGCCTGACGCACGACCAGCCCCGAGGAACAGCACCTGGACCAGCGGGCCATGGTACCCTGCCGGTACAAGCCCACAGAGAGGCGCAAGAGGAGACTCGCCTAGGAGGCCTCTCTCCCAACGCTCACCGATGTGCCAGCCATCCACGGCGTCATACATTGGCACACCGACGTTTCCAGACTTCACCCATGAGAATCGAGCACAGTACACGGAGCTCCAGATGTGCTTAGAGACAATGATGGTGGATGTCGTTGACGAACGCCACAAGTATGCAATATTACTGAAGCACCTGAAAGTACCCCGAGCGCACAATATAGCGCTAGCCTATGCCACCTCTACGACCCCATACACCGCGGCTCTAGCAGCGCTGGACCAGAGATATGGACGTATATGGGATTACGTAATCCAAGAGATAAGGCATATTGACCGCCTACCCCCAGCAACAGACAATCGCTCACTAGACGACCTGTCTATAAAAGTGCAGTCCCTGGTAGGGATGCTGGGAGCGCAACGAGAAAAGGGTATGCACGAGCTATACGCCAACTCTAACGTCGAGAGGATTTTAGAGAAGCTGCCGCCCGCCAGACAAGAGCGCTTAAGGCGGCAAAGAGACCACCGTGATCCTAACGGTCCCGAACCATCCCTCCTCGATTTAGCCGACTTCCTGGCGAGAGAAGTCAGCAGCCTACGCTTGGATACATTCGTGCGGAGCACACCAAGCTCCAGAGAGGGACCTAGGAGAGTAAACGATGGAAGAAGATCAGTGACTGTCATGCACCAATCAGAATCAGTACCGAGCAGTAAGAACCACAGTACCCCCTCGAGAAAAGAGAAGTGGAAGATGGTGTGCCCGTACTGCGAGAAGGAACACTGGCTGTCACAATGTGACCTGTTCAAGAAGATGAATGCAGAAGAAGTGAGTCAATGGATAAAGTCCAACAGGCGCTGTTACCGATGTGCGCGCAGTCACATGGCAGCCGAGTGCCGCCTAAAGAAGAGGTGCAGTCGGTGTGACGGAGCCCACCTAGATGTCCTACACGACAGTAACAGAAGAAAGCCTGCACCTGCACCATCGAGCAGCACAAAGGCAAGTGTCATGTACATTGACCCCGCCAGCGGCAGCGGCGCCCAGGTGCTCTTAAAGGTAGTCCGTGTAACATTGAGCCACCAAGATAAAGTCATGGACACTTACGCCGTCCTTGATGACGGGTCAGAGAAGACCCTTCTCCTCGCATCCGCTGCGGCCCAGCTGGGACTGCGGGGGAGCGAGAACCAGATGACGATTCGGACAATAAGAAGAGATTTAAAGACGATAAAAGGCGAGAATGTCTCCTTCACTATCGCAGCAAGCGGGCAGCCAGAGAGACGGTATAGGATTACAAATGCTTTCACCAGCCAAGAAATAGGACTATCACAGTACACCTACCCCATCGCCAAGCTGATGGATAAATATGTGCACCTGCGTCAACTACCTATCCCGCTCATAGACGGCGCCACCCCGACCCTGCTGATAGGCTCCGACCATGCAGACCTCATAGTCCCGATAGACCGGGTCCATACAGGACCAGAGGCTGTCCTGCAGCAGTCGAGACCCGCCTAGGATGGACACTACAAGGCCCCCTCGCTAAATCTCTCAACCGAACAGCAGCCACTAGCTGCCTCCACTCCAGAGTGACAGAAGAAGACACCACTCTCCTGCAGCATGTCGAGAGGCTATGGACACTAGAGACAATGCCCTTTAAGAACGAAAAGAAAGACATTCGTTCTAAAGAAGACATTTACGCCATAAACCTCCTCGAGCAAGGGACAAAGAGAGTCACAGTCGGCGGAGTGATGAGATACGCAACTCCACTCCTGAGGCGAGAGGGAATGCCCACCTTTCACGCCACGAAAGAAGCTACGGAGCGGTATCTATTGAACACAGAGCGGCGCCTAGCCAAAGACCCCGCTCAAGAGAGTGTGTACCGCGCTGAGATTGAGAAGCTAATCACAGCGAGACACGTAATGAAGATTGACATTAAAGAGGCCGATCAGACGACCGAATCATGGTACGTGCCGCACCACAAGGTCCACCACAACGGCAAGGATCGCATTGTGTTTAACTGCAGCTACCAGATCGGATCCCAGAATCTGAATAAAGAGCTCTTGCCCGGCCCCACACTCGGCCCCTCTCTACTAGGCGTGCTACTACGCTTCCGCCAGGACAAGGTGGCTATCAGCGGGGATATCAAAGGGATGTTCCTGCAGGTGAGACTAGTGGAGGAGGATAAGCCCCTACTGCGGTTCCTATGGAGAGAGAGGATCGGAGATGAGCACCCAGCCATCTACCAATGGGAAGTCCTCCCCTTCGGAACCACATGCAGCCCGTGCTGTGCTACATTTGCACTGCAGAAACACGTCGCAGAGGACCCAGCAGCAGATGAAGAGGTCCGACACTGTGTGAAGAACAGTTTCTACGTGGACAACTGTTTACAAAGCGTTTCGACCCAAGAAGAAGCCGAGGCTCTCCTACTCAAGCTACGCGCCTCCCTGATCAAAGGCGGCTTTGATCTCAGGCAGTGGGCCAGCAGCGACCCGCAAGTATTGCGCAGCCTCTCCCCCGCGGACAAGGCAGCCAGTAGTGAGACCTGGATGGCGACCATCCCAGGAGAAGCCCAAGAAATGACACTAGGACTAGTCTGGCGCTTCAAAACAGACTCGCTCCACTATAGACACAAACCCCTGACCACGGAGCAGGGAAGGTCGACGGCGATACCGACCACCAGACGGAGTGTGTACAGAACACTCGCCAGACAATATGACCCGTTGGGATGTATTCTACCTTACACCACCAGGGCAAAGATGATTGTACGAGCACTATGGGACAAGGACCAGGGCTGGGACGACCCAATACCCGCACACCTTGCCTCCACAGGGAGAGAGTGGGAGACGGAACTCCGCTCACTCCCAGGCGTCAACATACGCCGCAGCTACTTCCCACCCACAGTGAGGCCAGAGACATGCAAGATGGATCTACACGTCTTCAGCGACGCCTCCGAAGTAGCCTATGGATCTGTGGCCTACTTACGTGCCCAAGAGAAGGGAGGAGAGATACACACCGCTTTCATCCTGGCTCGCTCAAGAATAGCCCCACGAAAGCAACAATCTATCCCGCGTCTAGAGCTCTGCGCAGCCCTAGCAGGAGCGCATCTAGCCACGTTAATCCAACGTGAACTCACCATCCCGGTGCAAAGAACAATCTTGTGGTCAGACTCTACGACAGTACTCACATGGATCAAGTCTGATTCATGCAGATACAAGGTCTTCGTGGGAGTCAGAGTCACAGAGATTCAAGAGTTAACAGAAGCAGCAAGCTGGCGGTATGTGGACACCAAACACAACCCAGCTGACGTCATCACCCGGGGAATGTCCCTAGATGACCTCACCCGTCACAACATCTACAGTGACGGACCAGAGTTCCTCAAGCTCCCGGAAGAAGAGTGGCCTACGCCCACCCCACGGGAGGCGAGTAAAGAGGAGGCTGAAAACAAGAAACCTATGTTCTGTGGATTGAGCACAGTCGCCTCCACAGACCCCAACATAGATGATTGCCTCACCCTACAGAGTGCGCAGCTAAAGACATTCCTGTGGCACCACCCAGAGATTCAGCCCACCACTGACATTTCAGCAGCTGACTACGAAGAAGCAGAACTTCTTCTACTACAACGAGCCCAGAGAGACTCGTTCCCCGATGAGCTAGACTGTCTACAGGGAGGAAAGCCCGTCCCATCAGACAGCAGACTGCTCCACCTGGCACCCGAGAGCGACGCCCATAATCTCATCAGAGTGGGTGGTCGTCTGCGGAGAGCCCCCGACCTACCGGATGACGTTAAGTACCCGATAGTCCTGAACAGCCGACACAAGGTCACAGAGCTGATCATAAAGAAATACGACGAGGATGTGCACCACGCAGGAGCAGAGAGAGTCTTCGCGGAGATCAGACGTCGCTATTGGATACTTCAAGGGAGAGAAGCAGTGCGACGCTTCCAGCGAACCTGTCTAGACTGCCGAAAGTGGCGCGCGCAGCCCAGCATACCCCGGATGGCTGACCTACCTCCTTGTCGCCTCCGACTCGGCGACAAGCCCTTTCACGCCACAGGCATGGACTGTTTTGGCCCGTTGTATATAAAGAAAGGAAGAGGAACCGAGAAGCGGTGGGGTATTGTATTCAAATGCATGACCACCAGAGCGATACATATCGAACTCCTTCCAACCATGAGCACAGACTCATTCCTTATGGCCTTCCGAAGATTCACATCGCGGAAAGGAAAACCGTCTACATTGTTGTCTGATCACGGGACAAACTTCAAAGGCGGAGAAAGAGAGCTGAGAGAGAGCTTCCAAGCTATGGGCCCAGAACTTAAGACCCACCTCGCTCCATCCCAGATTGACTTCCAGTTTAATCCCCCGAACGCACCCCACTTCGGTGGAACCTGGGAACGAGAAGTACGTTCTATAAAGACAGCCCTGTACGCCGTGCTTGGGGCCCAGACTGTGGCGGAAGAAGTCCTAATGACAGTCCTCACGGAGATCGAGGGAGTATTGAACTCCAAGCCCCTCGGTTACGTCTCAAGTGATGTAGCAGATGTCGACCCAGTCACCCCCAACACACTCTTGATGGGGCGGCTGGACCCCGCGCTACCCCAGACAATGTACAGGCCTGAAGAAGCGAACGGCCGAAGAATGTGGAGGTACAGTCAAGTACTGGCTGACAAGTTTTGGAATAGCTTCCTACTCCACTATCTACCGTCTCTACAGACCCGCCAGAAGTGGGTAAAAGAGAGAGACAATTTGACAGAAGGAACAGTCGTCATGATTATCGACCAGTCACTACCCAGAGCTATGTGGCCGGCTGGCCGCGTAAGCAAAGTGATCACCGGTGCCGATGGCAAGGTCCGAGCAGCTGAAGTGCTCGTCCAAGGGCGAACTTACACACGACCCGTGGCGAGGCTAATAGAACTGCCAAGACTCCCAGACACTTTCGATGACGACCATGACCCCACGACTTTGTGAGTTGACTGACCCTTACAGCGGACCTTGAGTGGTAGACAGTGCGGTTAATCTGTCTCTGCTTAGCTAATTAGGTGGGACTAATTAGGGGGCGGCTGTTGTGAAGGATCAGATTAAACCGAATATATATATTTATTTATGGATATATATTTAATAGTATTTGTATATCGTTTGATATCCCTTGTATATTCTTTGTACATATACACTGAATATCCCTTTAGTCTACTACAGCCCATAATAGTTCATTCTCTCATTGGACAAGAACCTGGCGCCAGCAGACAGGCCCCTTGAGTCAAGTTCAATAGTGCCGACGAACATGTCCCAACTAGCCCCGGTTCCGCGTAGGAATACGGCTACCGAAATACGAATGGTACTATTTGTTCACCGTGCATATAAATATGGCGCAAGTAAAGTAGAACTTTTTTTTAGTCCATTAGTCCTTTACCCT
The DNA here is from genome assembly GCF_963971535.1 of Notolepis coatsorum. Taxonomy (NCBI): domain Eukaryota; kingdom Metazoa; phylum Chordata; class Actinopteri; order Aulopiformes; family Paralepididae; genus Notolepis; species Notolepis coatsorum. The sequence continues at coordinate 345,395 of NW_028174860.1, read as the reverse complement.
CCAACCTAGTAACAGACGTGAAGCCTCACCCACGACCCACGTGTGGTGCAGTATGGCCTATTTTGGCCCCAGAATAGGCATTGAGACCTCGTGTAAATTCATAGCTGAATTGTCATAGTTTGGCACTGTACCGTCGAGTGGGACGTATTTCTATTAAGTAATAATAGTCTATTATGTATGGTGCATCGTTCGGTTAAAGTTCTAAAGTGAGCAGCACCCCCATCGTTTCCTCGCGTTATCTAGAGTCTTAACCAGGCTGGGCAGACCACGCGTGGTGCTTTCATCCGAGGAGTTCTGGGCGAGGACGAGTGGACCTGCACATTGGATTACCTACCCGGACGACTGCTGAGCCTATACGGCATGGAATATCTATTTGCTTTGGGTGCTTTGATTTGTGGAGCGGATAACAGCCAACGCCAGTGAGTGTTGGAATTACCCCCGAGAGGAGCCCAGGTGAGACGGCGCTCAACCCAGACCGAGGCCGCCTCGCTTCTCCTTCGTTGTGGACCTACAGCTACCGTCTACAAGAGGGCCCAAGTGTATTCATCTGTGGATCAAGATCCTGCGGGCACTGTTTTCTGTACCTGAATTCTCCCCAGGAATCGTTGGCCAGATGGGATGCAGCTGACGGCTCTCCAAACCCCCCCCCCCCCCTTACTGACTTACAACCAGCAGGACCCCTTTAGTATCCCGCTATAATCCTTAAGTACCATCGCTATAGTTTCCCTAAAGAACCAGGTTGTATACTTGCTTCCTGCGTAACCAGAGATTGGACATTCAGTGTTGATTTGCCTACGAATACTCATTTGCCTTACAAGTGCATTCAAATCATAAATGTAATTAAGTGAATGTTGTATATACCTTTTGCTATATTAAACCTTCGACTGTTATATTTGTGTGGACCTGATTTCATATGTGGGAAAGTGTTCATCATACTTAGATATCGTGTACTGTATGGCCAGAAGTTAAAGTACATCAAGCGGTAGTGGTTTAATGATACCATACTTATCAATACAGTCAGGGAATTGTACCCCTCAGTTACAGTAATTAATTAATCTAATTAATCACATTTTAATCGCATAACCATTTTAGGCCTGATATTCTATATTCATATTTCAAATTGCATGTGTCCGGATGGCAGAATTCAGTACTGTATCTACAAAACCTTCTGTTTAATCATCTTCCCTTTATTCATTTGCTTAGATTTTTCAGGTCTGGTAAATTTTAGCATGGTGTTATTCACAGTCAAAAAAAAGGTTTTTTTTTTTATTGATATTCTCATTTGGTTCATTACAATTTACTCAACCTAATAACAGACAGTATTTCTGACACTGGGAATACATTCCCTGAGATCCATAGATTCAGATACCAAGAACATGCAAATGGGCCATTTAAAAAAAAAGTCTGTAAATGTTTATTCTACGTTTTAATGGAATGAATGAGATTTAAAAAAATATATATATATAATATTTTTTTTGTAATTAAATTTGAGTTAATTTTCATAACGCGATAATTTGCTGTGTAATTAATTTAACCAAATTAACGAGATAAACAGACAGCCCTCATTTATACAGTTATGTGTATTTTCCCCACATTACATTACTATATATAGTGTAGGCTATGTGCATTTTTACTTTAATATCTAATTTCCAATAATATTTGTAACCATTGTAACCAATTGGTATTTTGTAACCAATTGTACTCGAAGACAAATATACTGCATTAGCTTATGCAATGTCATTGCCTACAATGTTTTAGCAATCGGTTTGTGCTAATTTAGCAATTGGTTTGTGGTAATTTTTCCTGTGGGGGTTGCCCATGTCATCATTGTTCATGTGAGGGGTGGTGGGGATTGCCCACTTACGACCATCCTCAATCCCTTTGTTAGGCTAAGCACCATCATCACTCCCTTTGTGTGGTTTAGCAACGCACATAGGTTGGCCAGACAGTATTTTGTGACTTGTGAAATGTGTTGTGGAATATATTATCATGTCATTATAGATTTGTGTTGAGATATCATTTTATACAGCTTGACTGTTTCAGTGTGACCAACTAGTGTAATGTGTGTGTGTCTCTTTAAGAGACTCCAAGGTACTGACATCTCCCCAGCCAGCCAAAACAATGTTGTTATTAACTCCTGTAGCTGGGAACCATTTTATTTTATTTTATCATCCTTGCAAGTGTGTATTAAACTATGTTCTGCCATATAGGCCATAAGCCACATAGCTTGTGGGAACCGCTCTGTTCTCCTTAGTAGACAGCCATAACACAGTCATAATATTGATCATTCTAACCACCATCCTGGTTATTTTACATCATATGCATGTATCAACTGTGTGTTCAACGAGACTTCGTTCTCACTTCTCGGTCAGACATTTGTGTTACACTGGTCTGATTCTGAACTGGGCATTTCCTTGTATGATCAAATAAGGGAATAAATCTATCTCATTTTTATTCAGCTCTGGACTCAGAAAATTGTTATTGCTCACATTATATTATAAACTTCCATCACAAATGTGTACCTGCAGTGAGATGTCTAAACACTACTAATGTACTAAAGGTATTTCTTTATTTTAATTTCAGAAAGGGATGAAGAGGCCTGTGGAGAGGAGTCCAAAGAAAACCAAGCACCCAGTGAACCCACTGACTGCCAGACTCTTCCAGGCACAGCTTGCAACCTCTCTCATTCTGGTAAGAATCAAGTTCTGTTTACCATTTGTCATTTTAATATTTCAATGTTTGCAATATCTCAGACTTGTATCCTGATGAATCTTTGACATGTACATTAATTTATTCTGTTCTAATCAGGTGGACACTACAGTCAATACGTCAAAGAGGAGACGGCCATCTTCAGCTCTGGAAGAAAGTCCAAACCGCAATCCATGCAAGGCACCGCGTCAACATCGGCCATCAGATGTGCGCCAGGACCAGAGCATGTGAGCGGAGCGGCGTGGGGAGTGGAGCGGGTGGTTTTGAAGTGAGCGGCGGAGTGGGTTTTAAAATGGGTCCGAGCGACTCCGGAGCGAGAGCTCTCCTCCGCTCCGAGCCGTTCCCAGCCGCTCAGTGCACACGAACGATCACACAGAAACTGACGTAATATACATGTAGTACAATGCCAAAGCCATCATTTTTTTCACACCGTCATACCTTGATGACCTAATACCCCGGTGTACGGTATATGACGGTATGACTTTCATTTTCATCAGCGGGGGGGGGGGGGGGGGTAAACAAATCGCGGAAATGGCCAGTTAGCCCGCAGCATCCGAGTGCTACTATCATTAGCTCTCAGAATGGTAGCGACTATCCAGAAGCCTGCAGCATCCTAGTAATACTAACGTTAACTCTCAGAATGGTAGCCAGGAGCCCCGCAGCACCCTAGTACTAGTAACGTTAGTATTGTGTGTTCAAAAACGCACCGGACTGCGACGTAACGTTTTACCGTTTATGTGCTTGCTCCACCAGTCCACAACAAGTTTTCAAGTTTCAAGTTTCTTTAATAGTTGTCATACAGAAGTACAGAATACTTTCATACAAAATGCTTCTTACTGTTACGCTCCAGAGACTGTGCTAGACAAGATAGTATCAAATAACATAGTATAGCATGTAAATTAGAAGTAGAAAATGAGGTCAGTGTTCAGTATAGACATATGTACAATGTTCGATGCAGAATAGACGTAACTGAGTTACCATATAATATACAATACTATGCAGTGTACTAATGTACAATATTATATAGTGCAAAGCAGAAATGGGATGAGGTACAATTTAGGTACAATTTACAGTAAGGTGTACGAGTTGTAGTGCAATCCTTCATCAATAAATATAAAGTGTGGGGAGTGGGTGCTACAGTGTGTTTGTTTAAAGTGATTGTGTGCTATAAAGTGTGGGGAGTGGGTGCTACAGTGTGTTTGTTTAAAGTGAGTGTGTGCTATAAAGTGTGGGGAGTGGGTGCTACAGTGTGTTTGTTTAAAGTGAGTGTGTGCGTGTGGATGTGTGTGCTATGTGCGTTTGATGGTTGTTGTTGTGTAGTGTTCATTGTTCGTTAAGCAGCCTGATGGCCTGGGGATAGAAGCTTCTTCTGAGTCTTTCTGTGCTCGCCTTGAGACTCCGGTATCGCTTGCCTGACCGCAGCAGTTCAAAGAGGCAGTTGTTCGGGTGACTGGAGTCTTTAATGATTCTCTTAGCCTTGCCCCTGCACCGCTTGTTGTAAATGTTCTGGAGGGTGGGGAGCCCCCCTCCGATTGTGCGTTCGGCTGAACGTGTCACTCTTTGTAGTCTGCTTCGGTCTTGTGCAGTGCTATTCCCAAACCAGGAGGTGATGTTGCCAGTCAGGATGCTCTCTATTGTACATGAGTAGAAGTTCTTAAGGATCTTCTGACTGACTTGGAACTTCCTTAGGCGCCTGAGGAAGTAGAGGCGTTGTCGTGCCTTCTTCACAACACTGTCAATGTGTGTGGTCCATGTCAAGTCCTCGGATATGTAGGCTCCGAGGTACTTAAAGCTGTTGACTCTCTCAACCGGTGCCCCGTCGATGCTGAGGGGGCTGTAGTCCTTGACCCCCGACCTCCTGAAGTCCACAATCATCTCCTTTGTTTTGCTGACGTTCAGGGAGAGGCTGTTTTCCTGGCACCATCCCGCCAGGACCTTGACCTCTTCCAGGTAGGCCCTCTCGTCGTTGGCAGAGATCAGGCCCACCACCACTGTGTCGTCAGCAAATTTGATGATTGTGTTGCTACTCCGCTGAGCCACACAGTCGTGTGTGTACAGCAGGGGTGTACAGTGCGACATATATATCGCACGTGCTACAGCAACAGCTGTCTGTGCGATGGATGGATTTACTTCAGTAGCACTGGTGCGATAGGGATTCGGTTCATATAGATACTCTTATTTTGAAAATCCTGTAGCGGGTCTCATTTCTGCCCACGCGCAGCTCCAGCTAGGCTCCGAAAGCTAGCAACGTTCAGGTGCATATGATACTCTTATTTTGAAAAAACTCTTGTGACAACTCGACGAGTCGTATCCGCCCTGTCGTACCTTCTGCAAGGAGCAGCGCGTTGGTCGGTTGGTGCGCACTGCTGCGTTAACACAGCAGTGCGCCTACACGTCCCGAAATAAGTCTGTGGTGTTTTTTCTTTCTCGCAACGGGTCAAATGCATCTACATGCTTTGCACCGCCGCCATTCCTTTATGCGCACATCGCCCGAAATTAACGTTTATGTACCATTACAATCACTACAACGTTAGGAAGCTAACAAGCTAATCCTGATCAGAGGCGCAGAGCCAGCAGACACAGTGTGGAAAGGGAAATGGGGGGGCACTCTCTCCCCTTCCCTGTGTGTGTGTGTGCGTGCGTGCGTTTGGAAAGACGATGAAGTCACTAGTCAGGAGTCAGGACTCAGGACAGGAGTATATTATAGTAAACTGAGGATGGACAGATAATGATGATATTCAAATATAAACAAGTTTCGAGAGGAGTGGAAGTTTGAAGACAGACTAGACTATAATATGATGCGGGGTGGTGAGTTGAAACAGTGTGTGTGAATGAATGAATGAAAACTTTATTTAACAGATTGCAGAATGGGTACAGTACGGCTCAATACACACAATTGTTAAGGGGATGCAGACCAGAGAAGCAACCTAAGCAAAACAGAATTGCTCCACCTGCCGGCCAAATCCTCCCCCCTGACCGACCTCTCCATCACAGTCGAGAATGCAGCTGTGACCGCGTCCCCGACCGCCAAGAACCTTGGTGTTGTCCTCGACGACCAGTTGAACTTCTCTGCTCACATCGCAGCGACAACCAGAACCTGCAGATTCCTCCTGAGCAACGTCAGAAGGATACGCCCCTTCCTGACAAAAGAAGCCACCCAACTCCTCATCCAATCAACAGTCATCTCCCGCCTCGACTACTGCAACGCACTGCTAGCTGGCCTCCCGGCCACTGCCACCAAGCCTCTTCAACTCATTCAAAACGCAGCGGCCCGCCTGATATCAAACCTACCGAAGTCGGCCCATGTCACCCCACTTCTTAGGGACCTGCACTGGCTCCCCATTGCTGCACGTATCCGCTTCAAGGCCCTCGACCTAGCATACCGTGCAGCAAAGGGAACCGCTCCCGCCTACCTCCGGTCAATGGTCTCTAACTACACACCCTCAAGACCCCTACGCTCTGCATCTTCTGGCCGCCTCAGACCTACTCCTATCCAAGCTCCCGGAGGGTCATCAAAGAGAAGCCGCCTATTCTCAGTCCTTGCCCCACAATGGTGGAATGAACTACCCATCCCAGTTAGGACAGCCGAATCCCGTCCAATCTTTCGCCGTCGACTAAAGACTCACTTCTTCAACCATTATCTGAAATGATTAAAAAAAAATAAAAAATCTAACCCTGACTAACCTTACTGTCATGCACTTGTCCTAATAAACTAACCTACACTGTAACACGCAACACTTGATGAACATTGTTACTCAGCTGATAGAGTTGTACCCTTCTTGCTGTCTTGTCGTACAGAACTTGTAAGTCGCTTTGGATAAAAGCGTCAGCTAAATGACTAAATGTAAATGTAAAAATGTAGAAGGACGTTTGTCTTGTTTACATCAGGGTCCCCCATTGTGTGTGTGTGTGTGTGTCCCAACCGACCCCACTTCTATGTTTCAATAAATTATTTGCATTTAAAACTATTAACGCTGACTCATTCCTTCAGTCCACTCAAAATTATGCTAATATTCCTTATGTTGTTTATGATATTAATTGAAAATAGCATATGAGAGTATCATAGTAATAATAACACATGGCGATATACTAAATGACAGCCAAACATGGCACTGCAACTAAATAACACAAATACAATAGGCACATTTGTGACTGTTACAAATATAACACGTTTTATACTTGTGCTACAAGATTTTGGCCTGTGCTACAAAACTATCAACCTCTGTAGCACCAGTGCTATGTGCAAAAAAAGTTAACGTACAGCCCTGGTGTACAGGGAGCGAAATTAACTTTTTGACTCACCGGCCAGTGGCGGGTAGATGGGAAGAGTCTACCCGCCAAGCATATTTCTTACCTGCCAACATTTTTTTGATTAAAAAAAAATATATATATATTTTATATAAAAAAATAAAATTTAAATAAAATATATATTATATAATCATACTTGTAGTTGTATTATCTGCGAGACATCGCCACCACGCAATAAGTCAAAATGCTTGCTATCTGCAAACAGCTCCACTGTCTGTGTGTATACTTGAGTAGCCTCCAGCTCCAGCAAGGATTCTCCGGCCCTGCAGCTAGACCCTATATTCAGCTAGACCCTACATTCAGCATGCAAGGATTCTCCGGCGATGCAGCTGGACCCTATTTTTAACGTTACGGTTATTTTGTCAAATCACATTCAACATGCCCTCAGCTAGAATACGCATTCAATCAATGTTATAAGACATTGATATCAGGAGCTATCTGTAGCTACTGCTAGCCCGGTAGATAACGTTAAGACAATTTAGTTTACTGGGACAGGTCGATCTAACGTGAGCTAGCTAACGCGAGCTAGCTAACGAGGGAACGGAGGTATTATGCAGCTCATGGAGGTCCGATCTAGACTAGAGCATACTGCTACCATTCTGAGAGCTTAACGTTAGCACTAGATGCTGCGGGCGAGCTGCTACCATTCTGAGAGCTTAACGTTAGCAGTGGCACTAGAGCTGCGGGCCGCTCTGTGTTGATACGAGCAGAAGCCAATAGTATCCCGCTGCAGGGCTGGCCCGGCTGGGCGGATATGACTTGTTGCCACGTTTTTTTTCAAAATAAGAATATCATACGAACCGAATGCTGCTAACTGCCGGAGCCATCGATATTATGACTCTAGCTGCGCTTGGGCCGGAAATGAGACCCGCACAGATTTTCAAAATAAGAGTATCGTTATGAACTACACGTCCACACGCCACACGGCGGGCAGGGCTCTCAGTGGCAAGCGCCAAAGGTAAAAACTGAGCGCCCCTGGCGGGCGGCGGGCTTTAATTTCGCCCCCTGTGTGTGTACAGGGAGTAGAGGAGGGGACTCAGAACACAGCCCTGGGGGGCCCCTATGTTGAGGGTGATGGATGAGGTCGGAGGTGCAGTTGCCTGCTCTCACCACCTGGGGTCTGCCCGTCAGGAAGTCCAAGACCCACTGGCAGAGGTCATAGTTCAAGCCCAGGTCCCTAAGCTTGGCTATGAGTTTGGAGGGGACTATGGTATTGAATGCCGAGCTGTAGTCGATGAATAGCATTCTCACATAGTTCCCCTTCCTCTTGTCCAGGTGTGATGCTGCTGTGTGCAGCACATGGGCTATGGCGTCCTCCGTGGACCTGTTGGGGCGGTATGCAAATTGCAGGGGGTCCATGTTGATGGGGAGGGAGGAGCAGATGTAGCCCTTTACTAGCTTCTCAAAGCACTTCATGGCTATGGAGGTGAGAGCTACAGGGCGGTAGTCGTTGAGGCAAGCAGGCTTGGATTTTTTGGGTACAGGGATAATAGTGGACTTCTTCAGGCAGGTGGGGATGACAGCCTGTTCTAAGGACAGGTTAAATATGTCAGTGAATACCGGGGCCAGTTGGTCGGCACAGACTTTTAGGACGCGGCCGGGGATGCCGTCCGGTCCTGCTGCCTTCCTGATATTCACTTTTTTAAAGATCCGCCTCACCTCATGCTCTGTTACCCTGAACACTGAGTCTCCATCAGCAGCAGACCCCCCCCCCCCCCCCCCCCCCCCCCCCCCCCCCATTGCCGTGGCTTGTGGGCTGGTGTTGTTATTACCTGTCATCGTTTTGAGCCCCTGCCACATAGCTCTGGAGTCAGCCTGTTCAAACTGGAGTTCAATTTTATCTCTGTAGCGCCGTTTGGCCTCCGTCACTGTCCTCCTTACGTTGTATCGCGCCACCTTGTGGTCATTCATGTTGCCTGCCACCAGGCCGTCGTTGTATGCTTTGGTGCGCGCTTTCAGAGCTTCATGGACGGATTTGTCTACCCAGGGTTTTTGATTTGGGTAAACTCTAATTGTGGTAGTGGGGATTGTTTCTTCCACCAAAGTACGAACATAGTCCAGCACTGTCTCTGTGTAGACATTAATGTTATCGGTGTCGCGGAACACGCTCCAGTCTGTGCACTCAAACGCAGCCTGGAGCGTCTCCTCTGACGTCAAATCCCATTTCTGCACCTCTCGCGAGACTACAGGAGTGCTCTTGATTCTTTGTTTGTACAACACACACTCTCGTTACCACAACGCTTTATGGTATTTTCACAGCACTGTCGCAACATTACCGTAAAGCGTGACCACCGTTGTGATACACATACACAACAGTTAGCTCTCAGAACAGCCAGTTAGGCCGCAGCACCAGGCAGCAACGGTAAGCGTGTCTCGACTCTCATTTAATTTCCAGTGAAGCGGGGTTTCCCCTCCTCCTCCTGTGTGTAGACAACCAGCTCTGCGGCTCGCTCCACTAGTGAGGACTGGTCTCGCCCTCTGCTGGCGCGTGTGTGCAGTGCACTACAACCAACCACTGTTAAAACTCCGTTTCACTGTAATATAAACTGAAACGGATCTGTGATTTTGACGGTATTGGTTTTCAATACCGTCGGGATTTCTAAATACCCTGGTATACCGTAATACCGTCATACCGCCCAAGCCTAGTGGCGATGTACAAACATGAAGGCCATTTTCAACCAATGAGAAGGGTGAACCGTCACTACATCCTGCTAAGTCCAAAGTAGAATCCGCCATCTTTAAATCACCTGTCGGGACCTCGGGCGAACGCAACATTTATTTTCAGTGAGAAACAAACAAAGTCCAAAAAAAAAAAAAAAAAGGATACATTCACTGTGTTCTGCCTCATTTATTGATGAAACGAAACCAACATCAACACAATGTATCACCAAGAGCGGAGAGTTTATGTCTCTCAAAAAGCGAGACACTTTACAACACCTAACGCTGTTGTTGTTGTTAGCTTACATGCTAACGTGAATGGGATCGGCCATTCAGGTGACAGAAACTGTTTCTGGGACTATCACTGCTAAAGAATTTGTCAATGCATCGTGATGCGGACGACGACGATGCGGCATCGATGCAGTGACGGACCATAATCGATTATAGCCTACTAACGTTGATGTGTTAAAAGAAAAAAAGAGATAGAGAGAGAGACTTAATTTTCCAGCCTCGGCTGGACAATAAAGTTGTAACGTTAAAAAAAATGCAACGTCGCATTGAATTGTGGGTGCGACAGCGAGGCCAACACTACAGGACACATGGCGGAACAAAGTAGTAGTGTCCAGCGGCAGCAGCTGATAAAAAACGTGCCCACGTTTTGGAAGTCAGACATTTGGGCACATTTTGGATTTTTTTCAAGTCACTGGGAAGCATGAACTGGACAAAGTGTGTGTGTCGTACAAAAATCAACCACGTTAGCCGGTTTCACCAGGAGCTAGCGTCTGCTCCAATTAAGTAGACCCAGCCCAGCCACGAATTGATGAGACGCAGTCCACATTGCCACCCAACTCTGAGAGAGGCAAGAGAATCACCCAAGCAGTGTCTGCTTTCATAGCTAAGGATTTAAGGCCTTATTCCGGCGTCGAGAACCCCAGGTTTAAGCTCCCATCACAAAGCCACTTTACAGAAACAACTATACCAGCTCTCTACCGCGGAACCAAAGCCCAGGTAATGGACTCAATGAGTAAAGTCAAATCAAATCAAATTTATTTGTAAGGCCCGACAACACACGTTAATGTCCCCATGGGCCGTACACTTCTTCTTTAAACAAGTCAAGAAGAAACATCACAATAAGTCAAGAACAAAACAAGAACACCATAAGGTCCAAAAAATATTAAATAAATGCAAAAAATTAAATAAATGCAACACTCCCAGACATACCTAGAGCCATATGAAATCCGCGATCACGGAATCGCGGACGGAATCGCGGAATTGAGCAATAAAAATGGAATCAACTGTAAAAAAATATATATATATATTTTTGTTGTGGGACTTGTACAGCACTTTGTTCAACTTTGTCAGTGCTGTAAAGTTTAAACCTTTTTAAATCTTAGACAAACAAAACACTTTGCTTTCATGAAATATTGTAAGCCGTCATTTGAGGCTTTATAAAAGCAGCACAATGAACACAAATCTGTCAGTGCCGAGTCCGACCTCATCTTAAATAGCAAACAGCATTGCTTGTTGTAATTAACAAAGAGAGGCAGAGTTGATTTTGCAAAAAAATATATATATATCATTTATATTTTTATATTTTTTAATAATCAAATTTTATTTTCATATTCGAATCCCATGCCCATCAAACGAAGCTTCGAAGCTTCGAAGTATTTAAGACAGCCCTATTAAATGGACTGTTATAGCTTATTAAATTGTGTACATTTATTCATTCCCACTTATTAGACACTATTTCTGATGGTAAAATGAGCGTACAAAGCAAAATACAGAATTCTGAAATATTAAAACGGAAAAAACGGAATTTGGAAAAAGATTAAATGGAATTTGGAAAAAAATAAAACTGATTTCATATGGCTCTAACCCTAACCCCACGCGAAGGTAAGGAAAAACTCACTAATACCTAGCAATAGGAGGGGGTTAGAGAGTTCCCATGTTTGTAGTGGGCGGAGATGGAGCAATAAATACAAGCAGTGAGCATATGCATACATGGTGACAGTAGAATCATAGTATATAAGAAAATTGTGAAGACAGAGACAGAGGTTAGAAGGTTCTCCTATGTCTGCAGAAAGCAGACAAGGGAGCAAATAGACATCCTAACTAAACTAGACAGATTAATCTAAGGGTCAGGCCCCGACCAGGTGAGATCAGGGTAGGGTGAAGGAGAGGGAGAAAAGATGGGTCTTAAGCAGGGATTTAAAAGATTCGACAGAGCAGGCGCCCCCGACGACAGCAGGTAATTTGTTCCACATGTAGGGAGCGCGGTAGACAAAGGCTCTGTGGCCGGCGGATTTCTTTTTAACCCTAGGAATCGATAGAAGCCCTGCATTTTGTGAGCGCAGAGCACGAGTGGGCGAGTATCGAGAGATGAGATCGGATAGATAGAGCGGTGCAAGCTAGGGGTGGAACGATACGCATTCGAACCGTGTACCCTACGGTAAGACCGCCACGGTTCGGGGCGTCTGTGTATCGTACGGTTCAGGGGATGCACAAATAAAAAAATAAAAAAATTTATTTGGCACGGAGCTGGGAGAGGTGAGCGCTGGCTGCAGGCAGCAGCACTGTAGGTGCTAGTCAGTTTGTGTAAAAATGGCAAGCACAATATAAATCAATCTTCATTACGACTTTAAAAACATAGCCATTAACATTACATAGGCCTACACACATCTTGCCATAGCGTTAGCAGTTTGTACAACACAACGCATGTTGAACTATGGTAGCCCGCCAGCTAATACAGTCAATGCAATGTTATCGTAGCTACTAACTAGCAGAGAAGAAAATGGGAGTCTGAGAGGCGGACATACAACTGTGTTTTACTAACTCCAACCAGGACTATTGCCGCTTTTCCACTGCTTGTTGATGTTATGAACTCCTCCTAACGTTACCGAAGCTGATAACGTTGGCTGAGCTGAAGGTCCGTGACGCTAAAATGTCCGTGGGGACCCGCCAACCCATAGATAGTTCCAACTCACCGAATTACGTAATCAACCACAGTTGCACTCAATATTTAAATAATGTTAGTCTAAATAAATGTATTTTAAAAATAGAATGAACAGAGCAGTGTTGTTTTGAAACAGTACAGTGTGTGTGTGTGTGTTAGTCTGATGTATGCTGCAATTTATATTGATGGCCTTCTAATTTGTTTATTTATTTAACAGTGACAGTTTTCCCTTTGATAAGAAATCCAGCCATATTCCTTTCATTGTATTTCAAATACTGCACTTTAATTTCAAGCAGAAGACGAATCTTTCCATTAAGAACCGACAATCAGGGAATTTAAACATTGTTGACATTGTTTTTTTGTGTTTATATTAAAGAAAGGAAAGTCTAGTGCTGGGTGAGCATATTGTTTGTTTGCACTAAATTAATACTTTGACAAATGTAGCCTATATTTTTCAGTCAGTTCAGTCTTTGTGTGCCAAACATTATTTAAGGCAGTAAACACTGTAATTTTCTTTTTATAAATGAGAAGCATGTTTAGATTTTTGAGTGTTACATTTTTTTTATATAAAAAAACAACGTATATCGAACCGAACCGAAAACCGTGACCCCAAAACTGTGATACGAACCGAACCGTCCATTTTGTGAACCGTTCCACCCCTAGTGCAAGCCCATATAAAATGTTGTAGGTGAGGAGTAGCACTTTAAAGTCAGATCGGGCTTGAATAGGAAGCCAGTGTAGGGTGGACAAAACTGGTGTGATGTGATAACATTTTCTAGTTTTAGTTAGTATCCGTGCAGCCGCATTTTGCACGAGTTGAAGATTTTTGATGCTTGACTTAGGTAGGCCTGAAAAAAGTGCATTACCGTAGTCTAGACGTGATGAGACAAAAGCATGAATTAGGGTTTCAGCATCAGCCAGAGTTAAAATGGGGCGCATTTTAGCGATATTACGAAGATGGAAGGCAATTTTGGTGACATTTTTTATATGTGCATTAAATGAGAGGGAGGAATAAAAAATTACTCAGAGTTTTTTTTTATGGTGGAGCTCTGGGATACATGACAAGTATCAAAGTTGAGGGAGATGTCCTGAAACAGGCCTCTGTGGTTTGGGGGGCCAACAATTAACATCTCAGTTTTATCTGCATTAAGGAGTAGAACGTTTTGCAACATCCATTTTTTTACAGCAAGCAGGCAAGCCTCAAGATTTTGTAATTGGGAGGAATCATTTGGCTTAATAGGTATATATAATTGGGTGTCATCAGCGTAAAAATGAAAGTTTATGCCAAATTTGCGTATGATATTGCCGAGGGGTAGCATGTAAATCGAAAATAGCAAAGGGCCCAGGACAGAGCCTTGTGGGACCCCGCATTGCACTGGGAGGGTCTCAGATGTTAAATCATTATAGACCATGCAGTGTGTTCTATCAGTTAAATAAGATTTAAACCAAGCAAGTGCGTGACCCCGAATGCCAACATGATTCTCAAGCCTACCTAGAAGAATCTAAAAAAAGCTAGTCTAAAGCTAGTAGAGTAGCTATGACATGTGATGCATGGACCTCTGTTACGACTAGAGTTGTTCCGATACCGATACCAGTATCGGAAATGCCGCCGATACTGCCTAAAATGCTGGTATCGGTATCGGCGAGTACCCTCTAATGTTGCGCTCCGATACCATATGACGTAATTTATCAACAACACTGCGGACGTTGGGCTCTGTAGATATACCCTACTCGCTGAGTGAGCATTATAAAACAAACGTGTGCTTAATCGACCGTGAATTAAAGTGTCAATTGCCATTTGTCATTTTAACAGCAGAGCAGATACATTCTTAAAATGCCATCGTCCCGACAGAGCGCTGTTGACAGGGAGCTCTGATGAGTTCGCTTGGTGGCTGGTGTTATTAGCATTGAACAGCTAACCGAAAGCTAGCTTTGACGTTACCTTGGCTAAAGTTGGGGCTATTCATAATCCAGCAATAATGGCTGCAGACCTGCAAGCAAAGTACAGCAAGTTGGCAAAGGAGTATTCCAAGTTAAATCACAATGTCACCAGTAACGTTACAGTCTTCTATGGTCTTCCCATATACCGGTAGCTCATGCTAGCTAGCCTAGCTCACGGTAACATCGTCATCAGTGATGCCAGTAACGCGTTACTAAGTAACGCGTTATTGTAATCTGATTACTTTTCCCCGAAAATAGTAATCTAACGCGTTAATCTTTAAAAGCCAGTAATCTGATTGCAGTTACTTGTCCAAGTAGCTGTGCATTACTATTTCGTTACTATCTCATCATAAATTCATAATGCAGGCCGAATGCAGTATTTTATTTCGTTTTCGACAGACGGCAGGGAGAGGCGCGGGGTGTTACATATATTTTAGTAGATGAAATATTAAACACTTTTTAATTTCAGTTATTTCCATATTCTTTTTCAAACCTACAGGGAGCCACTGCAGAGTGGCTAAAGAACCGCATGCGGCTCCAGAGCCCGCGGGTTGCCGACCCCTGTCTGAACTAAACATTAAATACAACTTCATTTCTCACTCAGAAAATATTACTAAATGAGAAAATATTTTCACTGGCACAGTGCCTAACTTCGGTCTAAAGATTCAGCACCATGGACAGGTCTGCTCAAAATAATTTTTTGGGGATGACATGACAAACAAATGCAATGACGAAAGATAGTGACAAAAACAAAGGATGCAATGCTTCATGAAAATACAAATTACGAAATAAACAAAATACAACACGAAATACAAATGGTGAAAAATACTGTTAAGAGCTTCCCTCTCCCTCATTTCGGGTTTATGTTTTAAACTGCTCCGCGAGCCAACTGCGCTGACATATATCAGGAGCAAATTGCACACCTATGGGCGTGTTTGCGCTAGGATATCATCCGCGCAATATGTTCAGTGAATAGCTCGCAAAGACAAATAGAGCAAATAGCGGGCACTAATCGTGCACAGTTAGGGGTGCTATTAGCGTGCGCAACCCATTCTTTGTGAATTCGCCCCTATGTGACTTCCTTCCCAAGCTGTCTTAAGAAATCTTATGTGTATTTGCCAGGTAAATTACTCTGTAAATGAGATCTTATTGGTTTTGTCCTTCAATCCCAGCAGTGGAAACACTGAGACAGTTGTCTTTATGCAAGACATTAATCTGTATTTTGTTTTATTTTCTTATCTTTTAAACTATGTTTTTTCATGGTGCTTTTATATGTAATCTATTCTATGTATTGTCCTGTCTTTTATATGGACCCGAGTCCGTAATAAAATGTAGATTGATTGACATCCATGAGGTGTTTAGGAATAATAAAAATTAAGAACAAAATTACTTTAAAGAATGTAAATAAAGTAGTAAACCGATCACCTCTGGCAAGCTTGTCTATGTCCAGCAGACCATCCTTGTTGCCACGGGTGATGGGAAGCATGTGGCCGTCTGGACAATCCATTAGGATTTTATCTAGACGTTGACACAAAGATGCCCAAAACAAATTCATCATGGTGGACGCAGTGGATTATTTGCCAAAAAACTAAAAGCTAAATTACAGCAGGTTAAGAGAAAAAGATACCTTCATGTCGTTCATAATGTACTGAAAATAGCCTAAATCTGCCAGACTTCTTTTTGTCGTACTGTACTTGTGCTGTATAATGACTAATCTAATCTAAATGAGGGAAACCTCCACTTCCTAACAAGTTGAAATAAAGGTTTGAAACGGAAAAAAAGGAAATGTTAGCTTTAGGCTAGAGCGTGTTTACTTATGTCTTACTTTCACACTAAACTCTTGAGTCTCTTCTAAGGTTGATTGATTGATTGCTTGATTGAAAACTTTATTAACAGATTGCAGAATGGGTACAATACAGTACATCTCAATACACACAATTGTTAAGGGGATGCAGACCAGAGAAAGACTTTCGGCTCTCCAAACCATGCAACGTAAAATATGATTGTTATAACAGAACAGAACAATCACAAACTGAGAAGGTTTAGTCAAGCAAACAACACATTGGATATGTGACATGTTAAAATATGACTTACCAAAGAGCAGATAACTTTGCGTCGCTCCAGATGTAAAAAGGGATGTGGATAATTATATGTACTGACCACAGATATGTAGGATAGTTCTATGTACTGATCAGTCACAGACATGTAGGATACTGTGGTGGGAAGGAGCTTTTTCCAACTTAGGAGGCTGTCCAAGGTCAAACCTTTTTTATCCCGTTCCGTTTTTGAAACGGTTATCCATGCTTTTATGACCCCTCTCCCTCTCTCGTTTGCAGTTGGTGCAAAACGCCGCTGCCCGTCTGCTGACGGGAACGCAAAAGCGGGAGCACATTTCCCCTGTGCTGGCTGCCCTCCACTGGCTTCCTGTGCGTTTTAGGGTTGATTTTAAGGTTTTACTGTTCGTTTTTAAATGTTTGAACGGCTTGGCACCGGGTTACCTCTCAGACCTGCTGGAACCCTATGTTCCTCCAAGGTCCCTCAGGTCCTCTGACCAGCTCCTCTTGGCCGTTCCAAACTCCAGGCTGAAGCTTAGGGGGGACCGTGCTTTTGCAGTGGCAGCCCCAAAGCTCTGGAATGAGCTGCCACTGCATGTTAGGCAGGCCCCCACTCTGCAGGTGTTTAAATCACGCCTCAAAACACACTTATTTGCTCTGGCTTTTGTTTTTTAAACCGTTTTTGAGAGACTGGCCTTTTTTATGTGACACATTGTACTGTTTTATTGTGTGCTTTTATTCTATTTTTATGTTTTATGTTTTATCCTATGTTTGTGGACTTGTACAGCACTTTGGTTTTGATTGATTGATTGAAAAGTTTATTAACAGATTGCAGAATGGGTACAGTACAGTACAGCTCAATACATCAGGGTCCCCCATTTTCAATTCATCATATTCATGTCAACTTTGTTGTTTTAAATGTGCTATATAAATAAAGTGGATTGGATTGGATAGTTCTATGTACTGATCACAGACATGTAGGATAGTTAGTTATATGTACTGATCACAGACATGTAGGATAGTTCTATGTACTGATCACAGACATGTAGGATAGTTCTATGTACTGATCACAGACATGTAGGATAGTTCTATGTACTGATCACAGACATGTAGGATAGTTCTATGTACTGATCAGACATGTAGGATAGTTATATGTACTGATCACAGACATGTAGGATAGTTATATATACTGATCACAGACATGTAGGATAGTTATATGTACTGATCACAGACATGTAGGATAGTTATGTACTGATCACAGACATGTAGGATAGTTATATGTACTGATCACAGACATGTAGGATAGTTCTATGTACTGATCACAGACAGGATAGTTTTATGTACTGACCACAGACCATTTGTGACCATGTCACAAATGTATGATCAGTACTAAATACCTATATGTCCCTATGCCATAAATGGCATGTATGTTGTGTATGTCATAAATGTCTATATGAATTGAAAATGGGGGACCCTGATGGAAACAAGACAAACGTCTTTCTCAGGTCTGCATCCCCTTAACAATTGTATGTATTGAGCTGTACTGTACTGTAACCATTCTGCAATCTGTTAATAAAGTTTTCATTCATTCATTCATTCATGTGTGTCATATGATGAATTGAAAATGGGGGACCCTGATGGAAACAAGACGAAAGTCTTTCTCAGGTCTGCATCCTCTTAACAATTGTATGTATTGAGCTGTACTGTACTGTACCCATTCTGCAATCTGTTAATAAACTTTTCAATCAATTCAATCAATCATGTACCGATCACAGATATATAGGATATAGTTAACTTATACGTACTTATGTTAATTTACGTATCGTAAATGTCTATCGTCGCTTACTTTATCAATTTTGATTGGAAGCTGGAATCAAAATGCTTGAATGTTCCGAGAGATTGTATCGCAAACTTCGTAACAAAGACCTGCGTCAAGCTAGCGACAACAATCGTTGTTTCCGTTAATATGTCCATTTGAATATCACCAAAGCCTAAACACCAGCAACACGTAGTCCATAGTAAACTATAGCTCAATACAGCAGAAAAAGCAGTATAGCATCACTTGTAAAAGGTGTAAGACATTTTAAAACATTGCCTACCTGGTGTTTGGGGCTCGCTATCAATGACGACACTCCTTGTATTTCAGACTCGCATCCTGTCGAGCTCCGTGCAGAATCAATGCTACGCAGTCTGCTTCTACACTCTTGAGAGCGCCCTCTGCTGACCTGGAGGTATCGTAACATCTCTCTTCACATAAGCTGAAAGCATAATGTTTCTTTTAGACTAACCACACCTGTGTCTCTTAGACTACCTCAAAGAGTGTATTCCTGGGTTATGATAACATCCCATAACCTTAACATCAACCTTAAGCTTACCCCACATTTTGCATAAAACTAAATATTATACTGTATTCTTATAGCACATGCATGAGATGGTCTATTTTGAAAGGTAACATTCTGAAGTTTCTTACACAATAAAGAAAAATCACTTTGAGTGCTAATGTATTAGAGAAACAGAGGTTTGAAGTAAACACACTGAAATAAAATATGTTCTTCTTACTTTTGTGTTGACTTGCTGCCAGATGCCTGTTTTTGGGTTCCAGCTGAGAGGTAGGAGCTGAAGTCTTATGTAGTACAAGTTTATAAAAATCAGACAGAAAATGAGTGTTTAACAAAGGGTTTTGTAATGTGTGTACCGCAATAATTCAGCGTGATTATTCAAAATGGCTGTCCACTTCCATTCATTCAGACGTGTGAGTCAAAACAAAGAACAAAAGTCTTCTTCTGCCCCCCAAAGATTCAGTGATTTTATAAAGGAAAAAACACCTTATCCTTCCCCATCACACCCCTGGACCCATGCATGCTGAACACATTCACAGGAGTCATTTTTACTTACTGTACTTAGATTGTACTTAGGTTGTACTTTAGATTGTATATTGTATTGTATATTCCTCTTGTAGACACGTGAATGTGTCTAACTATAATCCATTGTGCTCTAACTGTATTCCTTGCGACCTAACTGTATTTATGATTGATTGATTGATTGATTGATTGAAAACTTTATTAACAGATTGCAGAATGGGTACAATACAGTACGGCTCAATACACACAATTGTTAAGGGGATGCAGACCAGAGAAAGACTTTCGTCTTGTTTACATCAGGGTCCCCCATTTTCAATTCATCAGGACATACATGACATACAGATAGTCAGTACTGCTACATCTATACATTTATGACATACCAGATTTGCAAATACAGTACTGTTTGTGATACAGAAGGAGTCAAGAAAAGTGAGTATATACATTTGACGTAGAAACTGTACATTGGAGGAGGTTGGGTGGGGGGGGTTGGGTACATTGGGATATTGACAACCATACTGGGTAATTTACATTGGAGGTGGTTGGGGGGGGGGGGGGCACACTGTATAAACAAGCAAAACTGTACATTGAGGGGGGGGGGGAGGAGACACTGTACAAACAAACAAAATTGTACATTGGACTATTGACAGAACCATACTAGGTAAATGACTGTACATTGGAGGGGGTTGGGTTAGTGTTACGAACGGGTGAGTGACTTTTGTGACTTCCAAGTTGTCGAGGTAGAAGAACGAGACGGAGAATGTTTTACTATTCCAAAACAGTAGTACTGTTTATTAACAAGGGAAAAGCAAATACTATAATAGGAAGAAGACAATCTGTCTGTGCTTGTCCAGCGGTAGATACGTCCGTAGAATTAGGTGAAGCTCTAGCAAAGAACAAGGAATAGAGCAAATGTTAAATACGTCACATTCTCAACATTCCACGCTGTCAATGAGGAGCAGCAGTCTGACAGCCAATGACAGCACCCAGGTGTGACAGACAATTAGTGATGACAGCAATCAGTGGTGACATACAAGGTGAACCATAACAACAAGAGTGACCCAGGTAGACAGTGGGAGACAATCCTAAGATGATAGTCTCCCGAACGTTACAGTATCCCCCCCCGACGAACGGCACCTGACGTTCACCTAGGGGCCTCGGGATGCAGCCGCCGGAAATCATCGATCAGGCTGGGATCTAATATGTCCCGTTGAGGCACCCAAGAACGCTCTTCTACCCCGTACCCCTCCCAATCCACCAAGAACTGAAACCCCCTACCCCTCCGCCTACAACTCAGGATTCTCCGCACCGTATAGACAGGCTGACCGTCAATAATGCGGGGCGGAGGAACCGCAGGGAGTGGCGGGGACAAGGGCGATGAGAGGAATGGCTTCAACAGGGACACATGAAACGTCGGATGGACCCTCATAGAGGCCGGAAGGCGTAGCCTGTAAGCCATAGGATTCACCCGACGCACCACTTTAAAGGGCCCTATAAAGCGAGGAGCCAGCTTCCTGGACTCCACCCGGAGAGGGAGATCACGAGTGGAAAGCCAAACCCGCTGTCCCGGATGGAAAACCGGAGCCGGACGACGCTTGCGGTTAGTTTGCCGCTGAGCCTTAACCGAGGCCTTCTGCAGCGCCGTCCGCACTCTGCTCCACGTCCTGCGACAGCGAGCCACATGTGCCTGGGCCGACGGCACCTCCACCTCCTGCTCCTGTTCGGGAAACAGAGGAGGTTGAAAACCATATTGACACTGAAAGGGAGACATACCAGTAGAGGAGGAGAGGCAGTGGCGGCTCGCCACTAGGGGCGCTCGGGCGCCGCCCCCCCTCAGTCCCTACCCTGGTTATATGACAGAACAAGAAAAATAAGTTTTTAGTTTTTAGTTTTATAGCCCTATAAATAATATAAACATGTTTAAAATTAATAATATTTACTCATTTTAAGTATGTTTGTGTTTCCAATGCACAATATAACGTTATTATCGCAATTAAAAAACACTCGTTTTCCAAAGCAGGAAGTGACATCACGTTTTTTTTATTTTTTTTATTTTTTCGTATTTCTCGGCCCGGGCTAGAAGCGATAGCGCTCTGAGTGCGCGTCACAGTTTGATCGCTGTCTCCGTCACAGCCAATCAGTGCATACGGCGTTGTGCGTTGAAATATGACTATTATGTTGGAATCCGAGCGCGATTTCCATAGCCGCATTTCGCGGAGACGCTCTCTGATTGGCCGACGCCAGTATTTTTTTCCATGGCAGAATTTCACAGAGACGATCTCTGATTGGCCGAATCCAATTTCTAATGTTCCAATTCTAGCTTCTAGCTTGGTTCCTAGGTTGGTCCTAGGTTGGTCGGTGGAGATAGTTGTGTTGTTGTGAGATGCATGCAGCTGTTTGTCTTAGACGAGCGTGCCGTGACTGCAAGTTCTTTAGACTGTTAAGCTTAGGCACTCTTTCAAAGTTGGTTAAGGTTAGAGTTTGTCTTAGAGCATGGCGATAGAACGCCAGGTAGTTTGCAGTCTGTTCGAGCGGAAATGGACAAAGGAATGTACTTGTTGAGTGTTGTGCTAACGAGCTCAGCTAACACTTGGCTAACAAGCTATATGGCGGATTATACACGTTTATCAAGCTCTCCTGCCCTGGACGTTTCAACTAAACAGTGAGTCTCTCTCTCTCTCTCTCTCTCTCTCTCTCTCTCTCTCTCTCTCTCTCTCTCTCTCTCTCTCTCTCTCCTCTCTCTCTCTCTCTCTCTCTCTCTCTCTCTCTCTCTCTCTCTCTCTCTCTGTGCTTAACGTTAACGTTTGTAAATAGTTTTTTTTAGGAGCAGTACTACTGCTGGCCATTCATGAAGCGAGACATTGCTGATTGTTTATTTATTTTATAACACAAGACTATGACTACCAACTGCCTAGCCAGCCGTGTATCAATCTTGGATGCAATAATAACGTTACTTACCACACTGACTATGTCGATGGCTCATTGATTTAACTACTGCAGCTCTCTCGGATTGAAAATACGTGGATTATGGCTTGTTCAATATCGTCTATGTTTGAATGAATGAATGAATGAGAACTTTATTAACAGATTGCAGAATGGGTACAGTACGGCTCAATACACACAATAGACCTATCTCAAACCCTGCCCCTTTTCTTGATCCTCCAATCACAGCTGTCGCTTACCTCGGACAAACTTTGTTTGTACGAGGAAGTCCGAGGTAAGCGACAGCTGTGATTGGAGGATCAAGAAAAGAGGGCAGGGTTTGAGATAGGTCCATTGTTAAGGGGATGCAGACCAGAGAAAGACGTTTGTCTTGTTTACATCAGGGTCCCAGATTTTCGATTCATATCGATAGTTTAATAGCTAGCCTTGGCTCGTTTAACAATATGCAAAATATGTGTACAGCCCTGTACTCATACTGAAGTTATTCTTGGTATATAATAGGTCTGATTGTGTAACGAATCGATTCCACGTCGCGCTGTGTGTGAGAGAGAGAAGGAGAGAGGGAGAGATCTGCCTGTGTTTGTAGACGGGCGAGTTTTGTTTCTAACTTTTCTATTTATATATTGTGTTTCAAGTTGTGAATTAGAGTCTAGACTATACTTTTTTTGACTGGTTGTGTGTTGTTGTAGTAACAGCTGAGCGACTCGTTCATAAGAGCCGATTCATTGCCGTGAGCGTGAGTCGAATCGCTCACGTCTTGCCATGAGTGTTGCGTGGTACTGTACTGTACATGTTTGCATTTTGCAAAATGTTTGGTATAGCGCCCCTAGTGGCGAAGTACCCACGGCCGCCACTGAGGAGAGGAGGGTATTATGCGCATACTCAGCCCAGGCCAACCTCCTACTCCACGTCGCCGGACACCCAGCAACGTAGCACCTCAGAACGCCCTCCAGGTCCTGGTTGACACGCTCCGTCTGCCCGTTCGTCTGCGGATGGAACCCAGACGACAGGCTGACGGAGGCGCCCAGACCGGCGGCGAACGCCTTCCAGAACCTGGAGGCGAACTGAGGACCCCGGTCGGACACAATATCCACTGGAAGCCCATGAACCCGAAAGACGTGCTGCACCACAAGGTCAGCCGTCTCCCGGGCTGAGGGGAGCTTGGGGAGGGGAATGAAGTGGGCCGCCTTGGAGAACCGGTCCACCACCACCAGGATGGCAGTGAACCCATCCGATAAGGGAAGACCGGAAATAAAATCCAGGGATATGTGCGACCAGGGACGCTTGGGAATAGGAAGCGGTCGGAGGAGACCCGCCGGCGCACGGCGAGAGGTCTTACTGCGCGCGCACACCGGACAGGCCGCCACAAAGGAGCGTGTATCCCCCCCCTCTGTCGGCCACCAAAACCTCCTACGGATAAACTCCAGGGTTCTGGTGGCCCCAGGGTGGCCGGTGAGAGAGGATGTATGCGCCCACTGCAGCAGGCGTGAGCGTGCCGCCTTGGGCACATACATCCGACCCGGAGGACCCCCACCGGGATCGGGCTCCCGTGCCTGAGCCGACCTCACCACCCTATCTATGCCCCATGACACGGGTGCCAAAATCAAGGCCTGTGGAATAATAGGGTGGGGCTTCTCCTCTCGACCCGGAAGATCAAACTGACGTGACAGGGCGTCAGGCTTGACGTTCTTGGAACCGGGTCGATAGGAGATGGTAAACCGAAATCGAGTGAAGAATAACGCCCACCTGGCCTGGCGAGCGTTAAGGCGTTTAGCCCCTTGGATGTAAGCCAAGTTCTTATGGTCAGTCCAAACAATGAAAGGATGTGCCGCCCCCTCTAACCAATGTCTCCATTCCTCCAATGCCAATTTGACTGCCAATAACTCCCGATTACCCACGTCGTAGTTACGCTCGGCCAGAGACAGCCGGCGCGAAAAGAAGGCACAAGGATGCACCTTACCATCCTTTAAACATCTCTGCGAGATTACCCCCCCCACCGCGGTGTCAGAGGCATCCACCTCCACAATGAACGGAGCCTCTGTGTCGTGACGGATCAGTACAGGGGCGGAGGTAAATCGACGTTTGAGGTCGCAGAAGGCCGACTCTGCCCTAGGCGACCATTCAAAGCCAGGGAGAGAGGACTTAGTGAGAGCGGTTAATGGATTGACTAAGGCGCTAAAATTGCGAATAAAGCGCCTGTAAAAATGTGCAAAGCCCAAAAACCGTTGTAACTCCTTGAGCGACGAAGGCCGTGGCCAATCCAAGACTGCACTCACCTTGGCTGGATCCATGCGAAGATCGCCCTTCGTCAACACAAAGCCCAGGAAGGAAACGGTGTCAGTGTGAAACACACACTTCTCAGCCTTAACAAACAGTTGATGCTTAAGGAGACGTTGAAGCGCCTCACGAACGTGCAGTTGGTGTTGCACCATATCGCGAGAAAAAATAAGGATGTCATCCAAATATACAAACACTGACACCCCAATTAGATCCCGCAGCACGTCGTTGACCAGGGCTTGGAAAACTGCTGGAGCATTAGCTAAACCAAAAGGCATGACCAAATACTCATAATGCCCATTAGGAGTATTAAATGCAGTTTTCCACTCGTCCCCTTCTCTAATCCTGACCAAGTTGTATGCATTACGTAAGTCAAGTTTAGAAAAGACCTGTGCCCCCTGTAAGCACTCAAAGGCGGTTTCCATGAGCGGTAAAGGATAACGGTTCTTGATGGAAACGTCATTCAACCCCCTATAATCTATGCACGGCCGCTGATCACCATCTTTTTTAGCCACAAAAAAGAAGCCAGCGCCTGCAGGGGATGTGGACGGTCGGATATGCCCCGCGGACAATGCCTCTCGAATGTAAGTGTTCATGGACACTGTCTCAGGGCGGGAGAGAGAGAACATCCGTCCCCGGGGCGGAGAAGCGCCGGGTAGAAGATCAATGGCGCAGTCGTAAGGTCTATGAGGCGGTAGTGCTTTAGCACGCGTTTTACTAAAAACGTCCGCCAGGTCACAATAGACCGCAGGAACACCTGCCAAATCGGGGTTGGGGGATAATAAAGAATCTGCAACGTCCACCGTCAACCTGGAGAGAGACAAAAGAGGGAGGGGGGGAGGGACGGATGAACTCACGCCAGCGTCAGCGCTGACGCCGCTTCCCATGGAGAGTTCACCCGTAGCCCAATTAATACGAGGATTATGCAGCACAAGCCAGGGGTGGCCTAAAACAATGTCGGAATGAGGAGACATAACAACAAAAAAATTCAAATATTCCCCCTCGCTACCCGCCACCCGAACCCACAGTTTCCCGGTGCACTGGGTAACAAATCCACAACCAAGCGGTCGGCCGTCCAGCGAACGGACAGGGATGGGCACCTCTAGTGTCTCTAAAGGAACCCCCCATTCTAGAGCCACCCCCACATGAATCAAGTTGCCCGCAGCCCCCGAATCCACTAAAGCCTTGACCGTTTTAGAAGAATCCCCCCACCTGACAGTGACATCAAAAAAAGTACGTGAGTCGTGAACGTTTATGACCGGAGAGACATGCCCACCTGCTAGCACCTTCCCCAGGCCTAGCGGGCTCCTGCGTTTCCCGAGCCCCGACAGGCGGCGAAGCGATGCCCCGTGCGGCCACAATGAAAACAGCGCTTCTCGTTGACCCGCCTCTGCTTCTCCGCTTCAGAGAGGTTCAACGCTCCCAGCTGCATGGGCTCGTCATCGCCCCAGTGCTCTCTCATTGGCTGGTATGCTGGCCGATCGACACTAGGAGAGGGACGGAAGAGTACCTGTGACGAAGCCTCCCTCTCGCGTCCCCTCTCCCGGTGACGATTATCTAACCGAATGGCCATGTTAATCAATAGATCCAGGCGTTCGGGTAGCTCCCGCGTAGCCAGCTCGTCCTGCATGCGAGTGGAGAGACCATGCAAAAAATGGACACAGCAGGGAACCTCAGGCCAGTCCGCCTCCCGAGCCACAATACGGAAATCAATGGCGTAGTCTGCTACGGCGCGAATGCCCTGCCGGCAGGACATAAGTCGACTGCCGGCCTCGTAAAAATGGAAATCACCCTGGAGGTATCGAATACACGGCGCAACTCCAGGGCGAAGGCATCCGCGTCGCGGCAGACCACAGACCCACTCTCCCACTCCGCTGTGGCCCAAGAGAGAGCACGACCCGTGAGGAGAGTTATAATATAGGCTACCCGAGCCACACCACTGGGGAAAGTACGCGGCTGTAGTTGAAAAATGAGAGAGCACTGGGCGATAAACTCACGGCAGCCGGTAGGAGCCCCTCCATAGCGCTCCGGCGCGGGCAGACGTGGCTCTCGGTAGTCCTCCCGATCCACCGGATACCCCCGCTCGCCTTCCCCGCCGATCGATGATGCTCCGGCTGCGGATATCCTCGTTGATGTCGTCCCAGCGGCCGTAGAGCGAGCCTGGTTCACCGCCGCCAACGCTGTCTCCGCCGTCTCCTGAGAAGCCAGGGAAACATCTCCCAATCGACCCAGCTCGACACCGACTGCCATCTGCCGCTCCATCATGATCCTGAGCTGGTCCCGTAGGCTCACCATCTCGTCCCGTATCTCCTCGTTGGAAGTCATGATGGCTAGAGCTTCTGTTACGAACGGGTGAGTGACTTCCAAGTTGTCGAGGTAGAAGAACGAGACGGAGAATGTTTTACTATTCCAAAACAGTAGTACTGTTTATTAACAAGGGAAAAGCAAATACTATAATAGGAAGAAGACAATATGTCTGTGCTTGTCCAGCGGTAGATACGTCCGTAGAATTAGGTGAAGCTCTAGCAAAGAACAAGGAATAGAGCAAATGTTAAATACGTCACATTCTCAACATTCCACGCTGTCAATGAGGAGCAGCAGTCTGACAGCCAATGACAGCACCCAGGTGTGACAGACAATTAGTGATGACAGCAATCAGTGGTGACATACAAGGTGAACCATAACAACAAGAGTGACCCAGGTAGACAGTGGGAGACAATCCTAAGATGATAGTCTCCCGAACGTTACAGGTTAGGATATTTACAGGGGCCTGTGTTGAATTGCAGTCTCCCGTAGGTGTCCCTTGAGAGAGGTTTTGAAAGTGGGTAGTGATCCACATTCCTTTACAGCTTTGGGTAGGGCGTTCCACATTGATGTGGCATAATTGCGAAACGTGTTTAGTCCCTGATAACTGCTGTGTAATCTCTTGACCCGTTTTGCCCTGGGACTCAGTGGGACAGTGTGGAAGACTATCACCAGGGGGAGCTGGTGGGCGTTGGGCTGGCAAAGGAGACAGGTGAAGGAGAGGCTGGTATGAAGGAGGAGCTGGATACACGGGACTCTCTCTTTCGTCAAATTCCACAGAAGCAAGCAGGTGTGTCGGCGAAGAGCTTACCATACAAAGGACACGTGGGATCCCAGTATAGTGATTAGGGCACGTTGACCCCAGAAGAAGACGTTCGACAGCTGGACGGCACCGCTGACCCGCCGCGAGCAGCGTTTAGAACGTATAGTCGGGAGAATCGTTTGGTCACACTGACCAGAGCTTAGCTCCAAGTATAGGCCTGTTAGCCTAGTTAGCTCACGCGTCGCTCCGCCGTCTTCCAGCCCTCGGAGCAGACACCGCCGCCAGACTTCTCCGGACTTCACCCGCCTCCAACATTCTCCTAGCCGACCGCCAGTCCAGCGATTCGCCTGCCTAACGTCAGCCCAGCCAGCCCCCTTGCTATCACAGGTGACAACCACGGGACCGTACGACGGCCAACTCGCGTCACAGACATTCGTTGCGGGAGCGGGCCAGCACTCGGTTGGTACACTCACAACAGGTACTGTTAGCGCTCCAAGCGCCCTGGAACATTATCGGCGAACATTCTCTTTTTCAATAGCATGCTCTCTAAGGGCGAAGAGGATAAGGTACTTTGAGCTTGCACGTGCACCAGCGATTAAGGGCGCCCCAACTTTATTATTTTGGTAATGTCCGCATTTATAAGGTATTTTGATTTTCAGTGTGGGCCCACTCTCTTTCGTTTACTGTAATAACGTGTGGTGCATATGGCACAATTGTGATTGTAATTATACTTGTTTTCCCACTATGTGCTCCCGGAGCGTTCCGCCAATCTCCATGGTACTTAGAGTATGAAAAGCTTATAACCCATATGGGGACTTGTGCATGAGAGTGCATGTAAAGCTTCAGTAAAAGGAGAGGCGTAGAAATGGGACCACTGTGTAAATGAATGAATGAATGAAAACTTTATTTAACAGATTGCAGAATGGGTACAATACAGTACGGCTCAATACACACAATTGTTAAGAGGATGCAGACCTGAGAAAGACGTTTGTCTTGTTTCCATCAGGGTCCCCCATTTTCAATTCATATAGACATTTATGACATACACAACATACATGACATTTATGGCATAGGGACATATAGGTATTTAGTACTGATACATTTGTGACATAAAAGGTATTCAAATATACAGTACTGTTACCCCTAGATCCTGACAGAGTATATACATATGATGGGGAGGGGACTGTACATTAGGAGGGGGTGGGTGGGTGGGAGAGAAATATACATACGGCGGGGAGGGAATATATACATGCGGTGGGGAGGAGACTGTCTATTAGGAGGTGGTGGGGGTTTTGGGCATTTACGGTGGCCAGTTTCGAATTGCAGCCTCCCGTAGGTGCTCTTTAAGAGCGGTTTTGAATGTGGGTAGGGATTCACATTCCTTTACAGCTTTGGGTAGGGCATTCCACATTGATGTGGCATAATTGCGAAACGTATTTAGTCCCTTGTTTGAGCCGAATCTGGGTTTAACATGATTTGTTGAGCTTCCTCTGGTGTAGTGGTTGTGGTATTCACTGACCTTTGGGAAGTATTTTGACATGTACATGGGTACCTTCGTCGTATAGTGTATCTTGTAGACCAGGCCCATTGCAAGTTGCTGTACTCTGTCGTCTACTCTAAGCCATCCTAGGTTGTCAAAGTGGGCAGGGGTGAGGTGGGTTCTGGGGGTAAGGTCAAGTAGTAGTCTGACCAGTTTGTTTTGTGATGTTTGTAATTTTGTTTTAAGCACCTTTGAGGTGCTTTGGCACCATGAGGTGCACGCATAGTCGTAGTACCCTTGAATGAGTGCTCCTGCCAGAGTCTTCAGGGTATTCTTGTTTACCAGAGAGGAGATCCGGTACAATAATCTAGTTCGTTGGTTGACTTTTTTTATTACATTGGATGCCATTTTGTCACAGGAAAGATTTGCCTCTGGAACGCCATACCCAAAACTGTAAAGAAATGTGAATCACTACCCACTTTCAAAACCACTCTCAAGGGACACCTACGGGAGACTGCAATTCGAAACTGGCCCCTGTAAATGTCCTAACCCAACCCCCTCCAATGTACAGTAATTTACCTAGTATGGTTGTCAATATTCCAATGTACAATTTTGCTTGTTTGTACAGTGTCCCCCCGCCCCCAATGTACAGTTTTGCTTGTTTATACAGTGTTTCTCCCCCCCCCCCCAACCACCTCTAATGTAAATTACCCAGTGCGAGAGTGACCCCTCTGCACAAAAAGGGCAGCAAATTAGACCCAGGCAACTACCGCCCTGTTTCTATTCTTACCTCCATCTCGAAAGTCATGGAGAAAATAGTCTACGAACAGGTCGAAAAGTACCTGGCGGAAAAAAATCTAATCTACGAATTCCAATCTGGCTTCAGAACGTCCCACTCCACTGACACATGCCTCCTCTATTTGAACGACCACATCAAACAAGAGGTGGACGCGGGCAAATACAGCGGCATGGTCATGCTGGACCTAAAAAAGGCCTTCGACACTGTCAATCACTCCATTCTAATGGACAAGCTAAAAGCAATTGGTTTTGATAGCTTATCAGTGAGCTGGATGCAATCCTACCTGGAGGGGAGAAAACAGATGGTAGAGGTAAACGGTACTCTATCCCCCCCCCCTCACAGTGAGCTGTGGTGTTCCACAAGGAAGCATACTAGGACCGCTACTGTTCCTAATTTATGCAAATGACATGTCGTCAGCTTGTGACTGCAACTTGTTCCTGTTTGCGGACGACTCAGCCCTGCTGGTCTCTGACAAGAACAAGTTACAGGTTGAAAAAACCCTCAGCTCGGAACTAGGCAAAATCTGCATATGGCTTGCTGATAACAAACTATCATTACAAATGGGCAAAACAGAGTCCATTCTCTTCGGTTCAAATAACAAACTCAGCAAGACCGACGGCTTCTCAGTTACAGTGGGTGACAATATTGTCACAAGGAAAGATGAAATTACCTACCTGGGTTCCATCCTAGAGGCAAATCTTTCCTGTGACAAAATGGCATCCAATGTAATAAAAAAAGTCAACCAACAAACTAGATTCTTGTACCGGATCTCCTCTCTGGTAAACAAGAATACCCTGAAGACTCTGGCAGGAGCACTCATTCAAGGGTACTACGACTATGCTTGCACCTCATGGTACCAAAGCACCTCAAAGGCGCTAAAAACAAAATTACAAACATCTCAAAACAAACTGGTCAGACTACTGCTTGACCTTACTCCTAGAACCCACCTCACCCTGCCCACTTTGACAACCTAGGATGGCTTAGAGTAGACGACAGAGTACAGCAACTTGCAATGGGCCTGGTCTACAAGATACACTACACGACCAAGGTACCCATGTACATGTCAAAATACTTCCCAAAGGTCAGTGAATACCATGATCAGAACACCAGAGGGAGCTCCACAAATCATGTTAAACCCAGATTCGGCTCAAACAAGGGACTAAACACGTTTCGCAATTATGCCACATCAATGTGGAACGCCCTACCCAAAGCTGTAAAGGAATGTGAATCACTACCCACTTTCAAAACCACTCTCAAAGAACACCTACGGGAGACTGCAATTCGAAACTGGCCCCTGTAAATGTCCTAACCCAACCCCCTCCAATGTACAGTAAATTACCTAGTATGGTTGTCAATATTCCAATGTACAGTTTTGCTTGTACAGTTGTACAGTGTCCCCCCCCCCCCCCAACCTCCTCCAATGTACAGTTTTTACATCAAATGTATATACTCTCTTTTCTGGACTCTTTTTGTATCACAAACAGTACTGTATTTGCAAATCTGGTATGTCATAAATGTATAGATGTAGCAGTACTGTCTATCTGTATGTCATGTATGTCATATATGTCCTGATGAATTGAAAATGGGGGACCCTGATGTAAACAAGACGAAAGTCCTTCTCTGGTCTGCATCCCCTTAACAATTGTGTGTATTGAGCTGTACTGTATTGTACCCATTCTGCAATCTGTTAATAAAGTTTTCAATCAATCAATCAAACCCCGGGGCTGATGGCCTTGGAGACTCCTCAGGACCGCTGACGACCTCTCCGGCGCTTCCCCCACTCGCAGGCTGCCCTGCTGGGGCCAATTCTGGGTGAACTGACGGCTGGGGAGGGAGGGGCCGCTTCTGCTGGTCGGAGATCAACCCTGTTGCACCGACAGGGTTGCTGCTTGCTGTTTCACTCTCAGCTTGTCCGGGACCCCTGTGATGACCTGAGGTACCAGTAGCTGGTCGGCCACAGGGAGAAGGGCTCTCAGTCTCCGCGACATAAGTCGCTGTGCAGGGCTGCACCGCATATACCCTCAGTGGGTGTGTTTCTCCAATGCAAAACGGCCTTCCAGGGGTCCTCTCTGGCACGGTCTGCCTTTCTGCACAGGCTCTTCACAATCTTTACTGCTTCAAGTTTCAAGTTTCTTTAATAGTTGTCATACAGAAGTACAGAATACTTTCATACAAAATGCTTCTTACTGTTATGCTCCAGAGACTGTGCTAGACAAGATAGTATCAAATAACATAGTATAGCATGTAATTTAGAAGTAGAAAATGAGGTCAGTGTTCAGTATAGACATATGTACAATGTTCGATGCAGAATAGACGTAACTGAGTTACCATATAATATACAATACTATGCAGTGTACTAATGTACAGTACTATATAGTGCAAAGCAGAAATGGGATGAGGTACAATTTAGGTACAATTTACAGTAAGGTGTACGAGTTGTAGTGCAATCCTTCATCAATAAATATAAAGTGTGGGGAGTGGGTGCTACAGTGTGTTTGTTTAAAGTGAGTGTGTGCTATAAAGTGTGTGGAGTGGGTGCTACAGTGTGTTTGTTTAAAGTGAGTGTGTGCGTGTGGATGTGTGTGCTATGTGCGTTTGATGGTTGTTGTTGTGTAGTGTTCATTGTTCGTTTAGCAGCCTGATGGCCTGGGGATAGAAGCTTCTTCTGAGTCTTTCTGTGCTCGCCTTGAGACTCCGGTATCGCTTGCCTGACCGCAGCAGTTCAAAGAGGCAGTTGTTCGGGTGACTGGAGTCTTTAATGATTCTCTTAGCCTTGCCCCTGCAACGCTTGTTGTAAATGTTCTGGAGGGTGGGGAGCCCCCCTCCAATTGTGCGTTCGGCTGAACGTGTCACTCTTTGTAGTCTGCTTCGGTCTTGTGCAGTGCTATTCCCAAACCAGGAGGTGATGTTGCCAGTCAGGATGCTCTCTATTGTACATGAGTAGAAGTTCTTAAGGATCTTCTGACTGACTTGGAACTTCCTTAGGCGCCTGAGGAAGTAGAGGCGTTGTCGTGCCTTCTTCACAACACTGTCAATGTGTGTGGTCCATGTCAAGTCCTCGGATATGTAGGCTCCGAGGTACTTAAAGCTGTTGACTCTCTCAACCGGTGCCCCGTCGATGCTGAGGGGGCTGTAGTCCTTGACCCCCGACCTCCTGAAGTCCACAATCATCTCCTTTGTTTTGTTGACGTTCAGGGAGAGGCTGTTTTCCTGGCACCATCCCGCCAGGACCTTGACCTCTTCCAGGTAGGCCCTCTCGTCGTTGGCAGAGATCAGGCCCACCACCACTGTGTCGTCAGCAAATTTGATGATTGTATTGCTACTCCGCTGAGCCACACAGTCGTGTGTGTACAGGGAGTAGAGGAGGGGACTCAGAACACAGCCCTGGGGGGCCCCTATGTTGAGGGTGATGGATGAGGAGGTGCAGTTGCCTGCTCTCACCACCTGGGGTCTGCCCGTCAGGAAGTCCAAGACCCACTGGCAGAGGTCATAGTTCAAGCCCAGGTCCCTGAGCTTGGCTATGAGTATGGAGGGGACTATGGTATTGAATGCTGACCTCTTTGCCGTTAGCCTTCGGGCGCCTCTGTGAGGACATGGCGTGTTCAAAGCCCCACTCTCAAAGCCCCTGAACACGGAGAGGCCAATCCCAAATCGATCTGCACTTTCTCTGCCAAGCTATATTCACTTTTCCACACCTACTCCCCAACCGGCTCATGCGCAGATTGCCCAGGGATGGTCTGGACTCTGGACAATCCAGAGACTCCATGGGCAATCTGCACATGCAGAGTTTGGGGAGTAGGTGTGGAAAAGTGACTATAGCTTGCTCATGGACACTTTGAAATGTATGGGGAGGATTAGCCATTGGATTAGTCATAGGACACTAATCACCAAGGGCCAAGGAGTTCAAAACTTGTAATCCCTATCTGATTGGATCAGATTTGTGTTCATTCATTTCAACTCATTATGAATTGAAAATGGGGGACCCTGATGTAAACAAGATGAAAGTCTTTCTCTGGTCTGCATTCCCTTAACAATTGTGTGTATTGAGCTGTACTGTACCCACTCTGCAATATGTTAATTAAAATGTTCAATCAATCAATCGGGATTAAATGTTTTGAACTCCTGGGCCCAGGACATTATCCCTCTAATGACAACACACACACACCAGGGATGTCCTATATGATATATCTTATCTAGACCTTCATCGGTCTCCAGTCTTCATCAATCAACCTGTAACCTCCTCTTTCTTCTGCTCATCTCATTTCCCTTTCTCCCTTCCTCTCATATTCTCCTCCTTCCTCATCTCTTCCCCCTCTGCTCTATTCAACTAATCTCTTTCCTCTAAAATGTACTTGTACTCTGCAGGTGCCAATATATAAATGTCATAGAACAATTATCTTGGCCAAGATGACGTGACTTACATTATCATCTCAAATACCACTTAAACATACTGCAACCACGGAGGTCACAAGGTTTCATATTGAAAACAACCAAACAAATGTTATTGCATCACCGCTTAGCTTCAGGCCGAACTACGTCCCTTAGCTGTGATATAACCATAAACCATGGCCTGTCTCGAGCTATTGCTTAACCCTACTCTACTACAGATTAGCTAATCCTAACCCTACTCTGCTACAGATTAGCTAAACTTAAACCTACTACAGATTAGCTAACCCTAATACAGATTAGCTAAACCTACTACAGATTAGCTAACCATAACACTACTACAGATTAGCCCTAAACCTACTCTACTACGGATTGCCAACAAAATCTCATCAATTGGATCACATAAATTGTGCTCGTCTGTCTGTCAGTCGGCAGTCTGTCTGGATACATATCTGGTAGAGATCATTTTAGGCTACCATTCTGATAAACTGACACTCATCCTTGAAAAGTTATGTTTTTTTTAATATGTAGACAGACAGACATGACTCATTAATTAATTCACAAAATACAATGAATCTAAATTACCTGAGAATGCACCACAAAGCAGGCAACTGTGTTTCAACAAAAACGTAATTTATACAAAGGCATATTATACATTATTATATATTATATTAAACAACAGTCCAAATACTGTACTCCAAACCTTCTGGATCTGGGACCATTGGAGATGATAGAATGCGACCATTTAACCCCAGACCCGACCTCCTATCGCTCCAGGCAGATTAAAACTAACACACCCAAGTATGCGAACAGGATTGCCAACAGTATTTGGACCAACCTCTGTTTCTATATATATATATATATATAGAGAGAATATTTTGGCGTACAGCGAGCTGCTGATGTTGGTATAATTTACTCGTGACTTCCATCTCCAATTCAGCAAATGTATCATGTTTTTCGGACTCCCGAGTTGGTGATCGACCAGACGTCATCCTCTGTGTGTATGCGTTTCTGGATGGGACATGTAAACTGTAACCCAGTGCTTCTCAAACTTTTTTTGGCCCTATATTTTGTTTTCAGAGCTGTCATGGATGAAAAGCCAGCTTCACACAGATATGTGGGGCTGAATGATATCAACACCTTAACTGCTGCATCATGATATATACTTGGTACTCAGCACCACACTCTGAAACTAGCTCTCCAGGTGGTATCAGATGAGATTTCAATGAGTTCTTCCAAGAGTTTGGATGGAGATGTGTCAGGAAGCTTTGTCTCAATGTTGTCTGTAAAGTTTTTTTTTTTATCGAGAGTAACTTGGTGATCCTTTTCTGTGTTTTATTAAATAATGATTTTCAGATTTTGAGAAATGGTCAAACTTATCCAAATATGGTATTTTCATAGAGAACAGTGCAGCTGCAACAGATAGCACTTTAGTGATAATTTTCTGTAATAAAAAAGAAAAAAAAGAAAAGCTTTTTTTCTCTTTTTTTAATCTCAAGGCCCCCCCTGTCATGCCTCTGCGCCTTGAGAAACACTGCTGCCTGTAACCCATCAAAGAAGCATGGATTTTTAATAAGTACATGTACCAGATTTATAGATAAAGATGCCATTTTCATCCACTGCTTAGATTTGAGGTGAATGCAAAAAGGTGCGGCAGAGTTCGTCGAGTGAAGACGTTTTTAGAGTAGACTCTTTTCTGAACATGTTCGTTTGTTTACTGAAAGTGACTTCTGGAGACAAGGAGGGCTTTTTCCAGGATGTCGATGAGTCTGTGGCGTTTCCTGAAAGCAGGGTTTTGCAGGATTACAGTGAGTCCTTCTGTATTACTGATGCGTTTCTTCTTCTTGTTGTCGTTTACTTGGGTCCCAGCTTCTTGTTGTTGTCGTTTACTTGGGTCCCAGCTTCTTGTTGTTGTCGTTTACTTGGGTCCCAGCATCTCGCTGGGTCGAACCCACTGGTCAAACTGTTCCTCTGTGACGTATCCCAACTCCACGGCCATGGCCTTCAGGGTGGTGCCCTTCTTATGGGCCGTCTTGGCGATGGCAGCCGCCTTGTCATACCCTGCAGAAAATAAGATATATTATTTATTCTCTGTTGCTTTTGAAATCATTATTATTACATTCATGCCAATGAAGCACTTTGAATTTAACAGAATTTACACAGTGTGTGTGAGTGAGTGAGTGAGTGAGGGAGAGAGAGCACAAGAAAGCAGTAGACAGTGTGTTTATATACACATTAATATTCCAGATACTAGCTAATATCCTGTTAAGGTCTTATTCAGGAGATAGCAACGTTTTTTAATGACATGTCTAGTGCCAAAATGTATATGCAGTGGGGCTGGGGCCGTAAACCAATCAGAATATAGCTATGTGTCCATGTGAGATATATTAAAATATTAACAGTAGTTAGTAGTTTGATAATGAGACAGATTAGTCTAAAATACTGCTGCTGTATTGAGAAACTCCACTACAGTACTGTAGTGTGTGTCTGCCCTGTAGTGTGTAGTCTGTAGTGCGTGACTGCTCTGTAGTGTGTAGTGATGCACCGATGTGAAAATTGTGGCCGATACCGATAACAATATTGCTGTTCTGGCCAATACCGATATTTACCGACGTCGATATCACTTTTTTATGATAATCAAATAAAGAGCTATTTTCCAAAACGCATAATTTTTTTTACTTTTGTAACTTATTTTCAGAAATGACTGATATTTTGAAACTATTTAAGGCCAAAATATGTAAAAAAAGATTTTTTTTTTTTTTTTTTTTTTATCTGCCCATATCGGCCCCATCTTATCGGACCGATGCCGATGTGTAAAAAAACTGCCATATCGGCCGATATTATATCGGCGGCCGATATATCGTGCATCACTAGTAGTGCGTGACTGCTCTGTAGTGTGTAGTGCGTGACTGCTCTGTAGTGTGTAGTGTGTGACTGCCCTGTAGTGTGTAGTCTGTAGTGTGTGACGGCCCTGTAGTGTGTAGTGTGTGACTGCCCTGTAGTGTGTAGTGTGTGACTGCCCTGTAGTGTGTAGTGTTGACTGCTCTGTAGTGTGTAGTGTGCGACTGCCCTGTAGTGTGTGACTGCCCTGTAGTGTGTGACTGCTCTGTAGTGTGTAGTGTGTGACTGCTCTGTAGTGTGTAGTGTGTGACTGCCCTGTAGTGTGTAGTGTGCGACTGCCCTGTAGTGTGTAGTGTGTGACTGCCCTGTAGTGTGTGACTGCCCTGTAGTGTGTAGTGTGTGACTGCTCTGTAGTGTGTAGTGTGTGACTGCCCTATAGTGTGTGACTAGTGTGTAGTGTGTGACTGAGGAGGTCACAGCTCTGGAACAAAGGGTTGAGAATAGATGCGCGTCCGTGTGTCCGTGTGTGTCATTTTCTGTTTTCTATATTCTGTTCCGCTTGCGAGTCTACGTTTGCCTATGTGTGTTTTTATTACCAACAACCATACAACAGAAAAGGATCATCCTGGCAGGCATCACAGCAGATGGAAAGAGCCTGAGAATCTCAAGGTAATCAATTGGTCCTCGACATTCCTGGACGTTATATATCTGGAGATTTCTACTGCTCGGATGGTTGGGGTTGGACAAGCGGGCATAGAGTTGTGGACTGCTGCGGCCGAGTTGGTCAAGAACACCATGCAGTGGCGGAGTAGGGGTGGGGCGTTGATCCTGGGGAGTCCGGTGGTCTAGGGAGGGGATGTCTGTCTGTCTAGTGCCTAATGTCTTCGGTGTTGTTTGTGATCTCTTTATTATTTTAACTTGTTATTGCTATTTAAATTTGTACCCGTTATTATTTTTATTTAGTATTATTAGCCTAGATTTATATATAACACATATTTTTTATTTCTTCATTTTTTCATTATTATTATAGTTGGTGTGTTGTTGTTGATGCTGTGTTTTTGTTTTGTGAAAGTTTAAAATAAAAAAAAATTGATAAAAAAAAAAAAAAGTATAGTACATTACAGTACAGTATAGTAATACATACCAATGTGTTCGTTGAGAGCAGTGACCAGCATCAGAGACTCGTTCATCAGTTTTTTTATTCTCTCTGTATTTGCCTCGATGCCCACAACACAGTTATTAGTGAAGGAGACGGACGCATCGCCGAGCAGCATGGCTGAGTTCAGCACGTTCTTAATCTACAGAGAGAGAGACATATTGATTGGAGTTTATTTCCAATATGCAACAACAACAAACAAAGTAGAAGTAGAAAGCTTTATTGTCATTGCACAACACAGTACAACAAAATTAGTTTGTGCAGCACCTAAAATAACGATACCTACATACACACTCTACCACACAACACATCCATGATGTACCCATAGACACACTACCATACATACATAATTATAATAATAATTTATAATTTAGGACCTGCTCAGAGGTCATCAATCGGCACACATGCGATGCATGCATGCAATTCGTATCTACGTATTAACCCATCCCGTCGTCCTTCCCCCCCCAAGGGCAGCTGGGAGCAGACTAGGGATGCCCCGATCACGTTTTTTGCCACCGATACCGATCACCGATCGTCGTGAGCCATATCGGCCGATACCGATCCGATACCGATCGTTTTTGATTAAAAAGAAATTAAACATTATTTTATATAATTTTTTTTTTTTTTTTTATAAAATATATATATTATATAATTAGACTTGTACTTGTATTATCTGCGAGACATCGCCACCACGCAACAAGTCAAAATG
Organism: Notolepis coatsorum; assembly: GCF_963971535.1. NCBI lineage: Eukaryota > Metazoa > Chordata > Actinopteri > Aulopiformes > Paralepididae > Notolepis > Notolepis coatsorum. The sequence goes on along the minus strand of NW_028174860.1, from coordinate 306,256 downwards.
CTCGCCATCTGCAAACAGCTCCACTGTCTGTGTGTACTCTAGTAGCCCAGCTCCAAAAAGGATTCTCCGGCGCTGCAGCGGGACCCTATTGGTAACGTTATGCTTTGGTCATTTCACATTCAGCAAGCCCTCAGCTCGAATACGCATTAAATCAATGTTATAAGACATTGATATTAAGAGCTATCTGTAGCTACTGCTAGCCGGCTAGATGACGTTAAGACAGAACTTTAGTTCAATGGGACATTTCGTTTTGAACAGTAAACTAACGTCAGCTAACGCAAGCTACCGGAGGTATGAACATGGACTACTAGATTTTCTGGATCATTTGTTGATATCAGGAGCTATCGGTAGCTAGCCGGCTAAATACCGTTAGACAATGCCTACTAAACGTGAATAGTTGACTGGGTAATTTTGTTTAAACAGTAACGATAGCTAGGTAGCTAACGTTAGCGCAGGTCGAATGCACTACAGACTCGAGCAGAGGAGCCGCACCTCTTTGTTTACAAACTCTACACGGGGGCGGGCGGGGCTAGGGAGGAGGAGCAGTTTGCAGGTCCTGTGCGTCTGAGACAAGTGAGTGAGATATCCACTTGATCAGTTTCCGCGATCGGCGAATATGACTAATTATCGGAATTCCCCGATCGCATATTTATACTGATTATCGGCCGATAACGATCGGTGGCCGATCGATCGGGGCATCCCTAGAGCAGACAGGCGTCAACGTGAGCCGCGCCAGGGGACCAATCCAAGTGCTCCTGTCTGTCTTCGTCAAGGACGCCACAGCGTTAGCGATCTATTGTTGTGCATGTTTTTCCATTGGGTTTATCTTATCGGGGGGGGGGGGGGGAACCCTTGCGAGCACGGGGAGAACATGCAAACTCCACACAGAAAGGCCTGGGAGATACCCCACCTGGGTAACTGGCATCATGGATACCTGGTCCCCAAGCGGGAATCGGACCCTGGACCTTCTTGCTGTGAGGCGACAGTGTTAACCACTACACCACCGTGCCGCTCATGTGTTGTACCCACACTCACTGTCACACCACTCACTCATACCCTCTGCTACATTATGCACTTATTCACAGGAACATTAATTAACACTTTAATCGCCGAAAACGCCAGAACTCGTCTTTCCTAGCCATGCTCATTCTGCCGAAGACGCCGTAACTCGTCTTTGATGTCAATATTTCAAAAATCTGTCATCGAAATCATATTTCCTTTCCGGAGCCCTGAGACACACTGCTGATCTCCTCTCAACTCTCTAGCGGTTCAAGAGCGCCATCTGGTGGCCGATCGGCAGATCGCCAACCGGAAATTAACCTTTGAACCGGTAGTGCTCATCCATATGTGGTCTGGCCACTCGCTATCGTTAGAGAGACTCCGTATTGATACAGTGAACATCGATCGGTGCAAATAACTCGAAAAAACAACATGATTTGGACGTATATACTATTATACAACCTGGAAATGGATCGGGCATTTCTACATCCCATAATAGAAAAAATTCTGTTCCACGCTCATCTGCCAGCGGCGCGAGGAAGCCACGGTAAGATTCAGCGTTATATTCTAACGTGTTCGATATAAACTGCTATGATGAACATATGACCCACTCTGGATGAATCATCTAACGCTGCCCACGGAATTATAAACGATCCCCGCCCATCCGGTCATCATCAGATGATACGTAGAAACTTCTAGAAGCACATCCAGTTGAAATTTTTTATCTCGCACAGATTCCTACCAAACTGTATTTGATCATCAATATAATGCATTTAGGGCTATAAATCACGTTCTGAAGAAAGCTGCAGAAAACGATAAAAACACTTATACTTTAGACCATATTTTAGTATGAATATGTGAATGAAAAAGTTTAACGTTGCTACACCCTGAACAATACATATAAGACATTGAATGGGCCATAATAATGGCAATTTAGCAATAGAATTTAAAAAGTTATAGCCCTGCAAAGAAGGGGAACTTCTCCATGTTAAATAGGGCTGGCGAGGGATGGTAAATTATGAATTTAACCCCGGCGATAAAGTGTTAAAAAGGTTAAAAGAAAATTTAAATAAAAAGCATGGCAAAGACATCACAGTAGAAAGAAAATTGGAAAGTGATTGTTCAGTTCAGTGATGGCTCTCGGGAAGAAGCGGTTCTGCAGCCTGGAGTACAGATATAGGCTTATTCAACTATATAATGTATAAAAAGAAACACAAAAGTCTAACACAATTTCGTCACATATGAAAAAGGAGTGGGAAGAAGTATACACTTATTTAATCCCACCCCATTTTCCTCAAATCATAATTTACTCATTTATAACTACTGTACCTGCTCCCTTTATGGTCAGACTTATAATGAAAAACAAAAAATGAACTTAGTTAACAAAACATTTTATACATAGAGAGAGAGAGCGAGAGAGATCATTAAAAGTAGAAGAGTGGTACTTATGCAGTGGCGTTTTATACGTAGGTTTTCGGAAGAATGTGGATGACAAATCCATCCATCATCCATCCATCAAGTGTTTAAAACCTTACCATACTGGGTTTAAAACCTTACCATACTGGGTTTAAAACCTTACCATCGGGGGTTTACCCTATATGACAAATGAATGGCTTACACTGGAGGTCTCCCATGTACAGACCCAACTTGGAAACCTTTTCATGATAGTGCCCCTACTACATGGAAAACTCTTCAGCTCTCACTGAAGATGAAACTACCTATAACGCAGGGAAAGTTTAGAGGTTTACTTGCAGGCCTGCCCGCAACAGTCTGTAACTGTTTTTGACTACTTATTTTATGCCATTATTATTAAGTCTGCACATTTACATCGCACTATTTTTCATTGTCTTTTATACCTATTCTTATGTCTGCAATTTATGCATTGTTTTTTTTATACTGTCAATCTGTGTGCCGATTTTATGCCTATGTTCATTTTCAGTGATTGGAATAACGGCATTATAAGTAACGGCGTTAGTTTTTTCAGTAACGAGTAATCTAACGGATTACTCTTCCAATCTTAATAACGCTGTTACTGCCAAAAAATGCAGCGCGTTACTATGATTGAACCCGTTTCTTTCATCAAACAGATCTCTGCGCTGAGAGGCATTCTGTCCTTCCTTGTTTAGTGGGCAGTGCCGCGAGACAAGCGCATACATGCTGATGATTGGCTGAGGTTGAGTAAAATGTCATGGTAAGCCAATCAGAGGTAGAGGTGGGCGGGTGCCTCCAGAGTCTGACACACAGCCACAACACGAGCGACTCAGTCAGCGTGAGACGGCGGGTCCGCGTAGTGTACGTTTTGAGCCCAAATAATCCAAAACGAATCCAACGAACAACACAAGCGAGCAGTCAGCGTGAGACCGCGGGTCCATGAGCGTTTTTTTTCCCACTCTTGTTGTGTTGCAGCGCAGGGCACTGCAGTAGTGGCTCTACTGCTGACAGCCTTATCAACATAGTGCTGCACTTCCTGGTTTAATAGCACAGTCTTCAGGACAGGTGCTCAGATATATATATATATATATATATGTATGTCATGCATGTCTTAAATGTCATAATTAGATTAGTTTAGATTCTTATATCTGTATGTTGTGTATGTCATAATTGTCATGAATTGAAAATGGGGGACCCTGATGTAAACAAGACGAAAGTCTTTCTCTGATCTGCATCCCCTTAACAATTGTGTGTATTGAGCTGTACTGTACCCATTCTGCAAATGTTCAATCAATCAGTATATATGTCATTTATTTTTGGTATAGTGCTTAACAAGCATAATTTAATGTTGCCCACTTGTGGCCTGTTGAGGGTCAATACATATCAAAAGTTCCAAAACATCTATTGTGTTTGCATTTGTATGATCCACTATATAAACATAGTAATTATAATATCTACATACATGGCATTTGATTGGAGGCTAGTCTCACTTTGTCCCACAGCAACATTAACCCATTTAGACCGGATGCCACGTTTTTGTGTATATACCTTTAAGGCCGGATGCGACATTTTCGTCTTTTTACCATTATGGCCGGATGCCATGTTCTGGTCATTTCAGACGGTGTTGTCATTTTCAAGTCATGTGACCAATGAAATGTACCGTGATTCGCTGAAATCCGTGCGAGTGTCTGTCTGCCTTTTTTCTTTTTGCGCCGTCACTTTGACAGCTCAAGTTTAACTAAAATGGATGACTTGAGCGACGGGAGCGATATTGAGGATGTCGAATACAGCACTTTGTTGGAAGATTCCGACTGATGGCATTCCTGCTGACCCGGTAAATCGGGATCAGTGGATGTGCGGCATGTTTGACGAGGAAGATGAGGATTTGATGGTTTTCAGGATGAGTGGAAAACGGGGAACTATCATCCTAGTGGTAAGGAAAAATAATGACAATAATTATGTCTGATGATGATTACTAATAACTGACAATATATGATGATAATAATTATACAAATAATCACGATAATAATGATGTCTGATGACGATAATGATGTCTGATGATGATGGTGGTGAATGATACTAATTATAATAATGATGATAATAACAATGACAATTCTGAAAATCTTTTCAAAAAAACCCTCAGGTTTTAAGAGCTTGTGTAGAATAATTGCATAGGTTTTAATAGGCATTTTTAGCAGGCGTTTTAGGTCTAAATGGGTAAAACAGTTTCGATTTGTGTATGTTGTTTATGTAAAAAAAAATATATATATCTTGAAAGTAACGCAATAGTTACTTTCTGAAGTAACTAGTTACTTTTATAATTTGTAACAGAGTAAATAATTTAGTAACTTTTTGGAAGAAGTAACTAGTAACTGTAACTAGTTACTTTTTAAAAGTAACTTGCCCAACACTGTTTGTAGACTCCTTTACATAAGCCTACTGCGAGGGGCAAGTGGACTGGCTTGGGTTAGACGCGTGCTTGAAGAATTCAAATGTCCAGAGAGCTCTTATCATTTTGGATATGCCAATCCTTTTATTGACTTATCAACCAAAAATATATATACAAAAACTCTTTTTACTAATAACACTGACCGCCGACCTATACGGCACATCTACCTGAACACGACAAGACACGGTCAAAAACTGTATGGCTATTCCACTTGCGCACCTGGGGCTCATCACCCTCTCATCAGTATATATGGGTAACCACCCCCTGTGGTGGTTGCCATGGTGACTAATAATGCCACACCTCTGCACCGTGAGTTGAAATAAAACTAAATAAACAGAAGGGCATTTTGGCTCCAACACTGTTCATTTGATACTATATAGATAGTTATTAATATTTATTATTGTTATATTGTAGAAATGTGTGCATTGAAATGTCTAAAGTCTCGACGACATTGAAAATGAGGGTGACCTCAATTGTCGGAGTATAAATAAAGGTTGATCGATTGATTAAAACCTTACCATACTGGGTTTAAAACCTTACCATCATGGGTTTGAAGACATTGAGCTCAAAGTGTCCGTTGCTCCCTCCGATGGTGACGGCTACATTGTTCCCCATCACCTGGGCTGCTACCATGGTCATCGCCTCACACTGGGTGGGGTTTACCTTACCTATGCACACACCACACCTTAAAGGTTAGAAAATTACCCTTATCCATGTGGATACATTTAAGTGTAATTGTATTTACCACGTGGAGAAAAAATAAGACATTTGTTTTCTAAGCAGATATAGACAAATTTTTTGCCGAACCAAAGCTGCCTGGGCGCAGTGATTTCATCACCTTTGTCATGTTCTGTTCGAACTAGTTTAGTCATTGTGTTTTTCCCTCTTGTGGATGTTTTTGAGTAGTGCACTCATTTTATTTACCTCGTTCTAGCTTTGACGCTATTGGCTGATTCAGTCATGTGACGCTGCCAGGCCAGCTATTTTCATTATCCAGACGGTGTTTTGCTATGAGGTCTGCTCAGCTGCAGTTCCTATTTTCCAGCTCTGTTTGTATATCAAAAAGCAGGGTAGCCGGACCAGCACTCTCAGGTTCAATGTTTTTAATGGCAGCCTGAATAGGAAACAGACATGTTTCGGACTATGTCCTTCTTCAGCTCTGTTTGTGCCTTGGAAATGATTGCTTGTAAGTTTGTATTGTGCAAGCATCATATCGTATTTCATTTATAGATGTGCGAGTCAACTGTGAATGCTCAGCTAACATGTTTGCTCCGTTTTTGGATATATTTGTGTTAGCTCCTGGTTAGCCTACCTGTATTGCTAATGCTATGCTAATCTCATTCAGCTCAAAGGACTTTCGGTTTCATATTTTAGTTGAGTGAGCTTTGTACTTATTGTACTTGTATTGCATACTGTAATGCAATGTCATTGACAACAATTGTGTAATACATATTCTTTGTGCATTTCAGTTTTACAAATTTGTAATGGAGAACAGACAACAGTAAAGACAATCAACTTTGCTCCAGCTTCTGCATCTCCTTTACTCTTGTTCACTACCCGTTGATTTGTGTACAGATACACACTGAGGGCGGAATAACCTTGATAGGTATTTTCAGTTCATTACTGTTTAATATTTTACATCCAGCCCCTCTGGTCCAGCTGGCTCATCATATCAATCCAAAGAACTCAGTTTTATACTATCAAACGGAGGCGCTGCTGCGATTGATTTGGGCCAGCTGACAGAACACTGAAGAAGGACCGCTGGTGCTCTTGCTTCAGTAACAGAACGGGAACTCCTGACATCAGAAGGACAGGAAACATGGAGAAGGTCCAGACATTCACTAACAGCTGTGGCAGAGAGGGAGGTCGGCAGGCAGTCTGTGCTGGTCAGAAATGGCTCTCAGGGGAGTGATGCCAGCAGCAGCCCCTCAGACGTCAGAGACCCAGCCCACCAGACGGCCCTCACCGTCCTCCGTGGAGACCAACCTACAGGCTGGAGAAGGAGGCAGCTAAAGCTGCAGGGGCCAGCTAAAGCCCCATATCTTCTCCACCCAGCGAGGCCAAACACCACAGCCTGGTACAGATCATCTACGACGAGAACAGGAAGAACAGCAGGAGGAGAGACTGAGGCAGAGCTGAAGAAATGGGGTATCAGCTGGGGAGAGGCGGAGAAGACAGCTCAAAGACACTGAGGCAGACCACCAGAACAGACATCTTGCCTTAGAGCTGCACTCTGGAACGGGGACTTCTCGTTCAAAAAGGAGTACCGTATACCCTGGGAAGGGAGACCTGCATGCACCTCTATTGGGGGAAGGGGGTCTGCGGGCGAATGCAAGGCAGCCAAGGCTGGTTGGTTCGACGTAGGATCTACCTCAACCTTTTGGGGGGAGGTGTATCCTAAGTAAGGGAAGGAATGCATCCGAAGGGAAGGGGTGCACCCGAGTAAGGGGGGTTCAGGGTTAGGTGTAATTCTTTTGAAAGTTGCAAATCTGTGTCTCTCTCTTTTCTCTCTCCCTCTCTTGCTCCCCCCCCCCCTCTTCTCTCTCTCTCACCTCTGTTTAGTTTTCTTATGATGTGTTTAATGGTTGATGATCGACAGGTATGGTCCATTAACACTTTCAGTGCCAGCAGGGGGCGCACGATTTAGTGCTTGGATGCCAGCATCCACTTCAATGATAGCGTTAACGCATAATCTATGTTTTAAATTATGGCTATGTGTCTAATCTGCCAGTCGCTTATCAATGACTTGTTTGCAGTCAACATTGTCGAAACCGATTTTTATTTTAATTTAGTTAATTTATTTTTTATCGGTTCATTTCCGTTTTATAGCATTTCGAAAAGCTATCGTTTTCTCGAATTTCCGGAAAATATAAAGATTCAGTCATAAACGGCATTTACTGGAATATTCTCGAATACACTAGACACGTTGTCGTTTGTCGGCCTATTTATGAATAGTTTTCAAATAAACGCTAGATTATCGATAGTATATGTGTAGTTATGCACGCTATAGAAGCGGGTTGAAAAATCGATTACCTCATTTCCTCAACATCACACACATGGGACACGTTGATATCTCAGTGAAAACAGCTCCGATTATCCTAAAACTGGTAACAGACTCCTTACCTTACAACAGATGTTCTCCAAAAAGATTATTCCAATTCCTGATTGCCATTCCAAATATCGATCGCGTTTATTAATTGATTATTGGCTGCTGTAAATATATATTCCATGCTGCTTTCCGTCTCGCTATCACTTCCCAGTAGCTCCCCCCCCACCCATCGACCTGTGTAATCAAATGGGCTGCAGTTACACAGGGATAGACGATAGGGGGTGGTATTTTCCCATCGGAGCTCCTAGAGGGGCTGCTGTATCAACGGGAGACCGGTTGATGAAATATGAATTCAGAACGCTAATAAAAATAAAAAACGATAATTAGCGTTGAGGAAAAGAGGCTAGATCCATTAAAAAAAACATACATAGATAAAGTTCAAGTTAAATAAAGTTTGAAAAACTAAATATTTGTCAGTAAGCTACTTTTTTTTTTTTATAAAGAAACACCCACTTGCGGTAAAATTTTTGAAGCTGATGATACGTCCCTACAGGATATATATATATATATATATTAGGGCCGTCAGTTTATCGCGTTAATTAGATTAATTAATTACACAGCAAATTATCGCGTTATGAAAATTAACAAAAAATTTATTAAAATTTTTTTTTTATCTCATTCATTCCATAAGAATGTAGAATACACATTTATAGACTTTTTTTTACATGTTCTTGGTATCTGATTCTAGGGACATATATGAATATCAGGGAATGTATTCCCAGTGTCAGAAATACTGTGGGCTAGATCCACAAAGAATGGATTGCATGGTGCAAGTTGCACCCTTACTTACAATTCATTATGAATTGAAAATGGGGGACCCTGATGTAAACAAGACGAAAGTATTTCTCTGGTCTGCATCCCCTTAACAATTGTGTGTATTGAGCCGTACTGTATTGTACCCATTCTGCAATCTGTTAATAACATTTTCATTCAATCAATCAATCTGTGCGGTGATCAGACGACTCCTGATCGTAAGCTACATCACCGACGATGATGAGGAGGAGTACAGAGCCCTGGTGGAGAGCTTCGTGGGGTGGAGCGACAGCAACCACCTCCAACTCAACACCAGTAAGACCAAGGAGCTGGTGGTGGACTTCCGGAGGGGCAAGAAGAGGCCCCCCCCGATTCCCATCTCCATCCGAGGGGTGGATGTGGAGATGGTGGACTCATACAAGTTCCTTGGGGTACACCTGAACAATAAACTGGACTGGTCGGACAACACAGAGGCCCTCTACAGGAAGGGACAGAGCAGGCTGTTCTTCCTGAGGAGACTCAGGTCCTTCAATGTGTGCAACAAACTGCTGCAGTCTTTTTACCAGTCTGTTGTGGCCAGCATCCTCTTCTATGCTGTGGCATGCTGGGGAGGCTACATCAACTCAAGGGACACCAACAAGCTCAACAAGCTGGTGAGGAAGGCTAGCTCCGTGGTGGGAGTCGAGCTACCTAGACTTGAGGTGATGGTAGAGAGGGGGATGATAAGGAAGCTGGATGCCATCATGGAGAACCCCTACCACCCCCTCTACGACGAGCTAGTCAAGATGAGAAGCTCGTTCAGCCACAGACTCATCCCCCCCCCGACACTCAACTAACCGCCTCGGACAGTCCTTCATACCAGCGGCCATCAGGCTCCACAACAGTGGGCAGCGACTAGCAGCCTCCAGGCCCCACAACAGGGGGCAGCGACAGCGACTGCTACCAGACATTGACCTGGGACTTATAGGAACCCAAGGGGGACAAAGTAGACTACCCTGGTACTTTGATTAATGTATACTCAGTAGATAGTAAATTATAACACTACCTCTTGCATACTGCACCTCATGTGACACTGTGAATAATGTGAATATTCCTCAGCTAGTCAGATAGTAAATTATATTGACCATATTGATCAAATTGTTTACACTGCCTGTGTTGTCTTTTACTACCTGTATACTGTGTTGTTTTACTACCTGTACCCCTCCCCCCCTCCCCCCATGCTGCTATGATGCCTGAATTTCCCCAAGGGGATCAATAAAGGAATATCTTATCTTATCTTATCTTATCAGGCCATGTGAGCGGATCGGAGCGTGAGCGGCGCGGGGCGCGGAGCGGGCGGTTTTGACGTGAGCGAGGAGTGGGTTTTAAAATGGGTCGGCGCGACGTCCGGAGCGAGAGTTCTCCTCCGCTCCAATCCACTCCAGGTCGCTCACAGTGGTTTAACACTGTTGATGTAATATACATGCAGTACAATGCCAAAGCAACAGATGGCGATGTACAAACATGAAGGCCATTTTCAACCAATGAGAAGGGTGAACCTGTGATATCCGGTTCAGGCTTTGTCACTGTAGAGACGCCCACACTCACTCCAGTTAGAAAAAGTATCGACGCCATTGTTATTGACGTTAGCTTACATGCTAACGTTAATGGCAGCGACCATAGCATTGTGGCTCGGCTAGCCTATCATCGCTTAATATAGCTAGTGAATGGATAAACAACGTTATTTAACATTGCAGAATGGGTACAATTACAATGCGGCTCAATACAAACAATTGTTAAGGGGCCCAGGGGGTGTAGACTGTTGTAGTTTGAGCTAATTTACACCATGCTCCAAAAAAAAAAAAAAAAAATCTGCCGAGCGATCTGGCGCGGGGCTCGATTCAAGGTGAGCGGGGAGCGAGCGGAGAGCGACTTGGGGGCGGGGTCAACATGATCGATTAGCGGAGCGGACCAAGCTTTAAAGAGCGAAGAGCGGATTTCTCGGCCGCGCCGATCCGCTCACGTGGCCTGGCGGTGATTGATTGAATGAGAATTTTATTTTGAGGAAATTGTAATGAACCAAATGAGAATATCAATAAATTTTTTTAAATCTTTGACTGTGAATAACACCATGCTCAAATTGACCAGACCTGAAAAATCTAAGCAAATTAATAGATGGAAGATGATTAAACAGAAGGTTTTGTAGATACAGCACTGAATTCTGCCAATTTGAAATATGATTATAGAATATCAGGCATAAAATGGTTATGCGATTAAAATGCGATTAATTAATTACAAATCCTGTAATTAATTAGATAAATTTTTTTAATCGCCTGACAGCACTAATATATATATATTAGTGCAGTCAGGCGATTAAAAAAATGTATCTAATTAATTACAGGATTTGTAATTAATTAATCCAATTAATCGCATTTTAATCGCATTACCATTTTATGCCTGATATTCTATATTCATATTTCAAATTGCATGTGTCCGGATGGCAGAATTCAGTACTGTATCTACAAAACCTTCTGTTTAATCATCTTCCATCTATTCATTTGCTTAGATTTTTCAAGTCTGGTCAATTTGAGAATTCTTTTTATTGATATTCTCATTTGGTTCATTACAATTGACTAAAAATAAAATTTTCATTCAATCAATCACAGCGCAGATTAATTTATTGAATGAAAACTTTATTAACAGATTGCAGAATGGGTACAATACTACAGTACAGCTCAATACACACAATTGTTAAGGGGACGCAGACCAGAGAAAGACTTTCGTCTTGTTTACATCAGGGTCCCCCATTTTCAATTCATAATGAATTGTAAGTAAGGGTGCACCTTGCTCCGTGCAATCCATTCTTTGTGGATCTAGCCCAGAGTGGTTATGACACTGGGAATACATTCCCTGAGATTCATAGATGTCCCTAGAATCAGATACCAAGAACATGCAAATGGACCATATTAAAAAAAAAAAGTCTGTAAATGTGTATTCTACATTCTTATGGAATGAATGAGATAAAAAAAATATTATAAAAAAAAAAATATTATAAAAAATAAAACAGTGTATCGAGTGAATACAAAAAATATATACATTTTTTTTAATACAGGTGCAGCTCGATAAATTAGAATATCGTGGAAAAGTTATTTTATTTCAGTAATTCAATTCAAAAAGCGAAACTCTCATACGGTAGATTATAGATTCATTACACACAAAGTGAATTATTTCAAGCCTTTATTTGTTTTAATTTCGAGGATTATGTCTTACAGCTCATGAAAGCCCAAAATTCTGTATCACCAATAAAAAAAATTAAATACATGTATTTTTCTTTTGTATATAGAAATGTCGGCCTTCTGAAAAGTATGTTCACGTATGTCCACTCAGTACTTGGTTGGGGCTCCTTTTGCACAAATGACTGCATCAATACAGCGAAATATGTTGACTTTCCCATGATATTCTAATGAATTGAGATGCACCTGTATATATTTTTTTGCCATTTTAGGGGATCCCCCTGGTGGCTTCGGGGGCCCCATGCAACCGCATTGTCCGCATATGGCAAGAAAAACGGGCCTGGCTGTGACCTCTGACCTGGCATGATGCTGCTTCCTGGTTCGTTCTCCGGCAGGATGAGCTCTCCCAGGCCAGAGCGAGGGCCGGAGCCCAGGAAGCGGATGTCGTTGGCGATCTTCATCATGCTGACGGCCACCGTGTTCAGGGCCCCGCTCAGCTCCACGAGCGCGTCGTGCGCCGCCAGGGCCTCGAACTTGTTGGGGGCCGTGATGAAGGGCAGGCCTGGAGGGGGAGGGGAGGAGAAAGTGCTGAATGTGTGTGTATGTAGTGTGTATTAGGGCTGTCACATTATTTTAGATTTTCGAATTTAATTTAGAATTTACATAAAAACACGAGATTCGAATGTGAACAGAGAAATTCGAATTTGAGAACTAATTTTAATACTTTTGTTGAGGTGTACACGCCTACCTATATACACCTCAGCCTACCTACATGTGTATACCTCAACCTACCTGTTTATACCTCAGCCCACCTGTGTATACCTCAGCCCACCTGTTTATACATCAACCTACCTGTTTATACCTCAGCCTACCTGTTTATACCTCAACCTACCTGTTTATACCTCAGCCCACCTGTGTATACCTCAGCCCACCTGTTTATACATCAACCTACCTGTTTATACCTCAGCCTACCTGTTTATACCTCAACCTACCTGTTTATACATCAACCTACCTACCTGTGTACACCTCAGCCTACCTGTTTATACCTCAGCCTACCTGTTTATACCTCAACCTACCTGTTTATACATCAACCTACCTACCTGTGTACACCTCAGCCTACCTGTTTATACCTCAACCTACCTGTTTATACCTCAGCCCACCTGTTTATACATCAACCTACCTGTTTATACCTCAGCCTACCCGTTTATACATCAACCTACCTGTTTATACCTCAGCCTACCTGTTTATACCTCAGCCTACCTGTTTATACCTCAGCCTACCTGTTTATACATCAGCCTACCTGTTTATACATCAGCCTACCTGTTTATACCTCAGCCTACCTACCTGTTTATACATCAACCTACCTACCTGTTTATACATCAACCTACCTACCTGTGTACACCTCGGCCTACCTGTTTATACCTCAACCTACCTGTTTATACATCAACCTACCTACCTGTGTACACCTCAGCCTACCTGTTTATACCTCAACCTACCTGTTTATACCTCAGCCCACCTGTGTATACCTCAACCTACCTGTTTATACATCAACCTACCCGTTTATACCTCAGCCTACCTGTTTATACATCAACCTACCTGTTTATACCTCAGCCTACCTGTTTATACATCAACCTACCTGTTTATACCTCAACCTACCTGTTTATACATCAACCTACCTGTTTATACCTCAGCCTACCTGTTTATACCTCAGCCCACCTGTGTATACCTCAGTCCACCTGTGTATACCTCAGCCCACCTGTGTATACCTCAGCCCACCTGTGTATACCTCAGCCCACCTGTGTATACCTCAGCCCACCTGTGTATACCTCAGCCCACCTGTGTATACCTCAGCCTAGGGCTGGGCGATATGGCAAAAAATCATATTGCGATAACGATATGATAATGTTCTCATATTTCTCGATATCGATAATTATCGAAATTGTTATAAGTAAAAAAAAAAATTTAAACAACAGATGTATGTTTATTTTGCAGCAATTCTTTGTCATTGCCGCGATCTTTAGTGTTACATCCACTCACACTCCAGTTCTCAGGATGCAGCTGGTTTAAAAGCTAAAGTAAACCGGCTTCTCTGCTGGCTGTGGCTCCAGGGGAGTTGAACAGTTCTGGCTCTGCTAGTTTATTTTCGATCTTTCGGCGCTTTTTTGGTGGACAAACCACTGCACATGTGCACCGTGACTCGTGACTGGAGTCTAGCTCTGCTAGCACACATAGCCTACTGTGTACAGACTGTATTTTTTTATTTTTTTTTAATTGGTCTTTTTTCCCCTCCATTTTCCTCCGATTTTCTCCCATCCCAATGTTAGTCGTATGCCAATTCCCAGTCCCTTCCTGATCGCTGCGCACTTACCCCCCCCAGTCAGATCATCTGGGAGAGTGGAGGCTACCACGTGCTTCCTCCGACACACGTCCAGCCAATCACCGCTTCTTTTCACCTGGCAGCGCGGATTCTCATTGAGAGGGCGTAGCGTGTGGGAGGACCACACTATCCCCCTCACGTCCAATCCGCGCTTAGCAGGCGCCCCGACCGAACTGTAGGAGTCGCTGTTTACAACGACCCGGACCCACCCCGCCAGCTTCTCCCACCCTCTGATACAGCCAATTGTATCAGTGCAGACGGCCAGCCAAGCTGGTGACAACCCCGGAGCTGTGAGCTGGATTCGAACAGGCGAATCGAGCTCACAGCTCCGGGGCTGGTGACGAACGCAATCTCCGCTCGGCCACCTAACCGCTTCAAACTGTATTTTAAATTAGAAAGCAAACTAAATAAATGGACAAGAGACAAATAAATCTCAATTTGGTCAGTATTGTCATTTGGACAAGCAAAGCCATTACTTTAAGTTGCAGGCAAGAAAGACAAGTCTGTCCACTGTCTCTGGTTTTAAAGCTGCCCTGTTGCAGGTCACAATTTTTTTTTTTTTTTAAATTAAAAAAAAGTCGTTATATCGCCCAGCCCTACCTCAGCCCACCTGTGTATACCTCAGCCTACCGGTGTATACCTCAACCTACCTGTGTATACCTCAGCCCACCTCAACCTACCGGTGTATACCTCAGCCCACCTCAACCTACCGGTGTATACCTCAACCTACCTGTTTATACCTCAACCCACCTCAACCTACCGGTGTATACCTCAGCCCACCTGTGTATACCTGAGCCCACCTGTGTATACCTCAGCCCACCTGTGTACACCTCAGCCCACCTGTGTATACCTCAGCCCACCTGTGTATACCTCAGCCCACCTGTTTATACCTCAGCCTACCTGTTTATACCTCAGCCCACCTGTGTATACCTCAGCCTACCCGTTTATACATCAACCTACCTGTTTATACCTCAGCCTACCTGTTTATACCTCAGCCCACCTGTGTACACCTCAGCCCACCTGTGTACACCTGTGTGTACATCTGATTAGCACTACACTCGGTAGTACTAATTTTAATATTTTTTACCCAGTTTAATCACCTGTACAATACATTACTGTTGCGCTTCACTGTTACACGTGCACTCTGGTTGGATGCCAAACATATTTTCGTTGTACTGTACTTGTGCTGCATGACGACAATACATTTTAATCTAATAATCTAATCTAAACTAAGTCTGAGATGATATGCCATTTGGAAGAATCGATAATTCGGGACAACGTGATCGATAAAGATATTTTTATTAACAATTTTTGTTTTATGTTTTTTTTGCAGCAATTCTTTGTCGTTGCCGCCATCTATGGTGTTACAGATTTCCTTATTCAAAACTACCACAGTGATGTTCAACTCATGTTATAGTCGGTGGTCTCTGGATGTGATGGAGGAGTGCACTGCATATTGAATGCACAGTGCAGAGTTGCAATTCAACTGAATTTACATGAAGTGGGGATGTTTTAACTAAGACCTAGTATTTTTATTTATGTTTTTACACATGCAAAGAAAATCGATAAGTGGAACCCTTTCACTGCCGCACTACCAAACGGTTAACCCTTTCTCTGCGACAATACACAGAAGGTTAACCCCTTTCACTGCCACACAACAGCAGGTTAACCCTTTCACTGCCACACTACAGGTTAACCCTTTACTATCACACCGTCGGCAGTGTGATAGTAAAGGGTTAACCTTCTGTAGTGCGACAGTGAAAGGGTTCATCTAAACCTACCTGTGAGCGAGGCGCAGGTAGCCGCTACTTTCTCCGCGAAGCCGATGCGCGTGTTGAGTCCCGTGCCCACAGCGGTGCCGCCTGCAGCCAGCTCGTACACCCTGGGCATCGCCGAATGCACACGGGCGATACTGTACTTCACCTGCTGCACGTACCCACTGAACTCCTGCACACACACACACAAGATGAGAAAACAGATTCAACTAGGGCATAATAATCTAAATACAGAGAGAAAACAGATGAAAGGTATTACCATCCATTAGGGTTGGATACCGTTTACATTTGAACCGATACCGGGTACCTGTGAATCGATACTAGGGGTGGGAATCGCCAGAGACCTCACGATACGATCGCGATACTTGCGCCACAATAGTATCGCAATACTAAATATATCACGATGCGTTTATTTAAAAAAAAAATTCACATTTTATTTATTACCTTTTTTCAACTGCAAAGTAAACTTTGTCAACATGTTTTATCTAATAAAATAAAGTTCAGTCTGTTCATCTCACTTCAATAATTTTTATTGCAGAACATGGTATTTTCTCAAGCAGACAGATGTCAACACAACACATGTGTTGCATGTACCTGACAAACTGAACAGTTTGTATTACAGTCATATTCCAACTTAACTGAATGCACATGCGTGTGTGGACTACTGTACTATTACAGGTATTGAAATGAACAATGCAACTTCCTTATACAAAAAAACTAAAATTAATTTTAAATTTTTATGAATAATTAAATATCGATACTTGGCGTCCCTGTATCGATACAGTATCGCCACGCAAGGTATCGCGATACTACTATGTATCGATCCCCCCCCCCCCACCCCTAATCGATACCGGTACCGATCTGTCCGTTTGCGGTGGTGAATATGCATAATTGTTGTCTCATTAGTCCTGCATGCATCAAACAAAGCGCATGTCAGTGATTTTATGCTCTGTGCCATTATTACCATCTAAAATGTAATAAATTGTGGAATATTACTATAATGCGCTGTATGTGTATGAACCAAGCGTCCGTCCTATGATCTCACACGCCTAGGAGCATAACAGGAAAAAGCATTCCATGTAAAAGTATTCTGTATTTTTGTATGTCAACTAATAAAGAAACTTGAACTTGATACCCAGCGGTACCTTTTTCGGTACTTTAGTCTCTAAAAATGTAATCTACCTACCTCAGTTATAAAAAAAAATCCAAACTTCAAATTATTTATCATCATTATTATTTATTTAGAACAATTTGTTAATATATATATTGCAGCGAGTGTCATCTGCATCTAGCTTGTAACCACACTTGCGAAAGTTTTTCGGCTTGCCATTGCCCCGACTGCCTTGTTGTCGTTGAATCAAGTCAAATCCTAGGTAAGCGTGTATTGTGGCGTGAACGTGCGGCACACTTCATAGGTTGTTTCACAGCAAACGAAACATTGACGTCATCGGACTTATAAATAAATAATCTCCTTTTTTTATGACAAATGTGGCACCGGTGGATCTCACGTGAATCAGTACTCAGTAGGGGTGTAAAGGTATCCGTACCGAACCGTTTCAGCGTGTACCGTACCAAACAGCTGTGTACCGAACTAATACAAGTAGGGATGTCCGATATTATCGGCCTACCGATATTATCGGCCAATATCGGCATTAAGATGTGATATCGGAAAATATCGGTATCGGTTTTAATTTTATTTTTATTTTTTTTACATTTCTATAACCTTTATTTACCCAGGCAAGCAAGTAAGAACAAATTTAGATTTTATTTATTGTCAAAAGTATGCATAATGTTGTGTTAATTCCACAACAAGAGATATGTAATGTTAATTACCTGAAATTATTCCATTTTTTGGGGGGGGGAAACCCTGCATATATCGGTATCGGTTGATATCGGTATCGGAAATTAAGAGTTGGACAATATCGGTATAGGTAAAAAAGCCAATATCGAGCATCCCTAAATACAACGGTATGTTAACCACTAACGACCGTCCACCGGGGGCTGTTTTTTTCACAATCTAATATTATTATTATTTATTTTTAACAAGTAGATTATTAATTTCAATATAGAATATTCGTTGACAGCCCTACAAGTACAATTAGTTACTGCACACTACATCACCCCTGAGTGGAACATGGAAAGCCAAACCTTCCACCCACTGTCCACACCCAAAATCGATTATTAAAAAAATAAATAAAATAAATTTTTTTTTATTTATTTTAATGTCGATTTTTTATTGACCTATACAGTCCATTCATGCGGAGTGAATCAGTTCCCCCAGCCACATTCGTGTATAAATGTTTTTGGGTGGAATTAACCGATAGAAAATTTATCGAATCGCATCGTGGTCAAATGAAGATATTTCATGATGCATTGAATCGTTGCCTGAAGAATCGTAATCGAATCGTTGTGGGGTCGAATCGTTACACCCCTAGTCGATACCCTTAAAAAGTACAGTACCGGATCTGGTACCCTATCCCTGGTGGTGGTGTGTATGTGTGTGCGTGTGTAATACCTGTCCCAGGGACAGGGGCACGGCGTCCTGCGTGTGCGTGCGTCCGATCTTAATGATGTCCTTGAACAGCTCGGCTTTAGCCGCCAGGGCGTCGTGCAGCAGCTGCAGGCCCGGCAGCAGGACGTGGTGCACCTCGGTGGCGGCGGCGATGTGCATGGCTGTGGGGAACGTGTCGTTGGAGCTCTGCGGGGAACAAACGGACGTTTTAAAAACATGTTAACACAACTTGGCTGTGGGGAACGTGTCGTTGGAGCTCTGCGGGGAACAAACGGACGTTTTAAAAACATGTTAACACAACTTGGCTGTGGGGAAGGTGTCGTTGGAGCTCTGCGGGGAACAAACGGACGTTTTAAAAACATGTTAACACAACTTGGCTGTGGGGAACGTGTCGTTGGAGCTCTGCGGGGAACAAACAGACGTTTTAAAAATATGTTAACACAACTTGGCTGTGGGGAACGTGTGGTTGGAGCTCTGCGGGGAACAAACGGACGTTTTAAAAACATGTTAACACAACTTGGCTGTGGGGAACGTGTCGTTGGAGCTCTGCGGGGAACAAACGGACGTTTTAAAAACATGTTAACACAACTTGGCTGTGGGGAACGTGTCGTTGGAGCTCTGCGGGGAACAAACGGACGTTTTAAAAACATGTTAACACAACTTGGCTGTGGGGAACGTGTCGTTGGAGCTCTGCGGGGAACAAACGGACGTTTTAAAAACATGTTAACACAACTTGGCTGTGGGGAAGGTGTCGTTGGAGCTCTGCGGGGAACAAACGGACGTTTTAAAAACATGTTAACACAACTTGGCTGTGGGGAACGTGTCGTTGGAGCTCTGCGGGGAACAAACAGACGTTTTAAAAACATGTTAACACAACTTGGCTGTGGGGAACGTGTCGTTGGAGCTCTGCGGGGAACAAACGGACGTTTTAAAAACATGTTAACACAACTTGGCTGTGGGGAACGTGTCGTTGGAGCTCTGCGGGGAACAAACAGACGTTTTAAAAACATGTTAACACAACTTGGCTGTGGGGAACGTGTCGTTGGAGCTCTGCGGGGAACAAACGGACGTTTTAAAAACATGTTAACACAACTTGGCTGTGGGGAACGTGTCGTTGGAGCTCTGCGGGGAACAAACAAACCCCGCATATATCGGTATCGGTTGATATCGGTATCGGAAATTAAGAGTTGGACAATATCGGTATATCGGATATCGGTAAAAAAAAGCCAATATCGAACATCCCTAATTTGAACCCTTTCACTGCCACACTACAGAAGGTTAACCCTTTACTATCACACTACCGATAGTAAAGGGTTAACCTGCTGTTGTGTGGCAGTGAAAGGGTTAACCTTCTGTGTACCGTCGCAGTGAAAGGGTTAACCATTTGGTAGTGCAGCAGTGAATGGTCATTAGGGTGAATATATATATATATATAATATAATTACCTGGCTCTTATTAACCCTTTATCTGCCAGGGATTATTCTGATCTTAATCCCCTCTCTGCCACCACTGTAAATCTATGGAGATGTTCCCCTTCTTTGCAGGGCTATAACTTTTTAAATTGTATTGCTAAATTGACATTACTATGGCCCATTCAACGTCAAGTATCTATCGTTTAGGATGTAGCAACATTCTACTTTTTCATTCACACACACTCATACTAAAATACGGTATAAAGTATAAATATGTTTTTATCGTTTTCTGCAGCATTCCATAGAACGTGAGTTATAGCCATAAATACATATATTAGATCATCAAATGTAGTTTGATACCGATTGACGTCAGATAAAAAATTTCAATTGTACAAGGTCCTAAACGTCATGCCTCATCATCTGCTGGTGACCGGAGGGGGGGGGGGGGGGGGGGGTTTATAAGTCCGTGGCCGGCGTTAAATCATTTATGTAGTATGGGTCATATATTGATCAGACCAGTTTGTATAGAAAATAATAATCAAACATGCTGAAACTCACCGCAGCTTCCTCGTAGCGTTGGGCGATAATAAAGATCGTTTTTATGGGATGTCGATCTAGTTGGTCCAGTTCCAGGTTGTATAATACTATATACACGTCCAAATAACGTTGTTTATTGATATTTATAGATTTTTGAAATATTGATCTCAAAGACGCTGTACGACGCCCTTTGGCAGATTACGCATGGCGGAGAATGACGTCGTAACACGTTCTTGGCGATTAAAGGGTTAAAATGGTCGTTAGGGTGTATATACTGTATATAATTACCTGGCTCTTATTAACATGGTCGTTAGGGTGTATATAATTACCTGGCTCTTATTAACTCTTTCAGTGCCACGCCTGGTTTTCCATTTTACCGCTTGAATGCCACCATCCGCGCCAATGTTAACGTTAATATCGCCTAATCTATGTTTTAAATTATGGCTATGTGTCTAATCTGCCCATCGCATTATCAAAGACTATTTTCCAGACAGTGCTGTGAAGGCAGATTGTTTTTTTATCGCGTCGTTGCCGTTTCAGAGCAGTTAGAAAAGCCCCCGTTTTGATATAAAAAACAGCTCATTCTGGAGCATTCTATGAAAATCGTCTTTTAGTGGAATATTCCACAACGTTGATATTCGTCGGCCTTTTTATGAATCGTTTTCAAATAAACGCTAGATGATCAATATTATACGTGCACGCACGCACATTACGGCCGCGCGCGGATAATCGCCTCGTTGATTTCCTCTCTGAGTTTTACATTGAAACCGAAAGAAGACATTTCACAAAACAGCTTATAACTTCATCAAACTTACTCTGATTATCCTACCACTGATAACATAGAGTCCTTACCTGACATCAGATGGTATCCAACTGGTATATTCCAATTCCTGATCACCATTCGAAAAAATCGATACGTGTATGGATCCAACGCGACACAGTGGATCTCCATGATCCGCGGGGATCTGAGGCTCCAGAATGAACTCTAGTAACCCCGGCTGGATCAGTGAACTGGAAAATGTGGAGTACCGGATTTTTTTCCCCATTCATTTTCATTGAGTCCATTCCAAAATCACTTATGTCATCTGGGAGACGACAGGGGGCGCTTTTTTCCACAGTGATCACCGGCGCAGCTCGGCAATACTCGGGTAGGCTCGGGTGATGCAATAATCTCGTGAGTGGCTAGCAACCACCTATAAAAAAACAATCTCGTGAGTGGCACTGAAAGAGTTAACATGGTCATTAGGGTGTATATAAATATATATATAATATAATTACCTGGCTCTTATTAACATGGTCATTAGGGTGTATATAAATATATACCGTGCTTTTCCCCCCATTTTTCGACCCTGCGGCTTATATGTGACTCGACGTGACCAAACCCGAAAATGTAAAAATCTAAATATTGCTTTTTTGACTGCATTGAAATGTTATTTATCTGTTCCCTTATTTGCTAAACTTAATACAACTTGTAAATGAGTTAATTCTTGTTATTTGTCCGACAGTATTGTGTCCCAATGCTAATTACATATGGTAATTAAACATTAAAACACCTGCGGCTTATAGTCCAGTGCGGCTTATACATGTACACATCATTCAATTTAGCTGCTGCGGCTTATAGTCAGGTGCGGCTTATAGTGCGGTATATATATAATATAATTACCTGGCTCTTATTAACATGGTCGTTAGGGTGTATATAAATATATATACATATAATATAATTACCTGGCTCTTATTAACATGGTCATTAGGGTGTATATAAATATATATATAATATAATTACCTGGCTCTTATTAACATGGTCGTTAGGGTGTATATAAATATATATAATATAATTACCTGGCTCTTATTAACATGGTCATTAGGGTGTATATAAATATATATAATATAATTACCTGGCTCTTATTAACATGGTCGTTAGGGTGCACAGGGTCTTTGCTGCCCAGAGTTCCTCCCAGGATCTCGATGGCTCGGTTACTGATGACCTCGTTAACATTCATGTTGCTCTGAGTGCCAGAACCAGTCTGCCACACAACCAGAGGGAAGTGGTCATCCAGTTTACCTGCTGCTACCTGGAGGGGAAGAAAAAGAGAGAAAGAGAGAAAGAGAGAAAGAGAGAGAGAGAGAGAGAGAGAGAGAGAGAGAGACAGAGAGGGGGGGAGAGAGAAGAGAGACAGAGACAGAGAGGGGGGGGGGGGGGAGAGAGAAGAGAGACAGAGACACAGACAGAGAGAGATGAGTGTGAGTTTGTGCGAGTGTGGTTCTGGTGATTTTCAACCTACAGTATAATAAAATAATCTTATGAGATAATATAACCTGAAACACCCTTTAACCCAGTCTATCAGAACACTTGGATGATACCGGCAAAATGTATCTCATAAACCTGCGAACATATCACAACAATGTTTGAGAGTGTGTGTGTGTGTGTGTGTGTGTGTGCACCTCATCAGCAGCCTGGATGATAGCGTCTGCCAACTTAGGGTCCAGGCCGTAGTCCTTGTTCACCTCTGCTGCCGCCCTCTTCAGGACACCAAATGCCTTGATCACTTGTATCTGAGGGAGAGAGAGAGAGGGGGGGGGGGAGAGACAATGCAATTTTAGATGCAGGGTTCCCACAGACATTGCAAAATGAAATTCAAGGCCTTTCAAGTACTTTTCCAAGCACTATTTTCCATTTTAAAAGGATACAATTCACTTTTAAATGCTGTTTTTTATTGAAAAGAAAATCTGATCCAATATGTATGGCTTAAAACCATTTTCCGACAATTAGTTACACTTTAGATTAACTTCTGATTCAGAACTATTTTATTATGGATGAACAAAAGTTGCAAATGGTTGATTTGAATTTCAAGAACTTTTTAAGTACCTTGTTAAAGAAATTGGCCGTTTTCAAGGAATTCCAGGCATCGACTTTTTTTGGACAAAGCTCAAGCACTTTAAGCACTTCAAGGACCTTGTGCGAACCCTGTGCATCTTAAAACTAGTGACCCCTGCCCCCACCCCTACCATCACCAAGCCTTCCAAAGCCAAGAGGAGAACAACTGGTATGACCCAGGCAACGTGAGGAGACCATAACACAATTCACCTCTCATCTTAATTAGAGTTTACATCCCCCCTCAAGTCAACACTGGGGCAGCTCTTTCATTCAGAGCTTGACGATGAGGTAAACAAACTCCAAACAGCTAATGTAGATGCTGCGATTGTAGTGGCTGGGGGACTTTAACAGGGCAAATCTTAAAAAAAAGGTATTACCACATTTCTACCAGCATGTGACTCTCGCCAGAGGCGAGAGTATATTAGATCACCGCTACTCGCAAGGACGGTACAAGTCACAGGTGCTTAGTCCATTCGGCAAATCAGACCATCTTTCTCATACCAAAGTATCAACAAGGTCTTAACACTTTGATTGCCACGCAGTATGCCCATCCTTATGCCCAGTCTGCCAGCGCTGTAACCCTATGGAGATGTTTACCTTCTTTGCAGGGCTATAACTTTTTTAATATTATAGCTATATCGACATTACTATGGCCCATTCAACATCGGGTATCTATCGTTCCGGATGTGGGAACGTTATATTTTTTCATTCATACATTGTTGTGTTAATACCGTCGAGAATATAAGTATGTTTTTAAGGTTTTCTGCAGTAATTCCTAAAACGCGAGTTATAGGCCCTGAAGCATATGATAGATTATCGATTGGCATTTCTTTCCTATACACGCTATATTAAAAAATTCAAATGTATATGATCGGTATACATTATGCTTCATCATGCAGCGTGAAGGAAAGGGGGGGGGGGGTCATTTATAATTCCTTGAT
This sequence comes from Notolepis coatsorum, assembly GCF_963971535.1. Classification (NCBI taxonomy): domain Eukaryota; kingdom Metazoa; phylum Chordata; class Actinopteri; order Aulopiformes; family Paralepididae; genus Notolepis; species Notolepis coatsorum. The sequence continues at coordinate 281,874 of NW_028174860.1, read as the reverse complement.
CGTCAGTAACGGCTTTATTTAGTATGGGTTGATATGTTGATCAGATGTATTGCCGTGAAATGAATAAACAATCGGGCTGAAAATAACGTTATATTCCTCTTACCGTTCGCCGATGAGACTGGAGGAAAAATATTCCAATTATTTGACGTCGATCTGCTAGATCCATTTCCCGTTTGTATGACGCAATAAACGCCGAAATCATATTGATTATTGCGTTTCGAAAGCGATCCCATGCACTCGAGTGTTTGTCTGGATCCACATAACAAGATATTACTGCCGGAGGGATTTCCTCGATGCACCGAGCGCCACTTCCGGTTTGGCTTAGAGTGTAACAAATTTTTTCAGTACTTTAGTCTCTAAAAATGTAATCTAGCTACCTCAGTTGTAAAAAAATTGTCCAAACTTCAAATGATTTATTATCATTATTATTTATTTAGAACGATTCGTTTATATATATATAATATTGCAGCAAGTGTTGTCTGCATCTAGCTTTGTAAGGTGTAACCACACTTGCAACCATTTTCGGCTTGCCATTGCCCCGACTGCTTTGTTGTTGAATCACGTCAAATCCTAGGTAAGCGTGTATTGTGCGAGTACGTGTGGCACACTTCATAGGTTTTTTTTTTTTTTTACAGTACTGAAATGTGGCACCGGTGGATCTTGCGATTCGGTCGGTACCCTTAAAAGTACCGGATTCGGTACCGATCCCTAGTCTTTACAGGGAGAGACTTGAGCAGTTTGGGACAGACATACCTGACATGAACTCGACCCGACTAAAAGAGAGGCTTTTGGCAGAGATACCTGGACTGGTAAACCTACAAGAAATGTATGTATAGGCCATCTAAATAGGATTATTCAATCAAAATATAGTTCAAACACCGTTTAAAACCACTTCAATGGCGGCCATCTTGAAATATGGTGGCCATTTAGTTTTTCTCAAGTGGATAACGTACTTTTCTGAGAGAGTAGGTTCCGAAGCACTTGTGCCAACTTTGGTGCTTGTACCACCAAGAGAAAGATTGTTTCAGCAATCTGCTCCACTAGTCTTGGACATCCTGACAGGAAGACCCCAAGTGGTGAGAGCAGGTAACTGCATATTCATCCATCACTCTCAACACAGGTGCTACTCCATTTTAGCATTTGTTTTAGCATTTTAGTTGTGTATTGTATATTTCATATAGTGTTTAGTCTTAATTCTTTTAACTGTATGAAGCACAATCTCAGGAGGCTCATACAGAACCAGGCATTTCACTATAATGTACCTTATGACAAATAAAACTCAACTTGAAACTTGAGAATATAGAGGGGAGTTGAGGTTGACCTCCACAACCCTCAAAATCTGGCCCAACCCATTGATCACAAAACAATATTACCTATTGGAAAAATACCACAAAAAGGCAAAGAATGCTATCTGGCCCTAAATGGAGAGTACACAGTGGCAAACTATCTGACCACTGTTACTAATCCAAAACTGAGGAAGACATTGACTAGGTACAGACTCAGTGAGGAAGACATTGACTAGGTACAGAGTCGGTGAGGAAGACTTTAGGCGTGTTCGAGATTGGCGAGGCAGAGGCAGATCTGCGCAGGTTTTACTACGGTTAGAATATTGTCCGACTTGCTCTGAAAATCTGACGAGACGAGGCGCGGGAGCGTGCCACGCACAGCCTTCAGAGCGAGGCTCCACAGTACCCCTCACCCGGCTGCTCCACGCAAATGCATGATGGGAAACGACTTGCTATGGTCGCGCAAAGCGCCTATTGGCTCAGAAAAGTTGTCACCTGGTTGTCACCACCAGCCACGCCCACAAGAGGAAGTTATGCGACGTTTGATTGATTGATTGAAAACTTTATTAACCGATTGCAGAATGGGTACAGTACAGTACGGGTACCGTCAACCCGTCTATCAGATATATTTATTATTATAATTATTTGATACAGGAGTTTGGGTACCAAGAGCTTCCTCAAATAATGTTATCATCATATCATCATGATAAACTTCAAGCTGTCAGACACCAAATTATTTTTTATCAGAGTAATGAATGCTGTCTTAATAACCATCTCTGCAATGGAGTTTATATCAAAATAACAATATATCAACCCCCCTGAACAAATGGTGATTGCTTCTTCAAGTCGATTCTACAGACGGGCTGTTTCTATCATCGGAATTAAATAATTATAATGATAATAAATAACAATTACGTTTTGCATTTATAGTCATGACTCAATGAGCAATCTGAGCATTACCGCTCTATGTACAGTACTCCTCTAAGCAATCTGGCTCTCAGTTAACCCAATCGCTAGATAGATTAAAGAATTCCATATAAATCTATAGTTCATTAACGATGCAGCAGCGCTGATAGTACTGTATCCCGCACACACACACACGTTGTCTGTTTTGCCTCAATATATACTGTATATACAATTCTGTTTTGCCTCAATATACAGTATATATATATATATTGATGCAAAACAGAATTATTCAGCAGTGTGTTGTGTGTGCGCGCTGCGGTGGTCAGGAGCGTGCAACAAGATGGTATACATTATGGTATATGAATAGTATATTCCACTATAGCAGTATATGGTGTGCTGTACATTTGAATCTAATCTAATTGTGCACGCGGCCATCGCATTATAATGAGCTGGACAGGTGTGTATGTGTGTGGTGATGACGTGAACGTGTATCTGCCATGCGAGACGAGCAGGCTCTCCTCCCCCGGCTGCACTAGTCTACTCTCGTCTATTTTCGAGGCGAGCCGAAATCAATCTCGAACACGCCTATTGACTAGGTACAGACTCAGTGAGGAAGACATTGACTAGGTACAGACTCAGTGAGGAAGACATTGACTAGGTACAGACTCAGTGAGGAAGACATTGACTAGGTACAGACTCAGTGAGGAAGACATTGACTAGGTACAGACTCAGTGAGGAAGACATTGACTAGGTACAGACTCAGTGAGGAAGACATTGACTAGGTACAGACTCAGTGAGGAAGACATTGACTAGGTACAGACTCAGTGAGGAAGACATTGACTAGGTACAGACTCAGTGAGGAAGACATTGACTAGGTACAGACTCAGTGAGGAAGACATTGACTAGGTACAGACTCAGTGAGGAAGACATTGACTAGGTACAGACTCAGTGAGGAAGACATTGACTAGGTACAGACTCAGTGAGGAAGACATTGACTAGGTACAGACTCAGTGAGGAAGACATTGACTAGGTACAGACTCAGACAGACCTGGCTGCCCACAGAAGACAGGCTGTGTAGGGATGGGTACCGAATTTGGTACTTTTGAGGCACCGAACCGAAACACGTCGGTACTACCGAGTATCGAATCAAGTGAGAAACCGAGAGAATTTTTTTTTTTTTTTTTTTAATATTTTGTTTTTTGTTTTTGTTACTTTTTTCTTTTCATGTCAACGTTCACACGCACAATATATGCTTACCTAGGATTTGACTTGATTCAACAACAAAGCAGTCGGAGCAACGACAAGCCGAAAACTGTCGAAATTGTAGTTATTTGAAGTTTGGATTTTTTTTTACGACTGAGGTAGGTCAATTAAATTTCTTGAGACTAAAGTACTGAAAAAAGGTACCGTTGGGTACCGGTATCGATTCACAGGTACCGGTACAAATGTGAAAGGTACCCATCCCTAAGGCTGTGTCCACTCTGCTCCCAAGGACAGGTGGAGACAGAAATTAAAACCTCCCCCCAAATTACCAAGAAATACCAAGCATTTGAAAATATCACTAAAATGTCCTCTTTGCAATATCTTCTAGGAGAGACATTTGAATGCACCATTTTACCAGCACATTATGTGTGGAACTACCATCAACTGAGGGACAGCCAGTGGTCAGGAGAGCCGGCCACATCTGGGACATTTAATACTCACTGTTTCACTTAAATTATTATTATTTTCACTATCATCTTGTTTATTTGTTTGCTTGTTGTTCCAAATAGGTCTTTGTTCAATGACAATTGATATTCACAGATACTGTGATTTTGGCTACTGTTTGTGACTAAATGTTTTCATTACTATGCTGTTGCTATATGTATGCTTTGTAGGGCTGACCTTCGAAGCTTTTTTTGGCAATCGAAGCTTCGGGGCCGAGCTTCGATTTTAATTCGAAGCTTATTTTTATTTATCTTATGTTGTGGGACTTGTACAGCACTTTGGTAAACTTTGTCGTTTTTAAATGTGCTCTATAAATAAAGTGGATTGGATTAATTAATTAAGTAGCCCATTTCGTGACTCAACAAGGTTTCACTCGGCTGCGCTGCCTGGGTGCAGTGGGGCTGCTCTCACAGCCAACAACATGACATTACATAATTATGTTGCAACCTTCGTCTATCAAGCAAACAATTATATAAATATTTATATGTAGTTGATAGAGACAGGCAGAATTCGACTTAATTAAGCATGTTTTATTAAGACATATTTTTATATGGGTCGGGACACTTTAAAAAAGCAGCACAATGAACACAAATCTGTCCGACATAGTCTTAAATAACAAACGGCATTGCTTCGCTTCTTTGTCTACATATCTGCTGCACATGTCCTTGTTGTTTTCAACACAGATAATCTCCACGTGCTTGTTGTAGAGAGGTGGAGTCGAGGCGCCGCTTACTTTCGTTTCATTGGAATGGAGGCGCAAGATTTAAGGCAAACATTTCTTTTATTTATTTTTTTAAACTTCGATTTTTTTTTATGTTCGAAGCTTGTGCCATCGAACGAAGCTTCGAAGTATTTAAGACAGCCCTAATGCTTTGGAAATGTAAGAATCTGATCATGCCAATAAAGCAATTCTAATTGAACAGTGAGACAAAAAAGAAATATACAGAGAAACAGAGAGAGAAAGATAGAAAGAAATAGACAGACACAGACCGACAGAGAGAGAATGAGAGACAAAGAAACAGAAAGAGATAGAGAAAAGACAGAGAGGGAGACAGAAAGACAGAGACAGATAGACAGAAAAAGAGACAGAGACAAAGAGAATGTTCAGTTCTATATAGTGTGAAGAGTACTATATAGAATGATAGTTATTAATATGTATTATTGTTATATTGTAGAAATGTGTGCATTGAAATGTCTGTAAAGTCTCGACTACATTGAAAATGAGGGTGACCTCAATTGTAATTTCGAGAATAAATAAAGGTTGATGATGATGATTCAGGAGAAGTTTCTGAAAAATCGAGAACTCAGCTGTTTGTTGCCTCCTCAAAAAGCATCAAAGTAGCCACGCCCCCTGGTTCAAAACTACCAGAGGTAGCCACGCCCCCTGGTTCAAAACGACCGCACGTAGCCACGCCCCTTAATCCAAAATGATAAGTAGCCACACCCCCTGGTTCAAAACTATCAGAAGTAGCCACAACTACTCTAGGATAAACAGTGTAGTGTAGTAGCAGACCTACTCTAGGATAAACAGTAGTGTAGTAGCAGACCTACTCTAGGATAAACAGTGTAGTGTAGTAGCAGACCTACTCTAGGATAAACAGTGTAGTAGCAGACCTACTCTAGGATAAACAGTGTAGTAGCAGACCTACCGGCATTCTTTCAGAGGGTCCTCCTATCTTGAAGTTCATGGTGGATCGGACCGTCTGGGCGCCGTAGTATTTATCCACCGGAACCTTCAGCTCCCCGAATGTGTCACGCTCGATTCTGTACTCTGAACTGGCCTGCGAGTGTACACACACACACACACACATAAAGTAACCATAAATAAAATAATCAATGTACTCAGTACATAAACAATTCCCTTGCATTTTCTGCCAAATGCAATCGTTATTTCCCTGGTGTCCAACGTTGGGAGAGAGTTGTTCCCTGTTCGTACACATTGGCTCAACTAGCCTATTTCACATGACAGGAATTATTTGCCAGGGAGGACCTTTAACAGCAGAAGATACTAATGGCGCTTTTCCACTGCATGGTACCTACTCTACTCTACTCTGTATTTTCGGTTTTCCATTACCAAAGTTGGTACCAGGTACTTTTTCGGGTACTTTTTTAGTCCCTGCTCGACTCTGGTTCCAAGCGCGAGCCAAGCGGGTAGAACTGGTACTAGAAAAGTCACGTGAAACACTGCAGACCACTGATTGGTCAGAAGAGAGACGCGTCACTCGTTGGAGAGTCTGAACGAAAACAGAAAGCCGCCATCTTTAATGTCTCGCATAGGATTTCATTATGGTTGCAGCAGGCACAAGTCCAATAAACAAACGATACAGTCACTGTGTATTCTGCCTCATTTATTGATTAAACAAAACCGACATCAACACAATTTGCCACCGAGCGGAGAGTTTAGTCTCGCAAAAAGATCGCTGACTTGTTAAGGCTTAAGCTTGTTGTTAGGTTAGGTGCTAATGTTGTGCTAGCGTTTTAGCATGGCTATCGTACATAACGTGATCAATATAACTCGCTATTGATTGTTTGTATGAGTAACGTTAATGCTAGTAGAATAGACACAACGTGAGGTAATCACCATCCATTTTATTACCTAATGCTAACGTTAGCAAATAGACGCGAGACTGGTAACGTTACAGCTTTGTTGTTAGCCTAATGCTAACGCTAACGTTAGCATAGACAGCCTAGCTAACGTTAACGCTTGTAGAATATACACAATGAGAGGTAACGTTAGCAGAATGGACACAACGAGAGTCTCGTTAATGTTGTTATTGATTGATTGAAAACTGTTTTACTCTGGCTTGCGCCTAGCTCACGGACATAGCTATGCTGCCAGGAGCTCTCACAGAGCTATGGAGCTCTCAGCTGTACACCAGCAGCCCCGTCTCCCCACACGGAGACAAACTGAGTACTTTATTTTAGTACCTGCAGTGGAAAAGGAACGAAGTACCAGGTACCTAAAGCGAGTAGAGTAGAGTAGGTACCTAAGTCGTAATAATAACTTCCAAGTTGAACAATTGATTGATTGATTGATTGAAAAGTTTATTAACAGATTGCAGAATGGGTACAGTACAGTACAGCTCAATACATACAATTGTTAAGGGGATGCAGACCAGAGAAATACTTTAGTCTTGTTTACATCAGGGTCCCCCATTTTCAATTCATCATAACATATATGACATACATGACATACAGATAGACAGTACTGCTACATCTATACATTTATGACATATCAAAAGCAGGCTTGAACGGAGTTGAGAGCAACCACATTGCAGTTATGTAATAATCCTCGTTTCGTCTTTCAGAGACAAGAATAGCCGCTCAGACGAGACAGACTAGAGATCGATTACAAGTAGCTCCTGTCAGTGTTGTGTGGTCAACTAATTTTGACCTTTCTGGTTGCTGCTAACACTAGCCAACGAGTTCATTAGCGTACATCCATCAGCTAGCAACAAAACACTGGCGATCGTGTGGTTATAACGTGACGAATAGCCTTTGCCATGAAGGCAGAACGACAAATAAGCCAACGTGCTATAATAAAAACCTGAACACGGACATGCCAGTGAGTTCGCCCGCTAGTGTATTCCTTCGTGTTAACGGGCTAAGCTAGTGCTAAGAAGGTCATTGGAGCCTGGAGCTCATGTGAAAGAAGCGGTTTAAAGCCAGGGGACCTACCATCCTGGACTGAGTGACGAGAGCTGCTACAGCGGGACAGTGTTGTCTGAGGCTGGGGTTGTTGTTCTGCAGAAACCAGAAACTGCAGGAGGTCCTCCGGACAGCGGGTCTAAGGGAGCGGATCATGCTGCTTTCAGTCTGGTGACAAGATGGCGGAGGGCGGAACCAAGAGTGAACCAACCACAGGTCAGGGGCGGACACGTATTTGTGCAACAATACTGCGTTGGGTGGGGGAGATAATTGAAAGCAGCACCGGGCAACGTGGGTTCAATCAGATCAATTAGAGTAGGAGGAAAATGCATATAGATACTGCTGAGTTTATATTTACAATATTTACGGTGTATAATTGTAATGTAGGCCTGTCGCATTCTTGTTCCTAATTAAATGTATTACTTGACTAATTAAAAATATCTATTGGTAAAGAATTATGTGAAGGTTTTAAGCCGCTCTATACGAGAATAAATGACTAACCTTACTTTCTAGCTTGAATCCAACTATGACAGGTATGTATTGGCTATGATGGACAGTAGCTTTGATTAATCAATAAATTAGTAGGTAGGTAATCAGAGCAAGCACAACTGGACCACCAACCACTGTATATTCAGTTTCAATATAGCACTTTGCCTTATGTTAGGGTATTATTTCAACTTTTACTGAAAAGGCTTCTTTTTTAATCTGGGATTCGCAAGATAAATCACACATGGGTGTGATTTATTAGTTAATTTATGCATTAGTTTGACTTATTCGACCTCAGGGCTTTTGGACGCTAAACTTTCATTTATTTCGGTCTCTCCTTCTCTTATAGGATGAATTGAAAATGGGGGACCCTGATGTAAACTAGATGAAAGTCTTTCTCTGGTCTGCATCCCCTTAACAATTGTGTGTATTGAGCTGTACTGTATTGTACCCATTCTGCAATCTGTTAATAAAAATGTCAATCAATCAATCAATCAATCAATCAATGACTGCACTGATTCCTTGAGATGCTTCCAGCTGCAGCCGTTCAGACCAGCGCTTACAAGCCCCGCACATACAAGCCCGCACATAGCAACCCCTCGCTTCCATTGGCTGATTTTGGTGACGTGATTTGGGTCCCACCCAATGGCTGAGGTTCTGCAGACGCCTCTCTGATTGGTTGGGCTCCATTTCTGCAGCCCCCTCTTTGATTGGTTGAGCGAAGCCCCTCTCTGATTGGTTTAGCTCGCCATGCGGTAAAATGCGGATGTAATGTTATCATCTCAAGAAGATACAAATAAATATACTACCAGATTCGCGTTTATAACGTTATTTCGCGTGACTTCGCGGTTTATTCATAACGTTATGCACATTTCACAACACAGCCAGCTGTCAGAAACTGTACATTGTAACGTTATATGTTTATTCACGTAACGTTATTTCACGTGACGCGTTCAACTTGTTTACACTCCCCACTTACTGAAACTGTACCATGACGCACTCCCCACTTAACCCAGTTAATGCCTTAACTAGACAGTTAACAATATAACATTTAGATTAATTAACCCAGTTAATGCCTTAACTAGACAGTTAACAATATAACATTTAGATTAACACAGTTAATGCCTAACTAGACAGTTAACAATATAACATTTAGATAGAGAGGCTGGTGGTCAAGTCAAGAGTTTTATTTGTCACAAGTTGTTTATTTGCATACACGTTTATGGGACAGTTTTCTACACCTGACTGAACGGTCTGGGGACAAATGATTAAGGTGGGGTTACAATGATATCAAGGATGAATATGAAAAAGGGGATCTGATCTGATGGTACTTGTACTTTATAATGTGTTATATATGTATGTACATGGATTTTATGTCCGGATGGTATATCTATGGAATGGTCACTGTCTCTATCACACTCTCATATGCGCATGTTTAGCCGCATACAAGTATCTAGGATACACATATTCGTATGTGTACATAATAGGTTTACACACACTCATATGCACAAGGCTAAGTTATACATGTCAGGGGCACACATACATGCACATACTCACTTATAGGAAATAGGCATACACACACCTACATATACACATAGTTGAGGTATAGGCTCTCACTGACACATATGGGGGATATACATGTACATAGGAGACACACACATACGTAGCTGAGACGCACATATATATGCACACCTGAGATATACACTCACATAGGGGGCGGAGGCACACATGGATACGAGACACACACAAGAGATAGGAGTACAGTCGCATACCTGGAAGATGCACACACACACACATGTGAGGCATGTACACATGCTTACGTGATACACGTACCCACATACATATGTTGGAGACACACATGCATGCATGCTATCATGCACACCTACATGTGTCTGGGACGCTTTCTCTCACATGCAATATGGAGAAGGGTGGCATCCCGATAGAGGATGCAGCACATACCTGCTCGCAGGTAGATCGGTCTACATGCAAAGTATATATATCAGGGATGTATACGCACAATGTATAGTATAGTATTTTTCTTTTTTTCGTAAGTCTTTTTTATTTTCCATGTCAGTTGTTAATGTATTTGTATGAGTCCTTTACATGTTTTGTATGTTCTTACAAAAAAGAAAAAGGCAAATCTTGGAAGTTGCATATGGTGATGTGGAAAGAGATGTTTTGAATATTGGAGAGATTTGTGCAAAAAATATCAAAAAAAAAAAAAAAAATTAAATGCGGGTGGTCGTGCCCGCAAAGATGTGCATAATACAACAGTAATAACATATAATAGAATCCAATAGAACGACATTGTGCAATAAAACAAGTAAACAGAGTAGGGCATATCGGTATATGTACATAAGTTATTTACAGAGCATGGTAGGACATGCTAGGTCCTGTGGTAGTGCAATATTAGCTACGGATGAGGCACTGGGTCTTTATGTACATGCTATATTGGTGGTCAATGTCACTTCGGATTGCTACGACACATCTCTACTGCTTGTGACAGGCTGTGGTGCGTTCCAGACTTTACTCCTGTTGGGAAACTATAGCGATGGTCTGTGCTCACCACACTTTTCTTCGGCCTCCCCGCAGCGAGCCGTCGTCGACCCCCGAGCTTCATTTTACGACGGGCAACAGAGGTGGGTTGAGCCGCTATACTTGGCCCAGCACGGTTAGCGACTCGCCTGAGTGCGTGTGCACGTTTTGATGCATGGCTGATACCAGAGCGGCCGAAGGTGTGTAGCGCTGACAGCAGCTTGGAGGGATTCCCCTTCAGCTGATTGAAGGTCTTTATCATGGCTTTATCATCACCACCCTCTGTAGAGCCTCTTGCTCTGCCTTTGTGCAGCTGGATAACCACACAGACTTCACACAGACTGTCTGTACAATACTGCTGTAGGCCTATAATACTTATGTAAATAAGTAAGGCAATTGAAATATATCTGCAGTACAGCTCAATACACACAATTGTTAAGGGGATGCAGACCAGAGAAAGACTTCCGTCTTGTTTACATCAGGGTCCCCCATTTTCAATTCATCATAAATGTACAGTTCCCTCCCCCTTGTATATATTTACTGTATGTCACAAATGTAACAGTACTGCATGGTCTGCATCCCCTTAACAATTGTGTGTATTGAGCTGTACTGCATTCTGCAATCTGTTAATAAAGTTTTCAATCAATCAATCAATAAATCAATCAATCAATCAATCAATCAATCGGTCACTGTACCCATTCTGCAATCTGTTAATAAAGTTTTCAATCAATCAATCAATCAATCAATCAATCAATCGGTCAGGTCACGTGTACCCATTCTACAATCTGTTAATAAAGTTTTCAATCAATCAATCAGGGCCTGTGGTCACGTGTACCCATTCGGCAATCTGTTAATAAAGTTTTCAATCAATCAATCAATCTGTTAATAAAGTTTTCAATCAATCAATCAATGAATCAATGAATCAATGAATCAATCAATCAATCAATCAATCAATCCCGCAGTGCAACGTGACCCAAATCATACGGCAATCTGTTAATAAAGTTTTCAATCAATCAATCAATCAATCCCGCAGTGCAACGTGAAACGTGACCCAAAATCACGTGACCAAAATCAGCCAATGGAAGCGAGGGGTTGCTATGTGCGGGCTTGTATGTGCGGGGCTTGTAAGCGCTGGTCTGAACGGCTGCAGCTGGGTACTATTGGAGATGGATTCCTTGGTGAGTCAGTAGAGAACCATGATAATACCTATGGCCACTAGAGAGCGCTCCACTGCTTTAGTTTCCTGTCTAGTTGAGACCTTTAGAGTTGGAGCAGCAGATCTCATTATACACAGTACACTTACACAAATAAAACATTATACTCAATTAAAATGAGAAGCAAATACTCAAAATGTAGTCAAGTAGAAATTAAAGTACAAGCTTTATAACAAAAAATATATAACTTTGAAATTTGTTTTACCTACATACTGTAACTTTACTATTTCAGCTAACAACACAAAGATGGAGGTATTCTATTCACACCGAAACAGAACCCAAAGCAAGAACTAAAAAAAAAATTCTTCATAAAATAAATTGCTTGGTGATTGTTTCAACTATCACACATTGTAGAGAATAAGTTCTTCATTATTCATTGAAGAATAATAAGAGAACAGGTCCATATGGATGTTTTATTATCCAGAAGTATCATCCTTGAACAAGTGGCCAATTAGAGCTGTTTTATTTTCCTTTCCTTTAGCCGTGACTATGTAGTCTATAATGTAAGCCGTGTATTCCAGCTATAATGAGGTTTTCTCCAGTGTATTCCAGCTATAATGAGGTTTTCTCCAGTATATTCCAGCTATAATGAGGTTTTCTCCAGTGTATTCCAGCTATAATGAGGGTTTCTCCCGTATATTCCAGCTATAATGAGGTTTTCTCCAGTGTATTCCAGCTATAATGAGGTTTTCTCCAGTATATTCCAGCTATAATGAGGTTTTCTCCAGTGTATTCCAGCTATAATGAGGTTTTCTCCAGTGTATTCCAGCTATAATGAGGTTTTCTCCAGTGTATTCCAGCTATAATGAGGTTTCTCCAGTATATTACAGTGGTGTAACAGCTATAATGAGGTTTTCTCCAGTGTATTACAGTGGTGTAGCAGCTATAATGAGGTTTTCTCCAGTGTATTACAGTGGTGTAGCAGCTATAATGAGGTTTTCTCCAGTGTATTACAGTGGTGTAGCAGCTACAATGAGGTTTTCTCCAGTGTATTACAGTGGTGTAGCAGCTATAATGAGGTTTTCTCCAGTGTATTACAGTGATTTAACAGCTACAATGAGGTTTTCTCCAGTGTATTACAGTGGTGTAGCAGCTACAATGAGGTTTTCTCCAGTGTATTACAGTGGTGTAGCAGCTACAATGAGGTTTTCTCCAGTGTATTACAGTGGTGTAGCAGCTATAATGAGGTTTTCTCCAGTGTATTACAGTGGTTTAACAGCTACAATGAGGTTTTCTCCAGTGTATTACAGTGGTGTAGCAGCTATAATGAGGTTTTCTCCAGTGTATTACAGTGGTGTAGCAGCTACAATGAGGTTTTCTCCAGTGTATTACAGTGGTGTAGCAGCTATAATGAGGTTTTCTCCAGTGTATTACAGTGGTGTAACAGCTACAATGAGGTTTTCTCCAGTGTATTACAGTGGTGTAGCAGCTACAATGAGGTTTTCTCCAGTGTATTACAGTGGTGTAGCAGCTACAATGAGGTTTTCTCCAGTGTATTACAGTGGTGTAGCAGCTATAATGAGGTTTTCTCCAGTGTATACCAGCTACAATGAGGTTTTCTCCAGTGTATACCAGCTACAATGAGGTTTTCTCCAGTGTATACCAGCTACAATGAGGTTTTCTCCAGTGTATACCAGCTACAATGAGGTTTTCTCCAGTGTATTCCAGTGGTGTAACAGCTATAATGAGGTTTTCTCCAGTGTATTCTAGTGGTGTAACAGCTATAATGGGGGTTTCTCCAGTGTATTACAGTGGTGTAGCAGCTACAATGAGGTTTTCTCCAGTGTATTACAGTGGTGTAGCAGCTACAATGAGGTTTTCTCCAGTGTATTACAGTGGTGTAGCAGCTATAATGAGGTTTTCTCCAGTGTATACCAGCTACAATGAGGTTTTCTCCAGTGTATACCAGCTACAATGAGGTTTTCTCCAGTGTATACCAGCTACAATGAGGTTTTCTCCAGTGTATTCCAGTGGTGTAACAGCTATAATGAGATTTTCTCCAGTGTATTCTAGTGGTGTAACAGCTATAATGGGGGTTTCTCCAGTGTTCTCTAGCTATAATGGGGTTTTCTCCAATGTAAGAATCGGGTAAGGTTTTATATAGTTATATGCAGGGGTGTAAAGTACTTGAGTAATTGTACTTCGTTACAATACTTAAGTACTGTTTTGGGGGATTTGTACTTTACTCGAGTATTATTAGGTTTGTATACTTTGTACTTTTACTCCATTACATTTCAGAGAAAAAAAACATACTTTTTACTCCTTACATTTAAAATGCAGACCTACAAAGTACAAAGTACAAATGTTGCAGGTCCAACCATTTTAATGAGTATTTTTTAATTGTTTATCTGGTCAAACTAACGTTATTAATCCTGCGACCGCAGGTAAACAGCCAATCAAATCCCCATCAATGGAAAATGAACCTGCCCATACCCATGCTGATTGGTCCTTGTGCAAGACTAGAAAGCGGGGATCTTTGATTAAACACCTGCTATCAGAAGAATAGAGTCAGTGACAAGTCTGGGTGTGTGTCTTGGATGGGGATGTGGTGGGGATTGATGTGTGGGGTGGGGTGTTTGGAAAACTGACTGTTAAATTCCTCAGTCTAAAGAGATGACCTTGCCCCTGGCAAGCCTTCTAGTGACCATTGTTAAAGCGCCTCCGAGTGAATCTTTTCCAGTAATGAAGAACACTCTTATCTCAGTTTTTGGATGAATCCCACTCATGAGAAACAACTAATATGTGATTCTTCTTGCAGGGAGTGCACTCCTATCACAGATAGCTGATAAATGACATTATTAAATTAAATGTCCTCTGTTCTTTCATTTCAGCATTGTCTATCGCAGAACACATTCCATTGTGGGCAGAGTGTATGCTTGGTTTCATTCCAGCCTTGCCTAAACACCAGCTGATGATTTCACTAATTGGCTCACCTCTTCAACTAACTCACCTGGTGCAATGTATAGTTAAAATGAAAACTTGGCCGATGATGGAATCCTTTAAAAAAAAATAAAAATTACTTTTACTTTTTAGTACTTAAGTACATTTAAAAGTAGGACTTTTTGACTTTTACTCAAGTGTGTTTTTAGCCAGATACTCTGACTTTTACTTGAGTCAGATTTTGAGACAGTACCCATACTTTCACTTAAGTATAATTTCTAGGTACTTTTTACACTCCTGGTTATATGGTAAGAATACAGACCTCTTCACTTCGTCTCCCTGGATGATGGTTTGAACTGTGTCAGAAAACTATAATAACCACCACTAGAGGGAGCTTTGCTGGTTTCATTCCTGACTGATTCCAGTGTTTGGAGTGCTGTTGTCCAGTAGCATCATACACTTGAAATAGATAGACACAGACCCCCCATCTGAATAGATTTGATCTCAGAGACCCCATCTGAGAAGATATATGTTGTTAGATATGATTTATGATAATGCTGGTGGAGAGAGTGAAACCTATGATTAGAGTCATTCACATATAGAGAATATTATTCTCTCACTGAGCTTAACTTCTAGTGAATAAAATAGTGAAATCAAACTATTCCCCATTTTTCTCGGGACCCGCTGGAATTTCCTCAAGGACCCCTGGAGGTCCCTGGACCCCAAGTTGAGAACCACCCACCTAAAGCAAATCAATTCATGGTCCTTGACATGAAGTTTATGCAAGTTCATGAACCCCTGCCCTTCGTATGTGTGCTTGTGTAGCCGGTGTGATCTTACTGCGTTGTGTTTGTTTCGATTCAACCCCTGTTAAGGGATTGCCCTGAGTGGGAGTTGAACCCCGGTCTCCCGCACCGGGGGCGACATCACAGACCACTGTACCAAGAGGTGAACTCACCTCTTGCTACTTGGTCTGAATGCCTCTGGGGAGTGAGTTTACTTGCAGTACCGCTTAACGTCCACAGCCACATCACTACTTGTACCTGTGACTGTGGATAGACTGCGGTACCTCCGTTACACTTGGTCAGACAGCGTAACCAGTGGATCTCTTGTCCATGTCAAGGAGCCTCATTAGACCAGGGGTTCTCAAACTTTTTTAAACCACAACCCCATTTTATTTAGGATTTTTTTGGCGACCCCACACTTAACTGTTAAGCTGTAGGAATATTTTGCCTAAAGGTACATGCCTAAGTATATGGACGATTGCTTTACTTCTGCAAGGTCAATTTGCATCTTCTTGGTATCTAGGAACATCTAGGGACCTGGGGGTATGTATTTCCAGTGTCAGAAATATTGTGTCTGTTATACTAGGCTGAGTAAATTGTAATGAAGAAACGGAGAATATAAATGATGATTTATGATTTTTGCATCAAATCAAATCGGGTATGAGAAAATGCTCACTGAGCTCATTCACCACCTTATTGAGATCATGTGTTCAAAAAAATCTAAGCAAATGAATAAAGGGAAGATGATTAAACAAGGATTTGTAGATACAGTAATTAATGATAATCGATTTTAATTATAAATTCATATTTGACCTTGAACTTGACCTTGACCTTATTATGGCCAAATCATACATCTATGGATAGGGAAAATGCTCCTCTTTCCAATGGCAGGGTTGAATCTGGATTTAGTCATTTCCTTGCGTTTTTTACGATAATTAGCATTTTCCGATAAATTCGTATTTCCGATAAATCGTATAAAACATCGGTAAAAATGAAAATATACACTTTGACTACTGTTTTTGATAGGGTTACGGTATTTACTCTTGGCTAATTTTTTTTTTTAAACATTAACCTCTTAACGATTCTTTGCCGACCTCTAGTGGCTCGGGTGTGCATTTCTTTTAATACAATATATAGGTAGAATTAAAGCCGTATTTGTTGCCTGTCGATTGCCCTTTCAGGTGACAAAATCCGTTCAGCGGTTCTCGAGTTACATGCCGATATGTGAGGCGTGCCCCAAAGTACGCAAAAGTACACATTACCACCCCCGACTCCCGGGGCTCTAGCTCCGTCAATCATTTGGCGATCTCGAAAATCTTTGCACAGGGTTGTAGCCAATGAGTGTGGCTTTCCAAGGATACCCCATGATATGATAATTGTGGATCTAATACGGTCTCTATTGATCGATTTATGATAAAGAAAAGCAGGGTCCCCCTATAGGGGGACTTTAAGGCTTAACAGGTAATTTCAACGTGGAATTAAGGAATATCAAAATAAAAGCACACGTTGTTGGAACTTGATCATGCATATTTTATTTATTAGAACATTTTATTACAGCACTATGTTATCAATACACATTTATAAAACGAGGCATATTTAGCCAAAATATGTTGCCAGAACATAAAATAAAAAGATGTACTTACCAATGCGCTGTCACCTACCCACGACCTCACCTTGGGTCGTGACCCGTAGTTTCAGAACCGCTGCATTAGACCCATCTGAGCAGATATTTGTTGTTAGATGTGATTTAGTCCAGAATTCCACAGAACAGCTATACCGGCTATTGTTCTATAACCTGGTCGTTTTGTCTCAACTCATATTGTCATACAGTTCTATAGTGTTTTGTTTCATTTGGCAACATCCTGTCATCATCATCATCATCATCCTGCCATTCACAGGATTACTTTAGGCCTATTTGGATGCTAGATCCTAATGTGAAACACTGTGATTTACCTTACCTTACTACCTCTCTATCTTTTTTATGCTCGCTTATGCCTGTATTTTTTTTTACTGTTGTGAAGCACTTTGAACTGCAACTTCTGTATGAAAAGTGCTATACAAATAAAGTTATTATTATTACTTCTGTATTTCTGTCCAACTGCTGTTGGTTCAATACCTCTCTCTCTCTCTCTCTCTCTCTCTCTCTCTCTCTCTCTCTCTCTCTCTCTCTCTCTCTCTCTCTCTCTCTCTCTCTCTCTCTCTCTCTTTCTCCACCCCCATTTCTCCCTCTGTATATCTCTCCTGCCGGCTGTGGAATGCCCAGGGCCATCCAAAACTCCCCCACTATTGCTGTCTTCAGGATCAAATCAAATCAAATCAAATTTATTTATAAGGCCCGACAACACACGTTAATGTCCCCATGGGCCGTACATGTCTTCTTTAAACAAGTCAAGAAGAAAACATAACAATAAGTCAAGAACAGAACAAGAACACCATAAGGTCCAACAAATTTAAAATAAATGCAAATAAATGAAAGAATGCAAGCACTCCCAGACATACCCCACGCGAAGGTAAGGAAAAACTCACTAAAACCTAACAATAGGGGAAAATGGGGGGTGTGAAGCGACATCTGGTTGCAGAGGGTGCTTGGCCACCACTCTTGAAGAACAGGAACATGACATGCTGTAATGAGGCTCTTTCAGAAAATTGTGTTGTCTATTTTATCTACTTGTTGTATATATCTTATCTTCTTAACTCTTTCTTTGTGATTTATTGTATTCTTCTTGGGACCATGTTGGAAACAAGTCGACAGACTTTCACATGTTATCCTTGTACCCCTTGTTTTTATACTTTTGTATAAATTGTATGTACTAAATAAAAATCAAATCAATCATCATCAAATCTCCCTTTTATCCTCTCTGTCTCGCTCTCTCTTTCTTTCTCTCTCTCTCTCTCTCTCTCTCTCTCTCTCTCTCTCTCTCTCTATTTCTCTCTATAGTTCAATGTCCAATCATGTATAAAGTATCATT